>NC_022014.1:72483481-72508352 GCF_000317375.1 Microtus ochrogaster
AGGAAGGAAGGAAGGAAGGAAGGAAGGAAGGAAGGAAGGAAGGAAGGAAGGAAGGACGGACGGACTATTTGTTCAAAAGATAGTACTTAAAAGTACTATGGTGGCACATGCCTTTAATCTCAGCATTCGGGAGGTAGAGGCAGGTGGGTCTCTATGAGTTTGAGATCATTCTGGTCTACAGAACAGTCAAGGCTACGCAGAGAAACCCTATCTTGAATAAAATTAAAAGATGAATGAAAGAAAGGAAGGAAGGAAGGAAGGAAGGAAGGAAGGAAGGAAGGAAGGAAGGAAGGAAGGAAGGAAGAAAAGGGAAAACTTTGCTGAAGAGATGGCTCAACACTGTCTGCTCTTCCAGTGGACCCCTTTCCGGCAGCTCACAACCATCTGTGCCTCAGGTAAAGAGCAGCAGATGAGTATGGGAGCCTCAGTCCATATTGCTGTGTTCTTCATCCACCTGTTTTTGTGGCCAGAAGTGTGTGTGGGTGTGACACACAGCCCCAAACCATAGCTGGTTTCCCTGGATGAAGAAAGACTGCCCTAGATTGAACAGTAAAATGGTTACTTATGTCAGTCTTCACCTTGAGTATCTTTCTGATGACTGTGTGTTGAAACAGAAACTGTATGACTGTCTCAGAAACTGAAGGATGTAGACTTACTTTGAGCTGTTCCAGCCATCATTTTCCAGGCCTTGCTGCTTTTGCCTAAAGTAATGGCTGGCATTTGGACACTTGGCTACCCCGCTATCTCAAGGAAAGTAGTTGAAGTTTTTGTTGCTAGAAAAGCTTGAGCTTCCAGTTAGTGTTCGAATATAGGAAACCCCGAATCTGCCCTACACTGGGAATGTGACAGCCTTCCACAGACTTGTGATAAGATGGGCATACTTGTTGGCAAATATGGTTTTTAGGTGCTGTATAATAAAACATACCAGTGTTTGAAAGCTTTGTATAACTCAGTTATCTGCTGTGTTCCCATTGTCCAGTGTCAGGTGCTTCTAACCTGTGGCCAGATGAAGACCCATTCATAATGCGGGGCAGACAGAGCCCTCAGTGTAGCGGACCTGAGAAGGAAACTCTTTTCTAGGCCCACAGGGACCCAGCCTTCGGGAAACTAGGCCTGCCAAATTTGGTGTCATGACAAAAATCTCTACAGTGACCTGGAAACTTTTGCAGTGAAAACTTTTGTAATGCAGACATTGTTTTCCTTTATTTCGGTCAAGCTAACCTATTGTCACAGGTCAAGTGCAGGAGCAAATATCTTGCTGTCATCCATTAAACCATAACAAATGTAGGTGCCTGTTGTGGGCTTCTGGTTGGCTGTTTGTGTATTTATTTAATGTAGTGCTGAGGACTGACCCAGGGCCTAGAAGTGCTTTAAAGTTAGTATTTGTCAAAGTAGTTTCTTTGTTTCCTGATTGCTTTCTTCTTTTTTCCTTTTTTTTTCTTTCTTTTTTTTTTTTTCTTTTTTTTCTTTTCGAGACAAAAGTCTCCCTTATGTATCCTGACCTGGCCTTACACTTGGTAGTCCTGCTTCAGCTTTCCTGAATGTGACTGAGCAAAGTATGCTTGGACCAAGTGTAGGGCCCCAGAGCACAGCATAAACTGTAGCATCTAAGCCCTTGTAACTTTGTTTTCTTCTTGTTTTCAGGGTGAGTCTGTGAAGTATTTCCTGGATAACTTGGATAAACTTGGAGTACCAGTAAGTTTCAAAACAATGGTTCTGGTCATTGATACTTGGAAGCAGTTATCAGGGTAGCATTTTCCTTTTTTTAATTTGGGGGCAGCTTGTTAGGAAAGTTAGAGAAAATGCTAAGCAGCCTGCCTTTTCCGTTACTTCTGGTGGCAGTGGCCAGATTCATGTTCTTTAAGAAGCTTCGTAGCTACAAACACTGACAGTTTTCCTCGTTTTTCAACATGAAAGAAATTTGTGTTTCCAAATGAGATTGCACATCATCTATTATTTTCCAATATTGTTGGGGTTTCTGTATCAGAAATAGAGCAGGACTCCTTTGTATTGGAGTCAGGGAAATAGGGCTCTTTCCTCAAGGTCTGCTGAAGAAACTGAGGGAAGAGAGTCACCCTTGGAAGGAGCTTGTTATCTTCCCAGTGTTTACTCCAGAGTCTGACTCAGCTGGGCTGAGGCCTGCTCATGGCTTTCCTGTACCCATGGCAGGCAGGAGCTCCACTGTCTGCTCTCTGCATTGGCGAATACCCAAGAGTTGTTGGAAGTAAGGTTTTCACTGCTTAGAGCTGTTGCCCGAGAGGTAATTTGTTAGTCACAGAATCTAGTGCAGCTGCCTTTGCCTCCTCTTAGATTTCTGTTTTGAGAGCTTCTGGGCGCTGAGGCCTCAGTATTAGCGTGCTGATGAAAAACCCAGAACTAGTCTGCTGCGGGTAGGAGAGTCGCATACCATGTACTTGGGGTGCCAGGACCTGTACTTTTTTCCCCAGCAGGTTCATGTTCACATTTTCCTTATGTTTTTCCTACTGAATTTGCCTGCTGGGTGTGATGTGATGGCACACATCTGCAATTCTAACACTCAAAGGGCTGGGGCAGAAGACCATAAGTTTAAGGCCAACCTGTTTTAAAAAACAAAACTAAGTTTTAATTACATTTGTTTGCCTTCAAAGGAGTATTTTTTTTTACTTGTTTTCCCGCATAGATATAAGAATCTCCCAGGATTTGGGTTCTTTCTAACTTACTTTGTGCACACAGTGCCTGTAAGTGGAGGAAAGCACTAGGGGATGATGTGTAGGTGGGGATACGGATGCACGTGTGCACACGCGAGTAGAGGTGCCTGCTTTTGGGGTTGTGTGTCTTCTGGTTGTTTGAGACAAGGTTTCTCCCTGGTACCCTCCTGTCCCCACCTCTCCAACTCTGGGATGTAAGTGGGGCTCTGCTAACACCCACCATTTTGATGTGGGTACTGGGGATCCAGACTCAGGACCTCAGGCCTATGCTGCATGCATACACTTCACTGAATGAGTTTACCTCCTCCGCCCTAAACATTTTTTAAAATGTATTTATTTTTATTTTTTGTGTATAAGTGCTTGTCTATATGTGTATATGTGCACCACTGTATTTACCTGGTCCCCCAGGAGCCCAGAAAAAGATGGTGGTTTTCTTGGAACTGGAGTTACCTCTGCCATGTGGATCCTGGGAACTAAACCCATGTCCTCTTCAAGACCAGCTCTCATTACACAGCCCTGGAACCTGCTTTGTAGACCAGGCTAGCCTTGAACTCACTGAGATCTGCCTGTGTCTGCCTTCCACCAGAATTAAAGGCATGCACTATCATGTCTGGCTAATGATTTTCTTTTTAAAGAGTGCTTTCTTACAGTTTAAACAGAGCTGATTTGATCTGCTTTTCTGTTTTCAGTTAGGTTTTTTTCTAATCACACCATTCACGTACATCTTTTCATTGTTGCTGGGGTTGTATTTTGAGGCAAGGTCTCTTGTAGCTCAGGCTAGAATTGAACTTACTGTGTAGTCAAAGCCGACCTTGAACTCCACCGCAGGTCGCTTCCACAGCTGTCATCCTTTTCCTGTCTGTATTAGTTAGCTCTTGTTTCTTTGTTGCATATATCACAGTTGATGGTTACTTTGTCTTTTACCCATTCTTTGATGAGGACCCGGCTTCCGTCTTTATAGTAAGAGTTAAGTCCCTGGTGCCTAGTGACAGTGCCTGGCTCAAAGTAGGCAGTCAACAAATAGCTTGTGAATAAGTAGTCTAGCCAGTCCCAGCCATTCATAGTAGGTGCTTAAACTGCTGAACTGAGAAGAGTTCTGAAGCCCAGAGCGCAGAGGAGAGCTGTGTGGTCAGCGATTGTTGGGAAGGGGAGGAGAGTAAAGCTGGCCGTGCTGTGTTGCTCACCCATCCTGTCAACTTAGGACAAGTCACAGAATCCTGTTTGCTTCTCTCCTGTTAAAGCTACAGAGACCCTACTATGTGTTGAGCCCTGGGAAAGACATAAAATGCAGACAGCTTGTAAAGTCAGTTTTCCATCCTACCTTGACTTTTAAAATATTTTGCCCATGAAGCTAAGTATTAAAACTGCTCCTCTTTGAGTTTTGCCAAAGAGCCATGGGACTTGTGGAAAAGTACTAGCCTGAGAAAGAAGAACCAGTCAGGGCATGTAAGGAAGTGTGCCACTGGGGTGCAGTTACTCTCCGGCAGCTAGCAGCTGCCTTTGTTCAAGAGCTTGTTTCTGTGCTCACAAGGTCTGGAAAGCCCAGCATGGTGATAGGATCTGCAGTCTTAGAACGTGTAGACTAAGGCAGAAGAGTTGTCAACAAATTCCAGGTCAGCCAGGACTGACCCATTCCTATTATTTTGTATTTTACCACGAGGCTCATGGGTTTCCAGTAAGGTTCCAGGGCACCTGTTTCCTTCGGCAGCTATGTGGCCTCTCCTTGACTCTGCTTATTCTCTCTATATATCTTTTCTAGCCTAGTTATAGTCTTCCCTGCTATAGACTGAAACAGCTTCTTTAGTAACCAGTGATAATAAAACATATTCATAGCATACAGAGGGGAATCCCACATCAAGTGAGTAAGAGCTGTTTGAACCATTGCCTGGAAACAGACTAGCCTATGGTCCAGCATGCGCACTGATAGTCACTTGTGCTAGGTTAAAGGTTTTTCACACGTATGACAGAATGGGGCTTATTCACCGTCATGAAGGAGGTGTGTACAATGAAGAAGCTTTGTAACAAATTAGAGAGTAGGTCAGAACCAAGCATGGAAAGTGAGCCTCATGAATTATATTCTCAGATCCTCCTGTTTTTAGAGGGGCGAGGAACAGCATGGAGAAGCGTGGGCCTTGAAATGATTCTGGCCTGACCTAGGAGTGGATACTAGTGGCAGTGCAGGAGGGTGAAGTCAGCTGGGATTCCACGTACATGTGAGGTGTGCGCTGGTGGTGGGGCCTCACACCTGCAATTCTTGCCCCTGGGAGGCTGAGACAGGAGGATTGAAGGATCTCAAGCTAGAGGCCAGCTCGGGCTACTAGTAAGACCTTGTCTTTTTTTTTTTTTAATTATTTAATTTACACATCCATTATTGCTACTTGTGGACTCCTAAGTATAAACCCTTTTCTCTTCCAGGATTACATTCCGTCACAGCAAGATATTCTGCTTGCCAGGAGACCCACCAAAGGCATCCACGAGTACGACTTTGAAATTAAAAATGTTCCTTTCAAAATGGTTGATGTAGGCGGCCAGAGATCAGAACGGAAACGTTGGTTTGAATGCTTTGACAGTGTGACATCAATACTGTTCCTTGTGTCTTCAAGTGAGTTTGACCAGGTGCTTATGGAGGATCGCCTGACCAATCGCCTTACAGAATCTCTGAACATCTTTGAAACAATTGTCAATAACCGGGTTTTCAGCAATGTCTCCATAATTCTCTTCCTAAACAAGACAGACTTGCTTGAAGAGAAAGTACAAGTTGTGAGCATCAAAGACTACTTCTTAGACTTTGAAGGGGACCCACACTGCTTAAGAGACGTCCAAAAGTTTCTGGTGGAATGCTTCCGGGGCAAACGCCGGGACCAGCAGCAGAGGCCACTGTACCACCACTTCACCACCGCCATCAACACGGAGAACATCCGCCTCGTGTTCCGCGACGTGAAGGACACAATCCTCCACGACAACCTCAAACAGCTCATGCTCCAGTGATGACAAGACTTGCTATTTTAATACCTTGTTGTGGTTTTGATTGTTTCTGTTTGTCTTGTTTTTGTTTTTTAAATAGCAGTTTACAACAACAATTAGAAAAGTCTCAGTTCTGTGTCTAACTTCTTAGAGACCTTGTCCTTCTGCGGCCTTCAGTGTGGGACTGAAATCTGCTCACTTAACAACACATTGCCAATATCTGCTGGAATCCAGGCTTTGATCGCTTCCACCTCGGCTTCCATTCAAGTCCAGGTGTAACTTCCTGGTCAGCCTCACACTAGGTGAATTTCAGGTTTGAATTCTTCTGCTTGCTAGCCGAGTTTTCCTGCAGTGCCAAGAGTAGTCAGCATCCTTAACTCTTTGTAGGGACGAGACTAGGAATGCTCAGCTCTAAGATGAGACCCGAGAGAGAGTGCCTTACACAGCGTGACGGGGCTGTTAGAGGAAGTTCAGTCTAGGGCCCAGCAGCCTAGGTCTTCGGAGGCTGAGCTGCGCTGTGTTACACTTGCTTGCACACGCAGCAGTAGTTTTCTTTTCAGTGTCTGTAGCTTCTGAAGGTAATGTCTTAGTGTTTAAGTTTACAGTATGGAATTCGGTCTGATGCTGGTGCGCTCACAAATGGTACATGGACTATACTGATCTAAAATAACCAGTGGCGTGCAGTTTGCCTTTTCCATATTTAAGTAGCAGTAACTTAATATGCTGTGTTAGAAACATTTTTGCCATAACAGCAACTAGAAAGGGCATGCACCATAGCTGTTCCAGAGTGCCATGTGTCTGTCTCAGTTGGTTTTGTGCCTTGCTGGAAGAAAACTCTGTTGGGTCTCCTTTCTTTTGCCCTCCTTCCTGTCTCAATCTCAGCAGCTCTAACTGTGGTGTTTTGGGGGTTCTTTGTCACCAAGAGCTTGGTGGGCAGTATTTTCCTGTGAAATATGCAAGAAGTCATCCTTTGAGTATCCCGTTCATGCTTAGTGTCCCTGTGGACACAGTTTGTATGTGTTGGTGCTGCTGTTGTGTAGGAGATGACAACCTTATTGAGGTACATTTGAATGTCTTAAGAATGCATCTAAGGACAAGTAATTCTTTTGATCCATACTTAGGAGGTTTGCCTTTCACACACACACATGTGCACACACACAAACACAAGCACTGCTAAGTTAAACCATGCCCATAAAGTAGCTTTGTGATTAGAGATACCCGTAGTGACTGGCATACGAAAGCATTTGTCATGTTCCAGCTGGCCTGTGGAGTTTTCATAGCCTGAGCACAGCCCTGCTTTCCCTGGAGAATGCATGAGGACTGTGGTGCCTCTCACGTTACTGTGTGACTCTTCTCGGGCAAGAAATTGGGCCCCCAAAGACTGGTCAACTTGGTGGCTCGCAGGCAGTGGTGTTCCCTAGTCCTTGATGGCTGGTGTGAGAACTGGGCCTCTTAGTGACCTAGCGAGGGATGTGTTCTCGACAGACCTGACTTGTCTTGGGTTTGAACTCTTGCTGTCTTTTTATTTATAAATTCCAGTGTTTTCTTGCCTCTGGTAATACATGAGCTTAAGACATGTAGTCCAGTATCACAGTGCAGGTGTTTATGTATATTTGAAATGTTGTACATCTAGTCCTTTTTTGCCAAAAAGAATGTATTGTTTAAGTGTATGGGGTTAGCATAACTCCAGAGCTGATGGACATTTGAGCACGTGCACGGTAACACTTGGTTTGTTTTGTGTTAATTTAGCAAGCATTGCTGTGCATTGGCCACAACTAACTGCAGTGAAGGTAGAAGTCAGTCCCTCCAGAAAGCAGTTATGTCCAGTTACACCTGACTCTGGTGAGAACAGAAACCGTGCCTGTCAGAGCAGATCACTGACTTTCTCCATTGTGACTATTGCCAAGAAATGACGAGAGCGCCCGGCTAGACACAGCATCCTTCTGGAGCATGCAGATGCTCAGAACCAAATGCAGTCTAGTACATTCTGAAGCAGTGGATTGCTTACTTGCAGTTTATACCGGGTTGTTTAGAATTCAAAGAACTGTCTGTCAGGCTCAGCCAAAAAGTTCTGGTCCATGTTTGAAAGGAATCTTACAGCTGAAAGTCAGGTCCTTTTGTGAATTGAATTGTGTGAAGAGGAAGGCAAAATTTAGCCAACAGAATTGAGAAGGTGCTCCACCCTCCCTGCGCTGCCTCTGATTCCCCCAGTCCCTAAAGTGAGACTTGGAGTTGAAGCTCCGTGGGGCATTGGACTTTGCATGTCTTGGGCAAGTGGATTGACCCGTGCCTAATTACCCCTTCCTGCATCGCACGATCACACAAGTGTCTTGGTTGACTTTGAAATTTTTTTACATTTTACAGAGTTGCCTTATAAATGAAAGACACCATAGATTTAACCTTAATTGTTTCTAACGGGGAAAGGGCTTCTTATCATCTCGAAGGTGCGTTTCTGCCACTTAAATATGCCTAATCTTCTGAAATGCTGCTTTCTGCCAAATGCTGTCTGTATTAAATTGATGCCTCCATTTCAGTTTTTCTATCTGGAAAGGGTTTTGATAGCCAGAGGGCAGCTGCAGCCAAACAAGCCAGGGCACCCTGAAGAGGAGTACGTTTTCTCTCACAGAGCCGTGGTGGGTCCCTGTGAGGCTTTCCAGCCCAGGCCCTCCAGGGAAATGCCTGCTCAGTTGGTGGCCGCTGTTGATTTCAAGTGAGAGAAAGTAGGACCACATTGGTGCCAGAAGTGACAAGTGTTGTCAGATGCAGCACAGCCTGTACCCTCTAAGTGAACCAACCACCGTCCAGTGTATGCCCAAATGCTGACGGGATGTGTTCCTCAGCCTTGGTGTTCACATCCGGTTATGCCTCGTTTGTATGAAGAATACAATCTCCAAGTTATGTGGTTATATCCTGAAACTCAAGCTATTTGGAAATCCCTCAAATCGGTGCTTTCATTATTTAATGATACATTTAGGCAAAACCCAAACAAACCATTTGAAACGTTACTCTGGATCACAGTTTGTAGTGATGTCCTATTTGTCGTTCGAGGAGACCAAGTGTCAGTGTTAATCTGAATTTCCTATATGAACTCATGCACCCTACCTGTAAAGCCCAGTCAAACCTTTGTAACAAATTCCCAAATAAACCTAGAGAAAGCCACTCTGCTACCTTTTCATTTCTTTTAATTTTATTAAAAGATGGGAGAGTACAGTCTTGCAGGTCCTCTCATTTGGAAATAGGCCTTGGCTGTATCTTCCTTTGGTTTCAGCACATTGAATCCCACGAGCCCAGCGAGCCTGTGCTGTGCTGCTCAGGAGAAAGCTCTTTCTCCTTTCTTTTCTTCCTTTAACGCTGGGATGGCTTTTCAGTCTAGAAAGCATGGGGCACATGATGCCCGTTTGCTTATGGTACGACGTTAGGACTTAGTTTCCACTAAAGATTGAATTCTGTGTTCAAACCTGATGGTGCCTTCTCGGATGCCATCAGCTGGATACTGCTAGCCTCGCCTGGCAGGCGCTTGCCCCATTCACCAAAGCGGTGTGTGTCCACTGTCATTCTTCACCCGCCTGAATGTAGATGAGCATGAATTGACCTGTTCGTCCCTATATATAGCGTTCGGGTCTAACCATCCAGTTTTAAGTGCCAGGGAACGGCACAGAGCATTGTTTTCCATTTGTTTGTATATCTGTGTGCTTTTGAGACGGGGTCTTCATCTTGAATTTGAGATCTCCTGACTCCGCCAAGAGCAGAGACTACCGCTTGCCTTTTCAAGCACACGTGCCTGTATCTTGTGGGCTGTCAAGAGACTTTTGTGACCTTTGCTGTGTTAACGGTGATGAAACTCCAGATGGATTGAAGCCTACCTGAATGCAGGAAGCATAAACTTCCAATCTGTGACAATCACTGATCCTAAGAAACCACCTTTTTGCTATGTAATTCTAATTTTATTCACAGATACAGCAATGCTAAAAAGAGTGGTGATTTTGGCCCTAACCATACCCGTTTGATGGTAGCAGGAGTGACGGGGAGGAAGGAGGCAATGTGTTCTGGTTGAGCGCATAGGGTAATGAAGCAGACTGCACTGTGTAACCTCTCTTTACCTCTTTCTTACTTGAAAGCAGAATCGCAAAATACTAGATGGCTTTTCTCTATTATGTGTGAGCTCGCGGGGCGCAAGAAGCCTTATCCGAAGCATTCAGTGCGACCATCGCAGATACCGCTCCTGACGAGACATGGTTTATTTTACCCTGAATAAAAGTATTTGTGGCTTAGATTTTTTTTTTCTGTACATCTTTTTATAACTTTCCAGGAACTAGGCACATTGTCTGATACTGTTGTAAATTTCTTTTGGCCAGTGCTTTGGTTCCAGAGTAGCAGTAAATTATTTCTCCAGGAGGTCTGTGGGTGGAAGGAATGGTTTCTTTTTATAAAACGAGTTGCTATTCATTTAGGCTTTTTACTTTTGTACATATTTTTGCAAAAATTTGTTTCCTTACTATTAATATTTGCTTTGTAAAAATTACTGACATTTAATAAACATTTATAAACGATTTGATAGCATGATGTTTCAACTCTGACCCCCGAGTGAGTGAGCTTCGCATTTGAAAGCAGAAGCTAGCACACCCTGCTGAAGGCACGGGGGTCTACCCTCAGCCTTCACGGAGTCCTCAGACCTCTACTGTCGTGAAGCAGAAAGGGACACACCTGCCCCCCCCCCCCACTCCGCGTTTGTGTCTCTCGGAGGCGCTGGGTCTCTGAAGGCTTCTCCGCCCCAGTCTTATCCAGTTACAGCAGGATTACTCCTAAGCCTGCTGTCGTCAAATTGGCATTTAAAAAGCAACACGTCTCCACTCCTCATTCTCCCTCCAGTAAACGTTATTTTCGGAGACAGAGTGGAGGAGTACGGTTGGGCGGTGGAGGGGTGGGTTGTAAGGTTTCCCAGCATCTCGCGTGTTGCTGCTTCCCCAGTGAACACCAGGCATTCTTTGGTATGTTTGTCACTACTAACGAACCAATAATGAGCTGAGCTTGGAGCTTATAACTGCTAATCCCGGCTCCAGGAGGGCTATGCCAGGAGGACTGACCCAAGTGCCTGGTCAGGCTGACTGCAGTCTGGTCTAGAACAAGACTGTCACAAAGAGCCGGTACGAAAAGGATGGCTGTATATGAAAACCTCATGTGATACCTCAGTTTCCCCTTGAAGTCCTCTTCTGGAGGCCACGCGGGACCCTGCATTGCATTTGTCCCTTGTTCTCCAGACTTTCTTGTTTATGCCAACACTGGCAGTTTTGAGAAACGCTAGCCAGGGATTTTGTGGAATGTTCTATTGGGATTGGCCTGACGCTGGCCCAATACTTTCTCATTGGACTGTAGTATGGGGTTTAGAACCACCAAGTATCCTTTTTACGTTGTCTAGTCCCATAAATCTATTTATAAAAATAGATGGTCAGCCCAGAGGCCTTAGACGATAAGAGACAGCCGTTCTCTGCTGGAGAGATGACTCAGTGCCTGCTCCATAAGCACGAGGGCTTTGGCTTGACCCTCAAAACTCGCGTGAAAAGCCAGGCATGGTAGTTCACACCTGTAATGTCAGGGCTGGAGATAGATTCGTGAAGCTCATTGGCCAGCCAGCCAGCCTGGCTTAGTCCATAAGCTCCAGAATTGGTGAGAAACACTGTCGCTAAAAGTTAGAGAGTGATAAAGACCATGATGTCAGCCGCTGGCCTACACATAGAATCACACATTCACACACACAATATATGCTTGGATACACCCATGCACACACCCATACTCACAAGTACATGCACAGACCACATACAACAATTGTCTGTGCTTTCTGATGGCCTAAGGCAACTCCTCCAAAAGGGTCAGCTGACCCAGGGGGTTGACCCCACAGGTGGAGAGCCACTGCCTTCCCATTTTATAAGGCACAAGTTAGAAGTCATTAACTTTTTAAAAATCTTTTCTTAAGGGAACCAAGAAACTTACGTAACCCAAACTGATCCTCCTGAACTTTCAATCCTCTTGTCTCAGCATCAAGTGTTGGGATTACAGCTATGGCTCACCACCACTGTGTATGCCTTTTACTTGCATCTATATGTTTGTGACTTATGTGTTCAGCTGTATGTATGCATGCATGCATCCATGCATGCATGTGCCAGACCCGGTGTTACCATGGGGTGTAGTAGTTATAGCTCTCCCCCTTATCGTTGAGGCAGAGTCTACTGACCCCAGAGCTCACCAGGCATTGACATGGGCTCTGGGGACCCCAGCGCCAGTTCTCACACCTGGATACCAGTGCTCCATCCACAAGCGTCCTCTCCCTCTCCTGCGCCCCCCCCCCCAGTCTTGCTAAATGGCCTTAACTGATGTCTGTCTTCTCCCTAAATGAACTTGGGTTTCTCCCACAGCTGGACCTGCCCAGCAGCTGTACGTAAATGCCCAGTAGCAATGCTGGCTCCTCAGCCAGTTAGCTCCAGTCCCTGGCAAATAAAAATTCTTTTCTAGGGCCTCGCTTTCACATGATATTTAACTCTGGATCCTGAAAAGAAAAATGATGATATAAAATTTGGACTTTATGTAAATGTTGGAAAACATATTTCAGAGACAAGTTTTTAAAGGCTTTCTGCACGGTTTAAGAGCTTTGGAAAATGAAACTAATTTGAACATTGGAATTCCCCCTCAAAAAAAAAAAAAACTAAAAAAAGAAAGAGAAAGAAAAAGGCTTTGGTGAGGACAAGGCCCAGCGGAAGAAGTGCTTGTAGCTCACCTGTGAGGTCCTGAGCCCCGGTCCCCAGCACCTGGCAGGTATGATGTGTACATCTGTCACCCAGCATGGGAGGAGACAGGCTGCCAGCTCGCCTCACCAGAACAGCAAGCTTGAGGTTCAGTGATCCTGTCCCCCCAAATTTTCCCCATCCAGATGCATGATAGGAACACAGAAGCAGTAGCAACCTCTTTAAGGTCGGTAATAGGAAGCCAGGCAGTGGTGGTACACGCCTTTGATCCCAGCACTAGAGAGGCAGAAGCAGGTGGGAAGCTAGGGCTGTCCTACAGAGAAACCCTGTCTCAGAAGAAAAAAAAAACAAACTTGGTAGTATGGGGCTGGGCATGTTGGCAAAGGCCTTTAATCCTAGCCCTCAGGAAGCAGAAGCAGATGGATTTCTGTGAGTTTGAGGCCAGCCTGGTTTACATAATGAGTTCCAGGTTAGCAAAGGCTACATAGAGAGACCTGTCTCCAAAAAGAAGAGAGAAAAACATAATGGGGGCTCCTAGTTTAATTGCTAGAGTGATTACCTTAAATCCATGAAGCCCTGGGGTCCGTCCACAGCAAGGCTGTTTGAGCCCAGAGTGGTTGTGCGTGCCTATAATCCCAGTACTCGGGAGATGGAGACCTGAAAAATCAGTCGCTGAGGTCATCCTAAGCTACAAACTGACTTCAAGGCCAGTCTGGGCTACATGAGACCTGGTCTAAAACAAAACAAAATACTTGGTAATTGAGGGCAAGGCATGCAGGTCAGTGATGAAGGCCCCAGGTGGGGTTTGCTGGTTAGCGCTACAAAGAAGGGTGATTTTCTTGGGGGGGGATTATCTACTTACAGCTTTTAACAGACTTGTTTTTCTGTCCCTGTCATGGGAAGAAAAGTCAAGTGGGAAAGATGAAGCTGAAGGTCAAATACTGCTGACCAGGAGAAGGACTGGCTGGCTTAGTTCACTTTCCTGTTGCTTTATGGAAAACCCCCAGCGTTAAGGTCCATGGATTTAACCAGTGGGCTTGTTTTCAATTTTGTTTTGTTTTGTTTTTGTTTGTTTGTTGGTTGGTTGGTTGGTTGGTTGGTTGGTTTGGTTTGTTTTTTTCTAGACAAGGTTTCTCCGTGTAACAGTCCTGTCTGTCCTAGAACTCGCTTTGTAGACCAGGCTGACCTCGAACTCACTATGCCAGCCTGGTCAAATAATAATCCAAGTGCTGGGATTAAAGGCATGCGCCACCTCCACCCGGCTCCAGAGTAAGTTTAACAAAAGTGAGATATCCTGGGAATGGAGAGAGCACAGTGTTTAAGAGCTCTGGCTGCTTCTCTAGGGGACCTGGGTTTGGTCCCCAGCTCCCACGTGGTGGCTCACAGCCATCTGTCACTCCAGTTCCCGGGCATCTGACACCCTCTTCTGGCTTCCACAGGCACCAGGCATACACGCAGGCAAAACACCCATGCAAATAAAGATTAAAAATTAGCCGCAGTTTGCGGGAAAAAGTGTGTGAGACAGGATCTCACTATGTAGCCCAGGCTGGCCTAGAATTCAAACTCCTCCTGCCTCAGCCTCCCAGATGCTAGAGTAATAGGCACAAGCCACCATAGCCTGCAGGGTCAGCCTCACGGTATTCTTGTATTCTTCCATTTAGAATCCTGAGGTTTTGTTGTCTTTATTTTCATGTCTCAGTTTGGTTTCACTTTTTTTTTAAAATCTATATTATAGGAAAATTTGTGCTTGCTGCACCATCATTGGGACTGGGGTTCCAGTCCCAGCACCCACATAGCAGGCTGGATATGCCACACACCCATGCTTGTAACCCATCCAAGGGAGGCAGAGACAGTATTGCTGCGACTTGGTGGCTTTCAGGCTACCCCAGGAAACACGAGCCACGGGTAGAAAGAGAGACCCTGCCTGAAAAGGAGAAAATCAGTGAAGGGCGACACAGGAGGTCACCTGAAAGTCCACCTCTGTCCCTGGTGTTTGCAGTGGTGGGAGCACCCATACAAATACATAGACATACATTTGCACAGACACATCTATAAAATACATATTTTGAAAAAAAAAATCGAAGAGAGATGAGGATAATAAGCCCACTGTTGTGGGAGCAAAAAAAGTCCCCGGCTACAGTCCACACCTGCCGCTCAGCTTCAAGACGCTGGGCGTGGTGATAGGCACCTATAATCCCTGCACCTGGGAGGCTCAATGCTCAGCTTCAAGACGCTGGGCGTGGTGATAGGCACCTATAATCCCTGCACCTGGGAGGCTCAAGTAGGAGAGATGCTGTGAGTTGAAGGCTAGCCTGGGCTACCTAGTGGGTTCAAGCCTTGGCAGAACTACACAGCAAGACCCTGTTTCAGAAAACCCAACCAACCAGACAAAACAACAAAAACTCACTAGTTCGTGGTCAGTCTTGATACCATCCTCTGTGAATCTCGCCCTACTTCTAATCTGGACTATCTTGAAGCAAATCCCAGACTTTGTATCGTGTTAATCATCAGAGACGCTTTTCATTATCTGTCTCTAAAAGACAGGCTACTTTTCTTAGCTTGAAAAAAAAAAAGTTTGAAAAGAAAATTTCAAAATGTGGTGTTTTCGATTTCTAAGCATCGCATAAGCAGTTGTGAAGGCAGACTACTCCCAGATCCTTCATGTCAGACAACGATGCCAGGAATCAGAAGGGAAACGACTGTCACAGGTCAGCTTGTGGTCGAGCTTTGGCTGCCTAGCCCCAATGGCTGAAGATAACACCTACTTTATTCATCTTGATCCATGAGTAGATTGAGTGGTTCTTCGGTCTGGGCTGCCCCATGATCTCTGGTCAGTTGAGAGCTTGGCTGGGAGTCAGATGACCGAAGTTGGTGTCAGGGGGCTAGTGCTTAAGACCTGGGTTCTCATCTCTGGCAGGCTACGTTATTTCGATCATGTTTGCATGCATGTGTGTTTGTATGCATGTACATTCATTTATGTTGGCTTGAGGGTTCCAGACACAGTAGACCCGAGGCCCTGATGTTTGAACACCGTGAAGGCCTCAGCCTGTACTATATCTTTTAAAAAGAGTCCAGTTGGAGATGTGGCGATGGCTCAATGAGTATTCCCTCATAGCACCTACATAAATGGGAGCCTTACATTCGGGGACAGAGTCTGGGGACCCCTGGGGAAAGTTGGCTGGATGAATCTGTGAACTCTGGTTCAAGTGAGAGACTCTGCCTTTGAGACAGAGTTTTACATAGCTTGGGTTGGCCTTGGGCTCATTAAGTGTCCAAGGGTGACTTTGAACTCCTGATCCTTTGGTCTCAACCTCCCAGATACTCAGATGATAGACCTGGGCCACCTAACTGCTGACCAATTTTTTTTAAATTATTTTTTATATATTTATTGTGTTTAAATTACTTTTTATATATTTATTGTGTGTATGAGTGCATGTGTGTGCATGCATGTGTGTGTATGTGTGTGTGTGTGTGTGTGCACGCACGCGCATGTGGGGGAACAGCTTGCAGGAATCAGTTCTCTTCTAACATGTGGATCTCAAAGACCAAACTCTGATTGTTGGGTTAGGCATTAGGTGCTTCTGACTGCTGAGTCATCTCGTCAGCCCTGCGATTTTGGGAGTGGGTGTAGGGAGGAGATTCCGGCTGTCCTGGAACTCGCTCTGTAGACCAGATTGGCCTCAAACTCACAGAGATCCACCTCTCTCTGCTTCCCTGGGTGCTGGGATGAAAGGCGTGTGCCACCATGCTAAGATGTTTTATTTTTAAAAAGATTTATTTTACTTTCGGCTATGTGTGTACGTGTGTGTCCATCTGAATGTATGGCCCTTGTGTGGGGGTGCCTGTGGAAGCCAGAGGCATCGTAACCCCCTAGAGCTGGAGTCACAGGTGGTTGTGAGTTTCCTGACCTCGGTGCTAAGAGACAAACTCCCTAACTGCTGGGCCATCTCTCTAGACAGGATTTATTTATTTTTATTTTATGTGTATGAATGCTTTGTGTATGGGTATGTATGCACTCCATGTGTGTGCCCAATGCTGTCTGAGTTCAGAAGAGAGTATCAGAGCTTCTAGAGCTAGAATTACATATGGTTGTAAGATGCCATATGGATGTTGGGAACTGAACCTGGGTCCTCTGCAAGGTCTTGTACTGTAGCCTCAGTAAGTGATCTTCATCACTGAGCTATCCCTCAAGCCCATCTGAGATTCTCAACGGGAACAACTTGTAGCCTGTGATGGGTCTATCACTTTGTACTTTTTGTCAGTCAAGTCCAAAGGCAACGTTAGGGTCCAGCGCTATTTTCACAACCTTATCGTGGCAGAGAAGCATGCGGCTTAAAAGGCAAATCAACTCCTTGGCTCAGATGCCAGAGGGCTGCTGTGCTTTGAGCCAAGGAAACCATTTCTTTATTAGGGCCACGGGCGGGCGGGATGTCCAGTGATATTCTCTGGCAGTGTCGGGCTTATATTTAAAGATGTCCTCGTGATTGTTTACAAAGCTCAGCTCAAGATCATCAGTGAACTGGGTGTCAGGAAGGACATGTGGCCTCCAAAACACAGGCTTCATTTCCTGAAAGTTGAGCCTTACTATTAACACAGTCCTCAAACAACCGAGATCTGTGCAGTAATGATTCCACAGATGCTGAGATTTCAGCCAGGCATGCTAGCTCTTGTGTTTAATCCCAGCACTCAGGAGGCAGAAGCAGGTAGATGTCCGTGAGTCTGAGGTTAGCCTGGTCTACATAGTATATTCCAAGCCAGGCAAAGATATGCAGTGAGACCCTATCTTTAAAAAAAAAAAAAAATTGAACTTTCAGATGGATGACATATCTATAATCTCAGCATTCAGGAAGCAAAAGCAGGAGGATTGCCACGAGTTTAAGAGTTTAAGACCGGCCTGAGCCGCATACTGAGTTTCAGGTCAGCCTGAATTATATAGTGCCAACATCCTGTTTCAAAACAAAACAAAACAGAGGCAGGTGAGATGGCTCAATGGGTGAAAGGGCTTGCTGTGAGGAAGGATGACCTGAGTTTGATCCCTGGACCAAATGGTAGAGAGAGCTGACTCCCACAGATTGTCCTGTTGTCCAGTGGCCTCTACCTGTGTACTGTGGTACATGCGCACACACACACACGCACACACACACACACACACACGAGGGAATAAATAAATACAATAAAATAAAAACAAAAGCAAACAGCAACCTTCAAGGTCAAGATGACTCAGTAGGTAAAGGTCTTTGTTGCACAAGCCTGAGTTCAGTCCCTAAATCTGTGTGGTGGAAGGATGTTAACAGAGGTTTCTGTCCCACCCAGTCCCACAGCCTTTCAGTCCCAAAGAGACACACAGAAGCCTATATTAATGATAAACTGGTTGGCCTATTAGCACTGGCTTTCTTATTAACTAGCTCTTATACCTTAACCCATTGCCCTTGTATGTGTTAGCCATGTGGCTTGGTACCTTTTATCAGTGAGGTATTCTCTCACCTTGCATCCTCTGCATCTGGGTGACGACTTCAGACTGAGACTTTCCTCTTCCCAGAATTCTCCTATTCCATACACCCCACCTATACTTCCTGCCTGGCTACTGGCCAACCAGCACTTTACTAAATCAGTACAAGTGACCAATCTTTACAGGGTACAAGACCATTGTCCCACAGCAGAAGGAGAGAACCAACTCTCAGAAATTGTCCTTTCGTTGCATTGCACAAGTGGGGACACATGAATGCCTATGCACACATACATAAAATAAGCAAATAAAAATGGAGAAAAATTAAAAAAAAACAAAGCAAACAGAATTTGAACTTTCAGTCAGGTGATAGTGGTGGCCCATGCCTTTAATCCCAGCACTTGGGCGGCAGAGGTAGGCAGAGCTCCATAAGTTCGAGGCTAGCCTGGTCTACATAACAAGTTATCATCCAGGGCTGCATAGTGAGAATCTGTCTCCAAAACAAACAAACATGGAGGGTGGGGAATAATTTGAGGGTTCTATGGGATTCTATTGACATGGAAAGCACATCCCAATGTGAGTGGTGCCACCCCTGGGCTGGTAGTTCTAGGTGGGAGGCTCATCCTCATTCACCATCAAGGCTGTGCAAATCCATCCAACAAGAGCCCACGTCATACCTGCTAGGATGACGATAACCAAAAGCATGGGTGGGTGGAAGCATCGACAAGAATGGAAAGAACACACAGCCCGAATACTCTGCTGCAGAGTCTGTGAAATGGCGTGACTCTTTGGAAAACAGTTTGGTAGAGTTTCGAAATATTTCCGTTACTGGCTCATGTTTATGTCAATTTGACACTGGCGAGGGTCGTCTGGAAAGAGCGAAGCTCAGCTGAGAAAATGCCTCCATCAGACTGATCCGACTATGATATAGTTTCTTCATTGATTGATTTGGGAGATCCCAGTCCAATGTGGGTGGTGCCACCCGCAGGTTGGTGGTCCTGGGTTCTGTAAGAAAGCAGGCTGAGCAAGCTATGAGGAGCAAGTTACTAATCAGTACTCTTCCATGGCCTCTGCGTCAGTTCCTGCCTCCAAGTTTCTGCCAAGAGTTCCTGCCCTGGCTTCCCTCAGTGACAGAGTGTGAGCTGAGGGTCATAAGATGAAACAAACCCCTTCCTCCCCAAGCGGCTTTCGGTCATGGAGTTTTATCACAGCAATAGAAACCCTAACTGAGACAGTTAACCTATGTGGTGGCCATTTTAACCCTAGATGTAGACCCAAGAGAAAGAAAACATTTACATGAAAATGTGTGCGTGAATGTTCATAACAAAATCATCTATGATCATTACAAAGTACCAGGAACCAATCGTTTATGGATAGCTAAATAAATCATGGTGTGTGTATCCATACAACGGACTGCATTCAGGATGCAAAGAGATGAAGGAGGTAGAGATGCTGCGGCATGGGCAAGATGCAAAAATGCTACGCAAAGCGAAAGAAGCCAGTTACAAAATGATTCGGTCTTCTAATCGGACCATCAGGTCATATAAAGAGGAAATGTCCAGACTATGCAAATATAGAGGCGGCAGTGGAAACAGGATGAACAGCAGCGGAGGCAGCTCTGAGGCAGGCAGAGTCATATTGTCATCACGGTTGCTCAACCCTGTACCTATGCTACAAGCTCCCGAGTGGGTTTTATAGTGTGAATAATATCTCAGTAAGATTACTTTAAAAAAAGAATTTGAAAATTAGGCTAACCTCCGTGGTAGAGTGTTTGCTTAGCATGTGCAAGGCCCTGGGTCCAGTCTGTTTCCCAGCGCTGAACTAGGATGTGGAGAAGGAGGGAAGGTAAAAGCGGAGAAAGGGAAAGAGAAAGAAAAGGAAGAAGGAGAGGGAAAGGGGAAAGGAAGAAGAAAGAGAAGGAGGAGAGGGAAATGGAGTAAAGGAGGGGGGAAGAAACACAAAAAAGAAGGAAGGAAGAGAGGAGAAAGAAAGGAGGGGCATGGTGTGGGGGAGAGGGAGGTGTAATTCTTTTCCAGTTAACTTCTAGATCAGGGTTTCTGCTCTCAAAGGACAGAGACTGTTCATCTTCTCATCCAAAGCTCGGAATCTAATAGCTTGCTGAATATATATATGAGTTCAAAAGTCTGTAGCATGAAACAGAGTTTGCTAAGTGTTTGCTCTGTCATTTATGTGGTGGATACCATGAGTGATAAAATGGTCTTTGTGTCAGGCATGGTGGCACATGGCTTTAATTCCAGTAGAGGCTGAAGCAGACAGATCTCTCTGAGTTCAAGGTCAGCCAGTCAGGGCCATGTAGTGAGACCCCAAACAAACAAAACAACCAAAAAGATCAGCTTATGGAATGGAACTTAAGGTACTCATAGTCAGGCTAGAGAAAAAAGGCAGACAGCTACGTCATTAGAGTGAGATGTGTGGTAATTCCTAAGAGACATTTGAAAGGACCAGAAAGCCTTTGCTTCTGCCTAGGTGGATCCAGGAACACCGGATGGAGGAGAAAGCATTGGTGCCAGGCTTTCAGGATGCTTTTAAAGGTACCTGGTCATGCCAGATGGGGTGGATGACGCCGCTAAAGCCCCAAGGTAAGACGGTTGCCACAAATTCAAAGCGGAGCTGGGCTACAGAGTGAAATCCTGTCTCAGAACCCACAGCAACATCAAACAACCACAACAAAGTTGCTAGGCTGTAAGGAACAGCACAGGATGCATGCCCGTTAGACGGACCAGCGCATCAAGGAGGAAGCTGCGAGCTTACCATGTGTGGAGCTCCGCCTGGGCAGCTGCCTTTGTTTTTAGCAACCTTCTGTAAGGCACCAAGAACACAGAGAATGGCCCCAGCCTCCCCCAGGGAAGTACGCTGGGTACCCACAAAAGAAAAATACAGCCGGCTGGGACAAGAGAAGAGAGCACTACAGATAGGGAGGGGGGTCTATGGAGAGAGGACAGCATGTGTGAGCGGACTGAGGCACCGTGGAGCCTATGAGAGAGAGGTCAGAGCGAGAACTCTAATGGTTTTTGGAAACTAGGAAGGTGTGGTATTTCTCTCACCGCTGTAACAGTATCTGACAAAAGCCACTTAAGGGAGGAAGGGTCGGTTTAAGAAGGGATACAGTCTTTTGTGGTGGCAGGAATATGAAGTGACTGGCTACATTGTGTCCACATAATGTAACATAGAGGGGAAAGGAAGCCCATTTGGGTCACCAACCCTCAAGGCCCCTCCCCAGTGACTCACTTCTCCCAGTGAGGATCCACCCACACCTCCTCCACAGGTTTTCAGCCTTCCAAAAGCGTGCCACCAGGGGAGCACTGGGTGTTCAAATATGAGAATTTATGATGGACATTTCACATTCAAGGCAGAAGAGAAGGTTATGAAAGTGTGGCAATATGGGGAGCTGGGAAGTGAGCAAGGGGCATGCATTTAGTTTGATCTCTGAGAGTACCCCAAATCTACGCAGTCCAAAGTCTCTTCTGAGTCTAGGGCAATCTCTTTGCTGTGAGCCCTTCCCATATATGTTAACACAGTAAACATCCCATTCCACGTAGGAGGAACGGGATATCAGAGATTAGACTCAAAGCTGGGGCAATGGCTCAGTGATGAAGAACACTTGCTGCTCTTCTAGAGGACCTGAGTTTGGTTCCCAGCACCCGTGTCATGGAGTCTATCACTGCAATAGAAACATTAAGATACCAAAGCAAGACCGAATCCAGCAGGGAAAAATACCGTACCCTATAGTTCCATGTCCAGCATCCTGGGCTCTTGGGGGCATCCTCTGGTCCTCAGTGGGCGTGGCTGTCCATCTACCCTAACTCTAGTTTCATCGTCTTAAGCACAGGGCAGCCTCTGGCTTGGGCTGGCTCTACTCCATGGCTGCTGCTTTCCTCAGCAGATACCCCCATGGTCCTGGATCTCTGTTGCATTGTAGGTCTTACCTTCATAGCTTCACACAGTGGCCTCTCAAGGCCCCCTTAGAGTAAATCCAGTGCCGCCAGACATTACCAGGCTTCTGGGGCTTTCCAGAATCTGATACAAGCCCCACAACCCTATAACCCTTACGTCTTCATGCCTGTAAATTCAGTACCAAGTGGATGATGGTGCTGCTAGTTCAAGACATGGCCTACTCCATTGACGACAGTTGCAATGATCTCTAAGTGTCTGGTTCGAGGCTGAGAAAATGTTTCCCTAGATTTTTTTTTTTTTAGAACAGGGATTTTTTAAAACCCATTTTCCTTTCAAATGAATTTCTATGCCTCCAGAATGGGTGGGGGTCTTGCCCCCAAGGCTCTATGCTGTCTTGAATTCCCTTCGCCAAGCAACTTAGCCCATTATTTTTGGGTTCAGTCTCACTCAGTCTTCAGGATGCAGGCTCAATACCAGTATATAACACACATGACCTCTAGTCCAGTTCCTGATAGGCTACTGGCTCTCCTCTGAGATCTAGTGAACTCAGTTCCCACTGTCAGCATCTGTGTGTGTGTGTGTGTGTGTGTGTGTGTGTGTGTATGTGTGGTGTGTGTGGTGTTGTGTGTGCATGGGTGTGTGTGCTCTCCCATACAGGCACATATTATGGGGTCTAGAAGTTGGTGGGATATTGTCTAAGTTGCATCTTCGCTGTTTGTTTTGTTTTCATAGATCGGATCGCTCACAGACCTTTGCAGTTTGGGCTGGACGAGCTAGTGAGAGAGTCCCAAAATCCACTTGTCTCTGCCCCCAAGCACTGTGGTTACAGATGTGTGTGTTCATGTCTGACTTTAACATGGCTTCAGATCCACGTGTTTGAGCATCTCCCCACCTCCCACGGTCTGCTTTTCCATCAGCATCCTGGTCTTCAAAACCTCCAAGAGAATGGCCCACTGAGCTATTTACAGCACTCCAGGGCTTCTCTAGCTACATCCTCAAACTTCTATATTCCTTCCCCAAGCCATTTCCAATGGCCTACAAAACACAGGGTCAGTTTATTACAGCAGTAGCCACACTGCTCAGTAACAGTTTTTTAGGGTGTGTGTGTGTGTGTGTGTGTGTGTGTGTTTAAAGTTATCACGTAGCCTTGACTGACTTGGAACTCGTGGCATAGATCAGGCTAGCCTCAAACTCATAAATACCTGCCTGCTTCTGTCTCCCAAATGCTGGGATTGAAGGTGCGTGTCATTCTGCTGCCTCAGCAGCAATTGTCAAACTTGGCGGTTTTATCATCTCTGCGACAAGAGAAACTTCAGCCATGAGTATGATAGTGGCACAAATGTCATGGGGGTAACCAACCACTTTTCCAAAACACTGGATTTGAGTCCCCACTCCACAGGAGAAAATGCATATCTGTGCATGTCTGGCACTGCAAACCTGGCCAAGAATCCCTGCTCAGAAAGCCCACAAGTCCCAGGGGTAAACCTGCTACTATTATTTTGCCAAATATACAGAGCATCAAAATGCTTTTTATCATTTATTTATTTGTTTGTTTTTGAGACAGGGTTTCTCTGTGTAGCCTTGGCTGTCCTGGAACTTGCTCTGTAAACCAGGCTGACCTCAAACTCACAGAGATCCACCTGACTCTGCCTCCCAAGGACTGGTATTAAAAGCATGCACCACCACCGCCCAGCCCAAATTGCTTTTATTTCCTATCCCTCCACTCACAGATTAATAAGGTTTTCAAAACTCACAGAAGACGTTTCACCATACAGTAGACAGTGGCTAACACGGGAACTCAGAACTGTTCAAAATGTAGAGAGAATTCGTGTCTCTGGGGTGCACAGCCACAAGTGAGACCGCTCGATCACACCCGCTACTCCAAGGCTCTTAGACCATCCAGCCAAGATTCTAAGTCAGAGACGGGGGAGAACCAGCGTGAAGCAGTGTCTTCGGGATAAGACAGAACTGCTGTACCCTTGAACGCATAGCCGCTGTGATTATCTGTACCACATCTGCACCAGATCAAGCCAGTCAATTTTCCAGTGTCCAGGTGGAATGGAAAGGACTCATGAATCCCCACCCCTGCCTGAGGAACAATTGATAGCTGATGGCTTCCAGGCGAGAGAGAGTCCATTTTCTTTGAGAGTGTGGTCCCTGCTAGGTTGGTCATGCCCCGGTGGATGGCCCCGAACCCAGAAGTATATGAACAACACAAATTGGAGTTAATGAAATCTAAGGTTTTTAAAAAGAGAAGAAGTAGCTACAGGGAGAAAAGGTGATGTGGGATTTCCCTCTGTATGCTGTGATTACCGTTAATGAATAAAAAAAACTGTCTTGGGCCTGCGCAGGGGATAGAGGTAGGCAGAGAAAGCTAGGCTGAACACTGGGAGAAAAGAGGTGGAATCAGAGAGAAGCCATGGAGCTGCTGCTGGAGACAGATGTGTGAAACTTTGCTGGTAGGCCACGACCTCATGGTGATGCACAGATTAATGGAGATGGGTTAAAGTAATATGTAAGAGTTAGCCAATAAGAAGCTAGAGCTAATGGGCCAAGCAGAGATTTAAATAATACAGTTTTTGGATTGTTATTCAGGGCTAAGCGGCCAGGAACCAACAAGCAGCCTCCTTACAACAGAAAGGTTTGTTTGAGCTCACCACTCAGGGGCGTACACTCCATCGTGGTGGGGAAGCATGGTGGGTGGTACAGCTCCTGTTCTGCCAACACAAGACAATTTGCTCACGTCTCAGTGGACCAGGAAGTAGAGAAAACAGAATGCCGGTGTCCCAGCCAGTGATTTTTTTTTATTGTTGTTATTTTGAGAAAGAATTTTCTTAATATATCTCATGCTAAATTATTAAATTTCTTTTTAACTCATCACATAGCCCAGATTGCCCTCAAACTTTGGATCCTCTTGACTTGGTCTTTTGAGTGCTAGGATTACAGACATTGCGTTGTCCTGTCTCTTGAAGTCTCTCTGGGCACCAGCTTTTCCACGTGCCGAGTTTCTCCATGCTGATACCTGTACACTCTTCATGAAATGATCCAGGCTTATTTTCCCTATCTCAAGCCTTGACCTAATCTTTCCCTCCCTCCCTCCCTCCCTCCCTCCCTCCCTCCCT
>NC_022014.1:72508452-72531898 GCF_000317375.1 Microtus ochrogaster
CTTCTTCTTCCTCTCTCTCTCTCTCTCTCTCTCTCTCTCTCTCTCTCTCTCTCTCTCTCTTCATATAGGATTAATATCCACAGGTTCTGGGGATTAGGATATAGACATTTGGTGAGTGACTGATCTTTCCTACCCCATCATATTACGCTTGAAAGAGAATGCCCTATTGACTGTGCTTCTTGACATTATTGCATGTTTGCTGTGGAGACATGTCCTCATGTCTCCAAATTTCCCTAATATCAAACGCGTCACCTTCCCCCCTCTTGGCTCAGCAAATCTCCACTTCCTTTCTTTTTTTTTTTTTTTTTTTTTTTTTTTTGCCAGACAGACACATCATTTTCTCCATAGCCCCCCTCAGGGCTATCTTTGACCTTACAAGCTCCTTCCTTTCCCTGACACCACCCACGCACCCACCCTTCTCATGAGTCACCAAATCTCAGTCCCACAGTCCCAGAGCAGAAGGGAAACTTCTCATTTCCCTCCTCACTTCCTAGGGATGAGGCTAAGTCCTAGAGAGGCAGAGATGTGCCCTGGCTGCTCAGGGCAAGGCAGGACAACAGTCCAGGTCTCCGCCACCTACTCCTACCACCTACCACGCTGGCCATGCAGGTGACAAAGGACGACGCTCCCTCCATTGCTAGTGCCAGCTCTGCTGCCCCCTTCAGAACCTTTCCTTGAGCTCTTCTGGGGAAACTACAGAAGCCTCCCAGCTGACTGTCCAGGCTTCCTCCGACCCACTGTCCTTCAACTCTCTGCATCTTGACCTCCTTTTGGGAAATGAACTCTAGCTCCCATTGACGGAAATGCAGGACCGCCTGTTGGGTGAACCTCTCTTGAGCGTCTGTGCTGTGCTAACTGTTGGGAGATGAACCAGATGCAGGCCTAGCCTTCAGCCACAGCCTGCTGCATCTTCTGCTGAGGCCTGGCATTCATGCTTCTCCCCTGCTTTTCCTGCCACCCACACAAACCCTCTGCAGCCCCACAAGGCCTGCGTCCACCACAACTAAATGTCTCCACCTTTAGGGTGCTGTGCTAGGTAGTCAGAATGCCCTGCCCTTCCTAACCCCTAGAACCCTGTGTAGTCTGTCCCTGCCTGGGAGGCCTGTCCTGGCCTCCTCTCTAGGCCCTGAATAGAACCCCTCCTTGTGTGGTCCCCACTCCTCTGCAGCAGAGTGATGTCCTGTTTTCTGTCTTGGGCTGCCTGGAGGAAGCTTTAGCAGCTGCCTTTGATACTTTTGGTGTGTGTGTATGTATCTGTGTGTTTCTGTGTGAGTGTCTGTGTGTGCCTCTCTCTGTGTGTCTGTATCCGTGTGTTTGTGTGTGTATGTGTGTGTAAACCTCCACTCCCTTCTCCTTCCTTCTACACTATTTTTTTCTCTTTGCTACTTCTCCTATTTTCTGATTTTCATTCCAACCAGCAAAGCCTTCTAAAGACATACATGTGTTTATCTTTAATATTTGTTATTAGTTACTTGAGAATTTCGTACACTACCCCCTTCCCTACTCACCCAACTTTTTTCTTTTTTGTTTGTTTTTTGTCTTTTCAAGACAGGGTTTCTCTGTAGCTTTGAAACCTGTCCTGGAACTAGCTCTTGTAGACCAGGCTGGCTTCGAACTCACAGAGATCCACCTGCCTCTGCCTCCTGAGTGCTGGAATTAAAGGCGTGCGCCACCACTGCCCCACTGTTCTTTATTTATTCCTTTAAAACCAGTTGGTAACAGCTGCCCATATCTTCTTGGCTGTGTAGCCTTCCACTGGAACACAGCTGACTTATGGGGTGGGGGCACACAAGGCAGGCCTTTCATTTTGCCAGACTTTGCTGCTGAAGTCTCCAGGCCCCGGTCCACACAGGGCATATGTTTGCTATTTTTGTGGAGTATACTTTTTGTATGTGGAATTATCTTGCTTACTATCTTAGTTAGCTTTAAAAATGTTTTTATTGTTTTATTTTTATTTTATTTTGTAAATATTTTATTTACTTTTATTTCATGTGCATTTGTGTTTTTGCCTGCATGCATGTCTGTGTGAAGGTGTTGGATTGCTTGAAACTGAAGTCACAGGACTTCATGAGCTTCCATGTGGGTGCTGAGAATTGAACCCAGGTCCCCTGAAAGAGCAGCCACTACTCTTACTGCTGATCTATCTTTCCAGCCCCATATTATTTTTAATCATGTGAATATTGTGCGTGAGCGTCTGTGTGTGTGTGTGCTTGCGTGCACTCATGCGTGTGTGTGTGTGTGCGCATGCGTGTATGTATGTGTGTGTACCTGAGGAGGTCAAAGGCATCAGAGTCCCTGGATTACAGATGGCTGAGAGCTACCTGACATGGGTGCTTGGAAACCATGTGGGTCCTCTGGAAGAACAACAGGTGTTCTTAACTGCTGAGCCATCTCTCCAGACCCCTGTCCTCCTTAGCTTTAATTGTCAGCTTGACACAGTTTGAAGTCAGCTGACAGGAAAGCCCCAGCTGAGTAATTGCCTAGATCAGATTGGCCTGTGGGTGCGTTTGTGAGAGACTGTCTTGGTTGTTAATGGACACATGAAGGCCTAGCCTGCTGTAGACAGCACCAAACACCGTCTCTAGGCAAGTGGTCCTGAGCTATCTGAGGCTGAGGAAGCAGGGTGAGCCTTCAAGTTCCTGCTGTGACTTCCCTCAGCGATGGGCTCTCTGACCTGAAAGTGTAAACCAGATAAATCCTTCCCTCCCTCTCATTGCTTCTGGCCAGAGCATTTTATCATAACAACAGAAAGAGAAGTAGAGCTTGTCAGAACTACGTGTAGGTTCTGTAGCATCCAGAAGGTCATCACTACGTCTGAGAAAGGGAAGTAGGCTCAGCAGAACTACGTGTAGGTTTTGTAGCATCCAGAAGGTCATCACCACGTCTGAGAATCTGGAAAAAGGAAATAAGACTTCCTTGGTTGTCATGTTTAGCAAGCAAAAGCACGGACACTGGACCAAGAAGTAGCCCAGCAGTGTAGTGTTGCCTTAGGGTGCACAGTGCCCTGGGTTCCTTAGCTAGTACCATCAAAACGGGAAAAACACAGAAAGTTTATTCCCTTAGAATTTCAGGTGAACAAATACTTTTTTTTTAGTGCAAGTATATCCTGTGAAACATTTGGAACATGTTGTACCAAGAAATCATTAATTATTCATGTGAAATTCAAACGAAGTGGAGAACCCTGTATTGTATCGGAAAACCCTTAGAAAACCCAACTTTAAAATTATTAGCACACAGGGGTCAGAACAAGGAAGCGGAAGTCACCTTAAGTCAAAACAAGCCCTTCAGCGAGGTCGTATCACAATCATAGCGTAAGAAAAGTACATTTACAAAAACACTTCTAATTTTCTCTTGTATTGTAAGAATGTGCCAATTAGGGTTGAACCGGAAGGTCAAAGAGACAAACTGACCCTGGAATAATGGATTTCAGGGCTGGCTCAGCGTGGACCAGAGTCGCACTGTCTTTGGGTTGCTATCATAGACTTCCTTTAATTGTGTACCTCATAAGTTTTTGTGACTTACTGCAGAGGTTTGGTCCAATTATCCTTCTGATGGGAAAGATGGTGGCATGCAGGCAGACATTGTGCTGGAGAAGGAGCTGAGAAGTTGGAGAAGGAGTTCTGCCTTGTGATCTGTAGGCAGGAGAAAGAGACTATGTGCCACCCTGGGCATAGCTTGAGCCCAGAAGACCTCAAGCCCCGCCTACAACAGTGATAAACTGCCTCTAACAAGGCCACACCTATTAGGAATATTTCCTAATGCGAGCTCTCTGCCAACGCAAAAATCCCAATCAAGCCAAATCAAAATAAGCCAAATTAAGAAATATCCAGGTTTAATGGGAGTTCTATACTCTCGGGAGGCCCCCCCAGGGGGAACCGGGAAGCCGCAGAAACACGACCCCCCCCACCTCACCCACCTACCCCACCCCCGGGAGGAAGGGAGACCTTTTGGTGTTCCTCTTTCGAGAGATCACTTAAATACCCTGGGGAGTGGTCCTGACTCCATCCCCAGGGAGGGGTCAGGACCTGGCCTGCTGGGATTTGGAGTCCAGACCAGGCCTGGGGGCCTACGCTCCCAACTTGACAATACCTACTCCAATAAGGCCACACCTCCTAGTAGTGACACTCCCTACGGGTCCAGTATTCAAACCACCACAGTGAGGAAAAAGAGAAAGAAAGAAACCAATTTTGAATGTTGAGGGCTATAAGGGTTGTCGAGCAAATCCACAGTTTGTGTTTACACAGAACGCTTGCTGCAGTTTGCCTTCCCATGCCTCCTGGGAGCAAAGAGAAAAAAAATCTATGAACATATGTATTCAGTCCTGGATGTGTATGTATGTATGAACATTTGTGTTCAGTCCCGGTATGTGTATGTGTCTATGAACATATGTGTTCAGTCCCGGTATGTGTATGTATCTATGAACATATGTGTTCAGTCCCGGTATGTGTATGTATCTATGAACATATGTGTTCGGTCCTGGTATGTGTATGTGGTGGGCGCACAGGGGGCTCAATGGCATTGGGGTCCCCTTCACACCATTTTCTCTGTCAGCTTGGGTAATTACTATGAGCCTAGCCCACGCTTGCTTGCTGAGTCACTGATGGTGACACTCAAAATCAGTTTTATTCCAACTAAAACACTTTGAACCATACATGGTGACCTTTAGTCCCAGCACTCAGGAAGCAGAAGCAGGAAGATCTCCATGAATTCAAGGCCAGCCTGGTCTACTTGGTGAGTTCTGTACCCTTGGGAGAAACTTCATAGTGAAACCCTGTCTTAAAAGAAAAGGAAGCCAGGCAGTGGTGGTGCACACCTTTAATCCCAGCACTTGGGAGGCAGAGGAAGGCAGATCTCAGTGAGTTCGAGGCCAGCCCGGTCTACAGAGCAAGTTTCAAGACAGTCAGGACTGTTACACAGAGAAACCTTATCTCTAAAGACAAAAACAAAAATGGGGGGGAAAAAGATCACTTTGCATTTTTGCATCTCTATTTGAACAAATGGCATTGCCCACTTCTCTGGGGTAGAAGTGAACAGTACTATTTTACCCAGCGCTTCTTGGGGGCTTCCACTACCTAAGGCAATGCCTGTGGTGGCACCCTGCCCCAGCTCCAGAGGTAAAGACACAGCCTTAGATTCCCAAAGCCCTTTCTCCCAACCACACAGCCAGGAGGGGACACAGTTGAGACTCGGCTGTGCCTACCTGAGGCCTGCCTGAGCTCTCTCACCACCAGGGCAAGCTTGAAATGTCAACAAATCCTTTGGCAGTGAATAAGCTTGAGACACTCCAGATAAGAAATCCAAATATCGCAGAGGAAGAACTTGACGTCACCATCCCCTTCCCACCCAGATCCTTGCATAGAAACCTAATTAGGGCCAAAGCCACTCCACAGCCGGGGCTGCTCAGGTGAAACGAACGTTCTCGCATTTGCATTTTGTAGCTCTCTGAATTGCCATTTAAAATATTTTCCCCAGGCTACAGGCCGGGCCCTGGAATCAGAGGTGTGTGTTAGAGTCCAGACTAACGCAGAGAGAGCCGCAGAAGGAGCCGCAGGGGAGGTAGGAGGGAAGCGATTTTTGCCACCTGCCATCAGAGCAGCGGGGGCTCTACAGGCTGGAACTGAAAACTCCCTGGGCGCTTCATTCAAATGTGATTGTCTCCGCTCCTGCCCAGGGAACAGCCCAGGCCTGAGGGCTAACCACCCAGTGACTCACACCCAGAGACTGGCCGTTCAGTCAAAGAGTACTTCTGTAATTAGACTTTGTGACCAATGTGTCCAGCCACGAGGCTATGTCATGAGGCCTCGTGGCTACTGTTAGCTTCCTGGCTAAAGGGGCCCTCCCTGCTGACCATCAGGGCACCTGGCTTCTGCCATGATGTTATTACGGTAGCTGGACCATTGGCTAATCCACAACCGTGATATGCTGTTCTCGGGGCTTCTTACTATCCTCATTTGGGAACAAGGACACCAAGTGAGCCACCAAGGACCCGGAAAGGTCTCAGCTTGAACCCAAGCTCACTCTTGCCGACTTCGTGTTCTCCCCACGGACGGTGCTGAGGCCTGAGCTCAGGAACACAGAAAAATAGGCTGGTTTACCCCTCACAGCACCCCCATCCAACAAAACCACGGGGAGCCTGCACCTTACTCCCTCAGGGCCCCTGTAGGTACCTGGTTGGTTGGTTGGCTGGCTGGGGAGGATGGTGACCCAGAAAATCCAAAAGCACAGTGTCAAATGGCAGAGCAAATGTGCCAGCAAAGATCCAAGCTGGACTGTGACTTCATGCGTTGGGCACCTGCTGTTCCCCCAGTTGCTGCTGCCCTGGGTCTCAGTCTGTGCCCACCCGCAAGTCAACCCCAGACATTACTCTGTTCTCACCAACATGGAGTATCATTATTGTTAAGTAAAAAATAAGAAGAAAAGAGGCTGCTCCGCCGGCCCTCGAAATCCAATTAGGTCAAATCAAACCAAATCAAAATGCCCATCGTTTTATTAAGTATGACGTTCTTGGGTGGCCCAGGGCATGGCGGGGAGACAGGAAAGCAGGGAGCCCATGCAGACCCGAAAACCACGTGCTTCTCCTCAGAGAGCACACTCAAATACCCCGTGGGAGTGACCTGACCCAGGGGTCAGGACCTGGCATGCTGGGATTTGGAGTGCAGACCAAAGCAATTCCCAGCTCAGGGAGGCTGGGATGGATGCCAGGGACTAGGGGCTACGCTCCCAACTTAACAATTATTGCTTAAAATACAAGAGATAGCCAGTGTTTTATATGTAATTTATTTAGCAAATTAATGTTTTTATTTATAAGCTTTAATCTAATTGCGTAATTTATTATTTATTTATTTATTTTTGGTTTTTCAAGACCAGGTTTCTACATGTAGCCCAGGCTGTTCTGGAACTTGCTCTGGTACACCAGGCTAGCCTTGAACTCGGAGATCTGCCTGTCTCTGCCTCCCAAGTGCTAGGATTAAAAGCATGTGCCACCGCTGCCTGGCGTAGCTCCTTTTTTATACATGGTGCTGAAGATAAAACTCATCAAGGTTGTAACTGGGTCACGGCAGTGGGACCCTCATGAATAGGACCAGTGCCGCCATAAGGGGTTGGAGAAATGCGTGGAGTTTAAAAGCCTGTGATACAGGAGACTCAAGTCCGGTTCCCAGCTGCCTTGATTACCTGTGACTCTGGATGGGGGGGGGAACGCTGTGACAACTCTAGATGCCTCCGTGGGCATCTGCACGCACATACACATACCCCCCCCCATATACAGAGTTAAAAGTAGAGATTTTAAAAGATTTTAACTTACAATAAATAAATAAAAGACCCCAGAGAGCTAGGCATTACCTATAAACCAGAAAGTAGAGCCTGATCAGACACCAGATACCAAATACCAACACTTGCCCGGCAAACCCTCTAAAACTGAGCTACATTCTCAGAGCCAAAATATAAAATACGCAAAAAGAGGGTCATGTATGTGTTTTGTAGCCCTCATTTACACTCTCTCTATATATAATGATTACACTCTCTATATAATGATTATACTTCATATCAGTAAGAACAGATTAGTATAATTGTTTTAATTTTTATTTTTGTTATTTATGTGCGTTAGTGTTTTGCCTGCTTGGATATCTGTATGAGGGTATCAGGTATCCCAGAACTGGAGTTACAGACAATTGTGAACTGCCCTGTGGGTGCTGGGAATTGAATCTGGATTCTCTGGGAGAACAGCCAATACTCTTAACCGCTGAGCCATCTCTCAGCCCCCTATATAATTTGTTAAAAGTGAATAGGTTTTTAAAAATATGAAACTAATGCTGACTGCAGAAGAAATATAAAATAATAATAAAATACAAATGAAATGCATAGAAATGCCACCTTTTAGACAGATACTTTAGCAAACATGCATCTATATCCATGTTTTTACATACATAGTATCAAAGTTATATATTGTTCTGAAATTTAAAAATTCTTTTCAAGCCAGACGTGGTGGCACATACCTGTAATCCCTTCATTTAGGGAGGCTAAAGTCAAAGGGTCCTAACTTATGCCAGCCAGGCTAGATAGCAAGATACTGTCTCAAATAGCCAAACCAGAACAAAACAAAACTTAGAGACCTTGGGGACAGCTTTCTGTGTGACTGCAGTGTGGAATTAGTCTTTCTTATGTCTGCAGAACCTTTTGTGACATTAGGACTTGATTGAATTTCTTTGCCACGTGATCATTGTCTAGTTCTCAGAATTGTAAACAGGGCTGCAGCGAACATCCTTAATCTCCAGAGCATTGTTCTCTCTGAGGTAAGAAGTAAACTGAAAAAAAGCAAAAAACAAAAGTAGAATGTGTGATTGTGTGATTGGTAAAGTCTCATGATGTCCCAATTTTGTTTTTAAAAAAAAAAGGAAAATTTTTCTGGGCAGACATACCGGGGGCGATTTTGATTGTTCTTTAACTTGCTTCTGTCCTCTTCTAGAATGCCTTACGGTCTTCCTTCAGGTTGTTGGCTAAAGTAGAGTTTCCTACATTGCACAAGAAATATGCTTTTAAAGCATGCTAATGTCACATCTGGTGACATACCTTCTGGTTTCCTCTCCATCACGTTTGTTTCCATTCCCTGACCCAGTGTGCTCAGAACCTGCAGCCAGTGTCTGATGTATGTAGCAAAAGACAGACAACCCTGCCCCGCCCCCCCCCCCGCCCACGCCCCAGATATTTGATGGGGGTGTTGAAGACTGTCCAGAGAGTGAGTTTGACAAGGTGTGGTGGTTCGTGGCATTAAGACAGCCTCTTCAGATAGTATGGCAAGCAAGGCAGACCCAGGTACCACATCACTGGGGCTAATTGGTTTTCAGCTTGTGAGGGAGATGGTTTGATGTGCCTTGGGAGGAAGAGGAGAAGGTTGGCCTTCTGCTTCCAGGCAGGTGCTACCGTCTGGACTGGCTCTCCACTCATCTGGACAAAAGGAAGCTAACTGCTGCTGGGCAACAGGTTTCCCCCTCCCCCAAGAGTCCGAAAGGACATGGAGGACTTGTTGTGCCTTGTTTCCATAGAGGTCACAGAGAGAGTGGGTGGCTACTTTGTGCTTGCTGAGTGCTAAGACACTTCCTCTTTCATCTGTGCGCCTTGGTAAGGCTAACACCTTCCCATTCCACCTTAGAGACAGCAAAAAGGGGAACCCAAACAAAACACTGAACATTCAGAGGAGCTGTGTAGTAGGGGACACTGTGCTGTCATCTGAGCTGCAGTTGGGAAAGTCACTGGGGGAACCGTTGGCATCTTCCTGCCGTCACAGGGGAAACGGTGCTGACGCTTGCTGCACCCGCCCATCCATACAACAAACCACTAACTTTTCCTTTCCTTCTGTTCGCTTTGTTTCGGGAGGCAGGTTCTTGTTATGCAGCCTAGGCTGGCCTTGAACTTGGTGTGTGTAGCTCAGGCTAACCTCAAGCTCCTCCTGCCTCAGTCTAGGAGGTGACATTCTGAAAGTAACAATAATGGCTGCCTTCATTCAATTTGGGTTGCTGTATTCATAAACAGTATATACGTTTATTTTTCCAAATTTATATAGAGATTACAGACTTGTTTGTGTATGTGGGTGTGTCTACGTGTGTACATCGGATGGTAACAGGATTTAGAAACTGTCAGAAGCACAGAAAACAAGGCATCAAAGGAAGCCAGGAGGCCACAGCACACAGGGCTCCCGACTGCTTAGCAATCTGAGCTTGCCCGCTGATAAGCATCTATTTTGCTCCAGTAAACAAAAGCAGCAGAACCATAACACTTGTTCCGGGAAACGGTAACTGCAGTCACGTCATAAATAATAAAGGGGAGAAAAAAACCCTCTTTTAACTTAATGGACTAAAAGATACCTTGCTTTTCATTTTTGCTAATGGCTCTTCTCCCCGGGCACTCCCAGGGCTAGCCCATTATGGAAGAATCTGACTTTGGCTTGCAAGTAGGGCACGGTCCCAGACATGAGCTGTAAGCTAGCTGTTTGGAACAAAAACCGTGTTGTGCTGGGTTCTGTAGTTCCTCTGCATGAGACTGTGTGGCCCCAGTGGGCTCAAGTTCTAGGCTTCAGAGGGCAGGTTTCCGGAAGAGAAGGGAGGAGACAGGTCAACTCCAGTTCTTTTACACATGGCCTTCCTTTTGAGCATAAGGAAAACATAGGTTAAGATGATTTTTTTTAATCAATTATCTTCTATGATCTTGCCTCCTGGTAGGGTTCTATTTCCTGTATTGCAACACCCTCCCCTTATCTGCTGTCCTCTCTTCTAGGCTGCTGCCCTGTTTGGGTGGTCTGTAACCCTAAATTACCCACCTGTTCCTGCTTCCTGACCAAGCAAACTTTCGTTTCCTCAGGGCAGTGGAAATCGGCTACCATCCTGAGAAAAAGGAAAACACAGCAAGCATGAATTCATAGCAGGGAGTGGATGGCTAAGAACCCCTTAATCCTCATAGTGCAGTCTCAGGCTTAACTAGGTTAGCTAGCTGGGTGTGGCATGTCTGGAGCGCCAGTACAAAGGAGGCATAGGCAGGAGACTGCCTTGAGTTCGAGGCCCACCTGGGTTTTCTAGTAAGTTCCCAGTCAGTCTGAGCTTCAGAATAGCAGCCCAACTCAAAGAATAACAAAAAATAAATAAATAAAAATAAAAATCACAAACTATGTTGGTTGTGAGACTTGAAAGTTGTGTGGCAGGACGGGATGAAAAGTAGGGAGATAGGGGGTGCTGGAGAGACAGCTCAGCAGTTCAGAGTGCCTACTGTTCTCACAAACAACCCAAGTTTGGTTCCCAGCACCTACATCAATCAGTTAACAACTACCTTTAACTCCAACTCCATGGGATTGGACGCCCTCTTGTGGCCTCCACAGGCACCTGCAAGCACGTGCACATATCTACTTACAGGGACACATATACCTACCTACCCACATACACATAACCAAACCAAACCAAAACAAAAACGCAAGGATTTCATACTCAGACTTCTGGGCCAGTGAGACGGCTCAGAAAGTAAAGGTGCTTTCTGTGCATGTCTGAAGACCCGAGTTTGATGCCTGGACCCCACCACAGAAGGAGAGAATCATTTCTTTTGACCTCCAGCTTAAGCCAGAGGCAACCATCACACTGTGTCCACAGTAAGGAAGCAGAGAGCTATGAATGCTGGTGTTTGACTTGCTTTATTCGGGACCCCCAATCATGTCCTGGTGCCCCCACAATTAAGCCGGGATTTTCTACCTTACTTAACACAGTCAAGAAACTCCCTCTCAGACGTGCCCAGAGGTCTGTTCCAAAGGTGATTCTAAAGCCTATCAAACTGATAATCAAGATCAGCTATCAACTTGGCAGAACTTCACCTGACTCTGTCTCCTGCAGCGCTGGGTTTAAAAGTGTGCACCACCACACCCGGCAAAATGCAACCTTTTAATAGTCACAGTGATATATCATGCAAAAAAAAAAGAAGAATAGCAAATATAAAGATGAGTGTGATGACACAGACCTGTGATCTTATCATCCAAGAGGCAGAGGCATGTAGCATGAACAATAAAAACCCAGAGACAAATGTTGTGGTTCAACCTGAAGATCAGAAAATCAAAGCAGTCAACCACTGGCTCTTACCTCTACCTCAGACTGAAAATGGGCTCTCCTGCCTCCAGGAATCCTCAGATTGGGACCGAGAGTGAGACTTGTCTCCTCCTGTTTTATATTCCTCTCTGGTTCTGGATTAAAAGCATGTATGTACCACAACTGCCAGGACTCTATGGCTAATTAGTGTGGCTGCTGGGATTAAAGGTGTGTGAACCACTGCTTGGTCTGTATGGCTGACCAGTGCAGCTGCTTTGCACTGATCTTCAGGCAAGTTTTATTTATTAAAACACAAATAATATACCACAAATGATGTGGGAAGTTCATATGTCTGTTGCTTTCATTGGTTAATTAATAAAGAAACTGCTTGGCCTGATAGGTCAGAACATAGGTGGGTGGACTAGACAGAATAGAATGCTGGGAAGAAGGGAAGTGAGGGCAGATGCGATGGAGCCAGCCGCCAGGTCAGACATGCTGAATCTTTCCCGGTAAGCCACCATCTCATGGTGCTACACAGATTATTAGAAATAGGTTAATCAAGATGTGAGAATTAGCCATTAAGAGGCTGGAACTAATGGGACAAGCAGCATTTAAATGAATACATTTTGTTTTTTTTAAAATATTTATTTATTATGTACACCATATTCTGCCTCCGTGTATGTCTGCAGGTCAGAAGAGGGTACCAGATCTCATTACAGATGGTTGTGAGCCACCATGTGGTTGCCGGGAATTGAACTCAGGACCTTTGGAAGAGCAAGCAATGCTCTTAACCACTGAGCCATCTCTCCAGCCCCCCATGAATACATTTTGTGTGTTGTTATTTCGGGTATAAAGCTAGCCATGCGGGAGCTGGGTGGAACAAAAAAGCAGGCAGGCCTGCTCACCTCATCACTACACACAATATTTCCCCTTTTGTGTCTAAAATAAAGAAGAAGGCTATAGGTAATATAAGAAAAACTATATACAACAAGTACAATAACTATATACAAAATATATATCAACACTGTCTAGTCCATTTGCATTTGACAAATTCAGAGAAAATACTCCATTATCCTACCTTGGTGAATCCAAAATTTTTTACCTAATTTACTTTGTCATAACTTGCTTTGTGCATCTGATAAACAAGGAAAACTATAACTCTCTAGTCTTCAACTCCCTCAGAGACCCAAGAAAGAAATAATATTAACCAAGTAAGCAGAAAGTGCAACCAAGCTACTTCCAAAAAATGTGAGAAACAACAAAACACCCAGCTGCCTGGACAGTCACTCAAAGTTCCTCTGCAATGTTGGGGCATCCATATTTGGCCTATGGGTCTAGCATATTTGACAGACTTTTCTATGAAGCAGGATATTCTGAAGGGCTGTCCCACCTTGTCTTGACAATGCTTGGCAGTCACTTTCTTCTGTGTCCTGCTTATCCAATTAGGACCTCATACTGTCAGCAATTGAGGCAGGGTTCTTTCTTGCCCAGTGACTAACTTTGCCACAAAGAAAGTAAACTCCACATGGAGTTTTTTTGATGCCCATTATCTTCTCTGGAGTAGATGGGTGCTGCCAGAAGCAGATATGTCTCATTGTCTTAAAAAAAGAGCCTATGTTATTAAAACATATTAAATGCCATATTCGGTAGTGTTTCAAGATAATTTGTCTATCTAAAATATATCTTTGTTTGACCTTGAAAACATACCTAATGTGACTGCAAGTTTGATTATAATAGGTGATCAACTACTAATTTACATTTCCTTATTATCCTAAACAATTGGTGATAATAATTTTCAAGGGCTAGAAATTTCCATTAGATTGCTAAATGAGTTGTATAGGTACAATACCTTGAATGAGAGTAGAAACGTATGTGAAGTATGTTCTAATAAAATTAATCTCAAATTTGCAACAATACACACAATTTGTATACAATATACAAAAATACAATCCAATGTAAAACATTTAAAAGTAGTAGTTGCTTTTTAAAAGTAGATTCAATAATCTACCTTTTTATCTTATCATGTCTATATACTCCCTTTTTTATTTCTAGAGTAGATTCAATAATCTACCCTTTTATCCTATCATATCTATATCCCGCTTTTTTCTTTTCAAAACAAGAACCCTGAATCTAATCTCCTTTGTTTAGCTTTTTTCCTGACCATTACCAATAACAACTTGTAACCAATACCCCTAAACATTGACAAATATCCATAACCCATTGAATGACCAAAAACCATCCACCTCACCTCTTTGGAATGTGGATGCTGTATTCTCAAATTTACTTCCTGCTGTCTGGGGGAGACAGTATCTTTAGGGGATCCTGAAAAGATAAATTTGGGTTAATTATCAAGTCCTGGGGAGGTAGCTGTAGCATTTGTTATCCAGTCTCTGCCTAATGGGAGGGTGCAGGGTTTGTCTCAAATCCTGGCTCGAGTAGTCTGTGAGGCTGGACCATCTCAGCTAGCCACCTCAAAATTGTTCTGAGCAGTTTGTAGTACAAAGCTGATTTTTAGGTGGTGTTTTTCAACTTAGTGGTGTTATCATAGTCCTGAAGGAATCGTCATTGTGGGGCCCCCATCCTCCTTATGGAAACTTCAAAGGTTGCTGTTAGGAATGCTCATGGTTCACTGCAGAAAATTGATAGACTCAAACTTAAAATCATGCACAGGATGATATATGAAACCTTTTTCTAGAATCAGCCTTTTCCAAACTCAAAGCAGTTGCCCATTGAAAATCTGAATAGGTATCAATGTTGTGGTATACATATTTTAGTTTTCCAAATTCTACAAAATGAAACACATCCATCTGCCAGATTTAATTCCTTTGAGTACCCTTGGGTTACTTTCTGCAGGTAGTGGTGTTTAGTTGTATAAAGAACAAGTAGAACATTTTTTTAAATAATTTCCTTGTTTTGTTGCCATGTGATGGAAAGGTCTTTTTTTTTTTAAAAAAAAAAAACCTTTGCTATTGACATGATTTTTTAAATAAAATTCTGAGGCCTTCAGCACATTTTTTAAAAATGTTTATTTATTTATTATGTATACAATATTCTGTCTGTGTGTATGCCTGCAGGCCAGAAGATGGCACCAGACCCCATTACAGATGGCTGTGAGCCACCATGTGGTTGCTGGGAATTGAACTCAGGACCTTTGGAAGAGCAGGCAATGCTCTTAACCTCTGAGCCGTCTCTCCAGCCCCTTCAGCACATTTCCAATCAATAATTAATTGATTACTTTGTGCTAGAGGACCTGGCAGACCTATATGGGATCATATGTGAGATATATATATGTATGTGTGTGTGTGTGTGTGTGTGTGTGTGTGTGTGTGTATATATATATATATATATATATATATATATGACGATTCTTGTTCCTGATTGTATCTTGTAACCATATAAATAATAAAGTCAATTCTGATATAAATTCAGCAATTTCAGTATGTAAAACAACTCTTTCTGCATTTTTCAAATAGGTAACTATGTTGAGACGTTCTTTAAAATTCCTTAGTACCATAACAATAACATATAATTCAGACTTTTAGACAGAATCATAAGGGCTCTGATCCACTTTACTTAAATCTTCTGATTTGTAACCTGTTTTTCCTGATTCATTTGCATCAGTATAGAATGTAGGGACTCCAGTTTTTGGTGTGTCCCATACAACTACCTAGTTTGGCAGTAGCCCAAGAAGGGGTTTCAGGAAGAACCCTCAAGAAAAGAAAAAAAGAAAAACCTAGCTGGTAGGTCAGTGCTTCTGGCCACATGTAACTCCGGCCTATGACAGTGACTGTAAAGCCATATGCAAATGGCTTTTTCATGAACACTGGGTAGCAAATGTAGCACGAATAATAAAAACACAGAGAAAGATATTGGGATTCAGCCTGAAGATCAGAAAAGCAAAGCAGTCAGCCACTGACTCTTAGCTCTGCCTTAGACTGAACTGGTTGATCCTGCCTCCAGGAATCTCAGACTAAGACTGAAAATGAGACCTGGCTCCTCCCATTTTATATTCCTCTCTAGTGCTGGGATTAAAGGTGTGCACCACCACCATCTGACCTGTATGACTGACTAGTGTAGCTGCTGGGATTAAAGGTGTGTGCAACCACTGCCTGGCCTGTACGGCTGACTAGTGTGACTGCTTTGCGTTGATCTTCAGGCAAGCTTTATTTATTAAAACACAAATAATATACCACTCTAGAGGCAGGGAGATTGTTGTGAATCTGTGGCCAGCCTAGGCGACATAGTAAGTCCCAGACCAGATGTGGTGTTAGCCTGAGTAGGGAAGAATTTACTCGGGTGACGTCAACCACACAGTATACTATGTTTCCTCTGGCTATAAGGGACCATGAATAATTTCTGAACTCTTGTTTTCAGGACTATTTGTCTGCAATGATATGGATTTGTTATTCTGGAATTACTCTCAATGTGTATTATACCACAAAGCAGTTAAATTCAGAAGCAAATTACAAATAATTACAAATAATGGGAGACAGGCTTTTCGTTACTAAGGAAGGGCGTAGGGCCTATGGGAAAAAAAGGAAAGTCAGCAGGAACACCGTGGTCTTCAGAGAGATTGGTAGGACTTCCCGGTGTGGGTGTCTTGTAACTAAATTTGTTTGTTTAGAAATACATCCTGGTGTGTTTAGAAGGAAAGGGGCATCATGTTTACAGAGGCTTTGAAAAATTATTCAGGAGGAAAAAAAAATCTGGCCATTGGGGAGGGATCTGGTGGGAGAGGGAAGAGACTCAGAGAGGATCATGGGCAAATATAACCAAAGTACATTAAAAGTATGAAATTTGGAAAGAATATTTTAATGTTACAGGAGTTAAAGCAAGATACAATGGAAATGGTCAGAAATGGGGGCTCTAGAGGCTAATATGACATAAGGGTATAGTAAAGCTGGTATTCTTGACAGTCTTCTGTGAGGCTAAATTTCATTTTTATTTAGCCCAGGCTTGCCTCTAACGTAAAGATCCTCCAGCCTTTGCTAACAGGGATAACAGGTGTTTACCACCACACCGAAACTTAAATTATTTAAAAACAAAGTTTTGGGTGGGTTTGACGGCTCATAACTGTTACTCCTGTGTTTGGAAGTGGGAGACAGGAGCCCATGATCGTCTTCGGCTACATAGTGAGCTCAAGGCCCGTCTGGTTAACATGACACCCTCCCAAAATAAACTGCTTGGTCAATTTGGTAAGGGCAGTTTGGTTGAGTGAGGACAGTATGAACCTTGTTACAATAGTTGCGACAAGGATATTTAGAGCAGAATGCACAAGGCAACGAGAGCGCAAAGCTTGAGGGGTAGAAGAGGAGGGGTCCAGAGATGGGTGTGTGAGGTCCTTAACTTCCAAGGATGAGAACGTGTTGTCAGGGTAGTGGCATCTCCTGCTCTGACCGGCGGTGCCTGAAGCGCTCAGAGATGCCTGAAGGGGATGGGGAATCAGGAGATCCTGGGCTCTGGGGCTTCCCCCGCCCCCGAAGGCTCCTGGGGGGTCCCAGCTCAAAGCTCTCAGTTCCCCGAGCTTGAATGGCTACCCTAGGTCTCACGCCTGGGCTGCAGCCCTGTTTCCTGACAGCAGGTGAGGCCACGACAGTCGCGCAAACCAACCGAGGGAAAGTCCAGCGGGCAGGATGTGTCAAGCCGCGGACACGGCTGACTTATTTGGACCCGGTGGTTAAATTACTCAGGCTCAGCCCACGGGTCGCTGAGCAAACCCAACAGGTGGCCCCGTGACCCTGCACTGCCCGCGGGGGAGCGGGCCGCGGTGCCCCCGCGAGGGCAATAGGGGAAACGGCGACGGCAGGGGGTTGTCTAGCACTACCCCGCCCTCTAGCGTCAGTCACACCGCGAGCGCTAGAAACGGGCGGGGTCTTCAGGAGGTGGGGCGGGGCCTTAACGGAGTGGGGGCGTGACCAGCGTTTAGAGGCGGAGCCTCAGGAATGAAGAGTACGGTTAGGGGCGGGACGATGGTCGAGGGGCGGGAAGGCGCGGGCTTTGTGGGCGGTGCCGGCGTGGTGCGCCTGCGCGAGACGCATGCGCACAAGGACCGCCGTGGGAGCGGGAGGGCGGCCCACGGGCCTGTCCGGGTGAGGGTGGTGTGATGGAACCGACAGGGCCGGGCAGGGGAGGAGGGGGAAGGTCTTGATCTCTGGGGAGGGGCGGATGTGGGAGGGACGGTTGCGGCGGAAGCAGAGGGGACCTCGGGGGCGGGATGTCTCCTGGGAACGACGCCGGTCTTTCCGGTTGCTTCCGGGGGAGAAGAGGCGAACCCTGAGTTCCGGGGAGGCCCCCACAGCTCACCCAAGCGGAGACGGGGTGGTATCTGCAACCAGCTAGCATGTCTGACGAGACCCAGTTTGCATGGGGTGTGTGGGGGCGTCCTCGGCCCCCAGCCCACTGCCGTGACTCTAAAATGCCCCCTTACACACGGGGGCCTCCCGACCTTCCACTCTGCCCTTTTCGTTAGGGTAAAGGCGCCCTCCACACCCCTTTGCTGTGCATTGCCCTTAGAAAAACATAAGTGGGAAAAAGCAACTGGAGACTTCTCCTTTATAAAGGTAGGTAGACTACAGGGGCCACGTCTGTTTTATATTTCATCCTGTAAAGGTAAAATTTCAGCCCAGATGTGTAGTGAGGGTGAGCTCCATTCACAGCTTAGTCTATAGAGGCCTTTTTAGTCTGGAGTTAGCGCTCCAGAATTCATGTGAGCACAGCGCTAGCTAACATTTCAAAATCATTTGTCAATAAACTGGAAAAGCCCTTAGGTGATTAGAAAACACAGAACTGAACGGAAATCTTTCATCTGGTTTTTCTTTCCTAACTCGAAAAGCCTCGTGGGGAACATCTGCTTGACCATAGGAAGGATGGAAGTGCCACCTAAGGACTCGATATGAATGGAAAAGGCCCGTCAACGTGAGTTCTGCATCTCTTCGTCATCTTAGGGCTTCCCCCGTGTTTCATAACTGACCTGAAAAGCTTAAGGGACTGAGATGTATCTGCCAACATGCAATTAAATTACGGAACTGGGAACTTAAATTACTTCCCTTTTTATTATTGAATATCCTTGAGTAACATTGGTAGGGATGGGTTGGTCATCTGTCCCAAGTGAGCCAACTCAGAATATTGTGATTATTGTCAAATGACAGAGGACATTGGACATCAAGTTAGGCTCCCCGGGTCACCGCTAGTTTTGTTTGTTGTGGTTGTTAGTTACTGTTTTTGAGGACAGTCAGGCTGTTCTTCAACTTGCAGTCTCCTGCCTCGTCTCCTGAATGCTGGGTTTGCAGGTGTCCCCACCATGCCCAACTTATCAGTAGCTTTTACGGTGGGAGCAGCAAGTTCTGTAAAAGATGGAAGGATGGGTTGAATAGTTTTCCTTTTAATTCCTTAGAGACTCTTCCCCAGTGAACCGATTGGATGTGGGAACGCTACTCTTAAGTGTGATACGTGAAGACATTAGCAATAATAGGTCACTTACTCTGGAGAGAAGCTAGAGGTGTATATGAAGGATAGTCCTGGGTATGGACGGATGAATTTTCTATCTGTCTTCTCATTTTCTTTTCATTCTTAACTTTAGTCCCTCTTTTCTGGCAGATGCAGATACTCCGGCACTCTGAGCATACCCTGAAGACAGCTCTCATCTCTAAGAACCCAGAGCTTGTGTCACTGTATGAGAAGTTCAACGCTGGGGAGCAGCGTTTAATGAATGAAGCCTTCCAGCTGTCCAGCAGCCTCTTTGGACCGATCTCTGTGCATTCCCGGTCAGATTGGATCACCTCCCACCCTGAAGCTCCCCAGGATTTCGAACAGTTTTTCACTGATCGCTACAGAAACAAACCCTGTCCGGAGAAACACATTATCTATATACAGTCCATCGGTATGTCCTGGGAATGGTGGTGGTGGCTACTGCCCAAATGCAAGTGAGCAGGGTTTTTTTGTTGTTTGGTTTTTTTTTGGGGGGGGGTTGTTTCTTTTTTTGTTTTTCTCTATAGATCAAACTGGTCTTGAACTCACAGAGATCCACCTGCCTCTACCTCCTGAGTGCTGGAATTAAAGGCGTATACCACCACTACACAGCTGCAAGCGATTTTTTATGGCTTCTGTTTTTTTCTTTTTTTTTTTTTTTTGTGCTGGGAGTTGAACTCAGGTCTCTGTGCGTGTTAGGCATTATATCATATGTGATAATTTAAAATACTATTATTGTGTGTTGTGTGGGAGTGGACGCAGATGTGCCATAGGACCGCTTTTGTAGAGTTTGGCCTCTGTCCCAGTGAGGCTGTCAGGTGTGCAGCGAGCACTTTCCCCTGCTGAGCTATCTTCATGGCCCTGTGTGTGGCCCTTTTGATATTCATCCCAGTGGCTGAACAGCGAGATTCTCTTCCTTTGACTCCATGTTGCCGTCAGTTAAAAAGTATGGAAGTTTTAGAGCGGCTTCTGTTTCTGTTCCAGTTTATAGAATAAGGTGAAGAATGTTTCCATCACTTTTAAAGTGTCCTCATTTTCTCCCTTCCCCCGTACCGTAGGCTCTCTAGGCAACACCAGAGTTATCAGTGAAGAATATATTAAGTGGCTCAAGGGCTACTGCGAAGCTTTTTTTTATGGTTTGACCGTAAAATTCTTAGAGCCAGTGTCCGTGTCTGCAACGAGGTGTGCCTTTAGAGTGAATGAGCACACACAGAACTTACAGATCCATGCAGGTAAGTAAGAACCTTTGCAGCTGGAACGCACAGAAGGGATGTGTGTGTGTCATATGTACTATACATACCTTTCTCTTTAAATAGGGCATATCCTGGCGTTCTTGAAAAAGAAGAAACCCCAAGATGCCTTCTGCATCGTGGGGATAACAATGATCGACCTGTACCCCCGGGACTCCTGGAATTTTGTCTTTGGACAGGCCTCTTTGACAGATGGTATTCCTTTTTTGATGCTGTTTTGATACTGTTCAGCTTGAGGGTGTGTGAAGAAATTCAGAGGGCGGGAAGAAGAAACCCGACCGGTAGTGTTTTCAATTAGAGCCGTGTCTTCAATGAAGTGCTATGCTCGGCCTCGTGCAAAGTGTGCTCTGACAGACTGGTGGCCACATCCTCCCCGCCTGGCCGTGGTGTAATGATGCTTTTCTCACAGCCTTTGGGAGAGCATTTGTGTTACAGTTCCTACTCATAAATAGTGCTTGAGATGCCTGGTACCTACCCCAGGCGTTCAGCTCAACATCTGGGGAGTTTAAGTTATGTGTTAGCAAGATAAACACCTTAAGGAAATTAGAGCTATCATTAACATTTGTGAAACTCTTGCTAATTCTGGTACCTACCCCAGGCGTTCAGCTCAACATCTGGGGAGTTTAAGTTATGTGTTAGCAAGATAAACACCTTAAGGAAATTAGAGCTATCATTAACATTTGTGAAACTCTTGCTAATTCTTTCCGTGTGTATGTGGGGGGAGTGATGGTGCATTAGCACAGTACGTGGCTTCAAACCCAGGCCTGGCTCAAGGCCAGGACTCTACCACTGAATTACATGCATCCTGTCTTAGTTAGGGTTTCCACTGCTGTGAAGAGACAGCAACTCTTATAAAGGAAAACACTTAATTGGGGTGGCTTACTTACAGTTCAGAGGTTTAATCCGTTATCATGGCAGGAAACAGGGCAGCATGCAGGCAGACAAGGTGCTGGAGAAGGAGCTGACAGTTCTTGACTCACAGGCAACAGGGAAGTGGTGAGACACTGGGCGTGGCTTGAGCGTGTACATGAAACCTCAAAGCCCGCCCTCATGGTGACACACTTTCTCCAACAAAGCCACACCTTATAATAGTGCCACTCCCTATGAGCTTATGGGGCCAATTGCATTCAAACTAGCAGACATCCCTAGCCCTTGCTAGTTGATTTTGCTCTTTTGATCAAGCACAGATGGAATAGTCATAAACAAATATGTAAATACATATTTCCTTCTTCAGCCTGCATGTGGCTGCAGCACAGTGGTAGAGTTTGTGTCTGGAAAACCAGCTTTGGGCTACGTGTGGTAACATCGCATAACATGATTGGAGCATTTGGGAGGTGGGGGCAAGTGGATCAGGAGTTGAAGGGTAGCCTTAGCTATCTTGTGAGTTTAAGGTCTGCCAGGGCTACAGACACCTTGTCCACAGCAGCCCAACCAAGCATAATCAGCAGCAAGAAGCCAAAGTTCTTGCAAGGTGTGGAGCTCATGCCTGTGATTTCAGCACTGGGGAGGCAGAGGCAGGAAGACCACAAGTTTACAGCCGGCCTGAGCTGTACAACAATCAATACCCTGACAGGAAAAAAATGCAGCGAAGGAAAGAGACCCAACCTAAACCTCGACCTGAGATACTAAACCTCAGCTCGTTAGAAACTGCCTGGCAGCGTTAGAAGGGTCTGACAGTGAGTCTGCTTATTTTTCCTTCTCTTTCGTTCTTCTCATTTTTCTACTTTGTTCTCTTTCCCCCTAATTTTTGCTATTTTCTGTGTGCATACATGCAGTGTGCACCCCAGGATCTAAGGCAGGCTGGAAGGGGAAAGGCTAGTAGACTAAGGGAGTGGGGATTAGCGTCCTAGGGAGGAGGCAGTAGGGACCAAGGGCAGGAGAGAGCTGATGGTCTGTCGGGATGGATACCAGGCTTTGGGCCAGGGGCCTCCCTGGCAGCTGCTTGTTTTAGAGGTGGGGCCAGGCTAGAGCTTCATCCTCAGTGCTCCATCTCTTGAGGTCCTTCATCGTACCCCTGGATCCTCCCAGCATGCGCTTTTGAAGTCTTGGATTACTGTACTGCTCTGTGTTTTTATCAGATGTCTCCTTTTGTTAGCATTATAGAAATAAAAACATTAAAAGCAAATGCAAAACAATGTATTCATTGACCTAGATACCACTAGTTAATTTATTATATGCTTTTGAGGGTAGTGGATGAGGAAACATGGCCCAAGCTTTCTGTGTTAATATTTTGTGGGGAAGGTTAAGTTTTAAATATATTAAATGACATAAAACAAGACATGTCAGGGTAGTGGTAGATCTGATATGAAATGAGTGTGCTTACAAGGGGCCTGGTTTTCTCCAAGATTAAAGACTGTTTTTAAAGAAGAACATTTAAAACATTATGGCTGAAGGGATCACATGAAATAGGCTCACACTTGTTGGAGCAGAGCGAGTCACTGGTGATACATGAAGAGATTTGCTTTTCCTGTTAGAATACTCTTTCCCTAAATTTCAGGGGTCAGTCTGCAGATCCTGAGGGTGAGGTGAGGAGCACCCTTTTGAATCAAGTTGAACTGGACAAAACCATGAGTTTATTTACTTACAAATAAAGATTTCATGAGCTCGGTGGGAGGGGACTTGCTTGGTGTGACTCTAGCCCTGGCTTTGCTCCCTAGCAAAACCATACCAAACCAAACCATCCATAAGGTGGGAGCACTGCTTCGTGTGCTAGGTTCTGAATCTTAGCAACACATACAAATTCATTAATAGCTGCTGTATGGGTGCTGGGAATTGAATCCTGGGTCCTCTGGAAGAACAGTCAGTGCTCTTAGCTGCGGAGCCATTTCTCCAGCCCCAAATTCATGAATAGTAACGATTGAAAGAGACATAATGAAAAGTTCGTGTAGGTGAGCACGGTTGTAGGTCAGTCCCTGGACTGAATTAGGTGTCCAGGTGTCAGACTACTCTTTAGGCCTGCAGAGGTGGCATCTATGCCTCTGCTATCACCCCTAGGAAGTCAGCCGCGAGACTGTTTATTCTGGTCACCTGTTACCACCCTCTTGATAGAGTTGCCCTGTGCTTTAAAAAGGAGATAGCCAGCACTCGGGAGGCAGAGGCAGGCGGATCTCTGTGAGTTTGAGACCAGCCTGGTCTACAGAGCTAGTTCCAGGACAGGCTCCAAAGCCACAGAGA
>NC_022014.1:72532363-72565821 GCF_000317375.1 Microtus ochrogaster
TCTCTCTCTCTCTCTCTCTCTCTCTCTCTCTCTCTCTCTCTCTCTCTGTGTGTGTGTGTGTGTGTGTGTGTGTGTGTGTGCGCGCGCGCGCGCGCACGCGCGCGCATGTCTGGGTATGAAGTATGATTACTTAAGGGAACATGTGTGAGAGGTACTAAAGAGAATAGGCATGTTAGCTGTAGCTACACCAGTGGAAAAAAAAATGTCACTTCCCTCCTCCAGTAGGTCCTTAGGGAGGGTCCTGGACCTGGTGCATCCTCCTCCCTACATTGAATTTGTTTAGGGCATGGGAAATTGGTTGGTAGGTAAAGATGGTTGTGGGAATTGGGTCTCATAAGCCAGTGGTACTGGGTGACTAAGCCTTATGGGTGTGGTCTTCTCAGTACTGTGAAGGATAAGATCTGAGGATGGGGGTCACGTGTGCTCTCTTTGGGACGGTGAGGGCATTGGCAGAGCTAAGGCTTGGAGTTCCCTTTGGCCTGTTGGGAAAGAGGTTATGGTGCGGTGGCAGAGCTGGTTACCCAGTGGGGTCCTCAGACTCCACTTTCTGTCTTGTCATCATTGTGCATGGGCTTGATTTAATAATAGATAAAACAGTCTTAAGGAGTCCTGCTTTAAAAGATCTCGATAAGGAAGTCTGGGACAAAAGTTGTTTGTGTTGTGTTGGCAATCTTTTAAGTATTTCCAGTGGTGTGGCGTCAGTCCAGATGTGCACTTACTGGCCAGATGTCTGAACAGCTGGCCTTTGTCTTTCCTCCGTGTATCTTACCCAGTGGTAGGGATAAGCTTGTCTTCTCTTTGCAGGTGTGGGGATATTCAGCTTCGCCAGGTATGGCAAGGATTTCTACAGCACACGGTATGAAGGGACAGTGAAGCATCCCCGGCGAACGTCCTCCAGTGACTATTCCATTTTTGATAACTATTACAATCCCGAGATCACTAGTATTTTGCTGTGGCGATCCTGTAAGGTAAGTTGTTTGGAAATTTTTTTGTTGTTGTTTAGATAGAAATTTTGCTTTTCCAGGATTGTTTGTAGGTTTCTCCTTGTAGGAATACATGTACAGAGTATGTTTGAAGGGCCCCACAGCCAGTATGCTTATCAGCAGTGCATGGGTGCTCATCAGCATGCAAGTAAAGTCTGTCTCTGGAGTGAGGGAGCCCCAGTGAACTGCTAGAACCCTACTGGTCTACAGCAAACTTAACTATCCTCCTGCCTCAGCCTTTAGTACAAGGATGACAAGCATATGCCACATTTTCACAAATCTGAAGTCTGTACCGCCATCTAGTGGGTAGAGCCCGTTTGTGAGGGTTCCCACACATGGAATCAGCCAACATATTTGGTGTCCCAAAGGGGAAACCCTGGTGCTGGGAAGTCATGAAATGAGCATTGCTAAGTGTAGAAGATCTGGGCAGAATGGAGGTTTGGTGATGATGACTCTCCTGGCGGGTTTTGTGTGTCAATTTGACCCAAGCTAGAGTCATCAGAGAGGAAGGAGCCTCAGCTGAGGAAATGTCTCCTTGAGATCCCGCTGTAAGACATTTTCTCAACTAGTGATCCGTGGGTGAGAGCCCAGCCATTGTGGGTGGTGCCATCCCTGGGCTGCTGGTCCTGGGCTCTATAAGAACGCAGGCTGAGCAAGCCAGTAAGCAGCACCTCTCTGTGGCCTGTGCATCAGCTTCTGCTTCCGGGATCCTACCCTGTTTGAGTTCCTATCCTGACTTCTTCAGTGATGAACAGCAATGCTGAAGTGTAAGCCAAGTAAACCCTTTCCTCTCCAACTTGCTTTTTGGTCATGGTGTTTTGTCACGGTAATAGAAAGAAACCCTGACTAAGACAGTGGCAATGGTGTTGATCCTGTAAATCTGTTTCTTGGAAAAAGTGTTGTGTAATTTCCAATGGTGGTGCCATAAAGCAGTGACATAAATGTTTTGCAGACTTTAACCCATGAAATCGGACACATATTTGGACTGCGACACTGCCAGTGGCTTGCGTGTTTGATGCAAGGCTCCAACCACTTAGAAGAATCTGACCGGCGTCCTCTAAACCTTTGCCCTATCTGCTTACGCAAGCTGCAGTGTGCTATTGGCTTCAGTATTGTAGAGAGATACAGAGTAAGTAGGAAGGGGTGCAGAGGTAAGGGAAGTGGTGAGTTCTAGTAGGTCTTTGAGAGCTGTGGTTTATCAGAGGAAATTAGGTAAAGGTAAGCAGGAAACTGGTTTTTTTTTTTTTTTTTAAAAAGTAGAGAGAGGTCAGGCAAGATGGCTCAGTGGTGGATCCTTTGCTGCCTTGCCACGAGACCCTGAGGGCCAGAGTCTGTGGCCCTAGAGCCCACGTAAGTGCCCACCTGTAGTCCCGCCAAATGGGATGTGGAGACAGACTCTGGAGGCCAGACTAGTAGATGGCAAGCTTCGGGTTCATCGCGAGAAATCCTGCTTCAGTGTATAAGGGAAGAAAAGCGTCTGAGGTCGACCTTGGGCTTAACACGCACACACTGACCACATCCACTGTGTGAAGCCATGAGAGAAGTACCCATTTCAGACCTTGAGTTTAGGAAGAGAGCACAGCTCCCCCAGCCATGGTGCTCCCCCAACCCCTGCGATATGGAGACAGGAGTCAGTCCTGGAGCCTTGGTGCAAGAGAAGACTGACTTGTGCACATGTCCTCTGGCCTCTCCATTCGTGCGTGGCACATATCCCTCCCTCTCAACACTATAAATAAGTTCCATTGTGGTGGCTCATACTTGTTCCCAGTCTCCTTGCGGAGGACCTGAGTTTGGATCCCAACATCCATACGGTAGCTTACAATTACATATAACTCCAGTTCCAAGGGACCCAACATCCTCGGAGGGCACCAGGCATACATGCAGTGCACATATGTACATGTAGACAAAACACTCATAAAGAAACTTTAATTTGACAATGACTGTCTTATTTATTTATTTTTAGATATATTTATGTATGTTTGCCCTCTGAGACCAGAGGGGCTTGTCTAATTCCTAAAGAGTCAGAACCACCTGATGTGGGTGCTGGGATCCAAACTCAGGTCCACTGGAAGAACAGTAAAGACGCTTGTCTGTCTGTCTGTCGGTCTGTCTGTCTGTCTCTCTTTGGTTTTTCAAGACAGGGTTTCTCTGTGTAACAGTCCTGGCTGTCCTGGAACTCACTCTGTAGACCAGGCTGGCCTCGAACTCACAGAGATCCTCCTGCCTCTGTCTCCCAGGTGCTGGTATTAAAGGTGTGTATCACCACTGTCTAGCTTAGTAAATGCTCTTAACCATCTCTCCATTTCTGATGATGACTGTTTTATGCTTAACATTCAGTGAGAAATGGTAAAAGGAATTTATCTGTTACTTGTCCATTGGGTCAAAAGGGATTGGTTCTATAGAGCAAAAGGCATGCTGATTTGTGTGGTAGAGTTTACTTTTATATTTTGGTTGTGAGCCTACCCTTTAGTGCTGAGCCATCTCTCCAGCCTGAGTTTACTTTTATAAGTATAGAACTGTATAACTATAATTTTCAAAATATGTGACAGACACGAGTCTGTTAGAAAAAGAGTGGATGTCTTTAAGAATAGAGATGACTCGCCGGGCGGTGGTGGCGCATGCCTTTAATCCCAGCACTTGGGAGGCAGAGGCAGGCGGATCTCTGTGAGTTCGAGGCCCGCCTGGTCTACAAGAGCTAGTTCCAGAACAGACTCCAAAGCTACAGAGAAACCCTGTCTCGAAAAATGAAAAAAAGAAGAGAGACGACTCCTTGTATCCTTGTGCACACATCAGTACACATCCCGGTGGTTACCGTGGTCTGCCTGCTCACGCAGGGACAGCATTTGACTTTCTCCATCCTGTGTCTTCACATACATGTCTGCTCTTGCCTTGGGTATAGTTAGGTTATTTGCACATGTGCATTAAGTTAAAAGCACAGCACAGTCCCTTATAGAATAAACAAATGGAGAAAAGAAATTAAAATTACCTTGTCATCCTAACATAGCCTAAGAACTAGTATAGTTCTTTTTCCTCTGCATATTTTTTGTTGTTTTCAGGTTTTGTTTGTTTGTTTTTTTGAGGTGGGGTGGGGGTTTCATAATGTGGCCCCGGGCTGGTCTGGAGTTCACCATGTAACCCAAAGTGGCTATGAACTTGTAGCCATCCTCCTTTCTGAGTATCGAGGTTATAGACGCCAGGAACCATACCCAGCTCCTGTTCATAGGTTCTGTTCTCTAGTTTTGGTCCATGCTGTTTCTCTCGGTGTTCACTCATGTCTTGTACTCCTAGCCCACTCCATCAGATTCAGAGTGTTCATGGGGGGCACAGCCACGGATTTAGATAACCTCTGGTACCCGCTTTTGTGCCTGAGACTGTTTTGTTGAAATGCAGTGTTTGTGTTTTCAAGGCACTGCTGAGATGGATTGACGATGAACCTAGCCACGCATCAAGAGCAACTCCCAGAAATAGTTCTGTCCATGTGAATTTGCCGAAACCTGTGGAAGCCTTTAAGGACTGGAGAGAGTGGGTAGTAAAGTGCATTGCTGTTCTGGAAAAATAAGGACTTTGACGTAGGAGTAACTGAAATAAATACTAGCACCCTGGGCGTTTGTGGATAGAGTACTTCATTGGGATAAACCATCTCCTGGTTCTGTGCTGAGGCCAGGGAACAGACTAGAAGCTTCTTTGAAGTTCCTGGACCAAAATACCTGTGTCATTAGCTTCAAATTGGATTAGCTGAAGCTAGAAGGTAAATAAAGATTAAAAAAAATGACCATCCTGTATTCCTGTATTCATGTGAGGAAAGAATGAACACTTTGCAGGGTTGCTTTTGCTTCAGAAAGAGTTACTGCCTCTTGTGTGTGTGTGTGTGTGTGGGGGGGGGGGGTTACAGCTAAGTCACCAGCAATGTGAGCTTACACGATTTGCTGCCTGCAGCCTCCTCTCCTGACCCGTGGGTACCCTTCATTCTTTCCTGCCCATTTACTGGCTTGTCCCTGAAAGAAGCGACAGCTTATATCAAGACACCAGTGATCCTTTCTCACAGCAGCTGCTGGTGGGGAGGGGTTTTAGTGCCGTTCTCTGCTGTAACTGCTGTGTCGTGTCTGACGACCTTTACAGATAACTCATAATGGTGCTTTTGTCCGTGTCGGTTGCATTCATTCTATAGGGCTAGGTGAGATTGAAGTTTGTTTTGCCCACTCCATTGCATTGTGACTTGTTTGAATAGGAAGAGAGTGAGTGGGTTACTTACCTGTCAGGATGCCAACCATGCCTGTGGTGGCCTGTCAGCCTGTGACATCAGTCAGTTGCTGTGGTAGTGAGCAAGTGGACAACCTCAGGGCCAGCAAGTCTGTACGGTCAATGTATCTTGGGAAACCAGAAGCTACTGTTCCTTCATGACAGTGAGACAGTAGCTTGGCCTACTTTGTTGCCCATTTGCAGTGTTGGTTTTTGTTTCTTTTCTTTTGTTGTCTTCCTTTGAGACAGGGTCTCTATGTAGCCCCGACTAGCCTGGAACTCAATATATAGACCAGGTTGTCTTTGAACTCATAGAAATCTCCTGCCTCTACTTCCCAAGTGTAGGAATTAAAAGGCATGTGCCACCATACCTAGTAATACTGGGGTTTGACCCAGGGCCTTGTGCATGCTTAGTACTCCAGTTGAGTGACAGCCCCAGTCCCCCCCCTTTCTTACTTCTTATCTGATCTTTAAGGTAAGACTTACATTCCTTCTTTTCGCTCTCATTGTCTTTTTTTCTTTTTAAATGGTTGGGAGGGGGAGGGACAGCTGCAGGTATCATTCCTCAGTGGTTAGGTCAAGCAGGCTGTCCAGTGAACATCGGGGATCCTCCTGCCTGTTTCTTCACCCCCATCCTATGGGTGCTGGGTCACCCTTGGGCCTCTGTTTACACAGCAAGCACTTTAGTGACTGAGCTATTTCCAGCTCTCTTTTCCCATTTGAAATCTAAATTCTTTCATTGTTGTAACTTAGATGGTGTAATTAAAAGCACGCTTGCCAATCAAACCAGTGGTTTTCCTTAGATTCGCTTTCTTGGTTAAACGCCTTTTAAATCAGTTTTGAAAACGGCAGCTTGTCACTGGCATCAGTTGGGGACTGTTGATGATTGTTGTAATATTGAAAAGAAGCAGATGGGTTTGGGGTTTGACCTGTCTTGTTTATGAAGTTTAATTCTCCCTTGAGTGGTTACTCCTAATTATTCCCAGTTCTATGTTTTGTTTTTTATTATTATTTTCCTACCAGGTAAATGCAATTCTCCTGTGGGTCAACATTAATCATAAACCTAGAATGGATATTTGCCTAGGTTAAAAAATTGGGGATTATAATTATATGGACAAGATAAAGAATCCTCTTGGGCCTACTCTGCCAAGGAGCCAGGAAGAAGAACTTCTGGGAGAAAATAAGACTGAGCAACTAAAAATTACATAGCAAACATTTATTATGTTTGCTGATAAATTTATTAAGCAGTCTTCATTTACATGATGTTATAACAAATTAGACTGTATACACTTTTGGAGAATTTTTAGGATTAACTTTAAAAAAAATACAATCTAGGGACTGGTGCGCTGGCTCCAAAGGTGAGGTACCTGCCACCAAACCTGAGGGCTTGAGGCTGAGTCCTGAGACTCACAGGGTAGGAGAGCGCCCGCTCTCCCAAGATGCCCTCTGACTTACTGCGTGGGGAGACAAAGACACGCACACACACAGCAGAGAGAGAGATTGAGGAATGTGTAATTTACTGTGCCTGCAACTCAGTGGGAGAGTTTTTTCCTCCAGAAAGCAGGAGAGACGGCTTGAGGCACGATGACATTGCACTAGCCGGCACCTGGAGGTTTTGCTTTGCACATGCTAAGTGAACACGAGGTTAAAATACTGATGAAAATCATTTCCCAGTGTCTAAATACTGCCCTAGAAATAAGTGACTTTGCTTAAGGAAATGCTCAACATCCTTAGTCATCAGAGAAATGCAAATCAAAACAACTCTGAGATTCCATCTTGCACCTGTAAGAGCGGCCAAGATCAAAAACACTGATGACAACTTATGCTGGAGAGGTTGTGGGGTAAAGGGAACACTCCTGCATTGCTGGTGGGAGTGCAAACTGGTACAGCCCCTTTGGATGTCAGTGTGGTGATTTCTCAGAAAATTAGGAAACAACCTTCCTCAAGACCCATTAATACCACTTTTGGGTACATATCCAAAGGATGCTCAATCGTGCCACAAGGACATGTGCTCAACTATGTTCATAGCAGCTATGTTTGTCATAGCCAGAGCCTGGAAACAACCTACACTGAACAACAACCTTCCCCTCGACTGAAGAATGGATAAGGAAAATGTGGTACATTTACACAATGGAGAACTACACAGCAGAAAAAAAACGACATCTTGAATTTTGCAGGCAAATGGATGGAGCTAGAAAACATCATTATGAGGAAGTAACCCAGACCCAGAAAGACAATTATCACATGTACTCACTCATAAGTGGTTTTTAAACATAAAGCAAAGAAAACTAGTCTACAAATCACAATCCCAGAGAATCTAGACAACAATGAGGACCCTAAGAGAGACATACATGGATCTAATCTACATGAAGAGTAGAAAAAGACAAGATCTTCTGAGTAAATTGGGAGCGTGGACCTTGGGAGAGGGCTGAAGGGGAGGGAAGAGGCAGGGAGGGGAGCAGAGAAAAATGTAGAGCTCAATAGTGTTGACATCTCAGACCACGAAAACTTAACGGCCGAACAGGAGCAATCGGCAAGGATTTTTATCTAGTTTGTACTTTTTCTTCATTATTCCTACTTGGTTCTGTGGGACCTGTATGTAGGTTTTTAAATGGTTGGGGGGGGGGGGACAACCTCAGGTATCATTCCTCAGTGGTTAGGTCAAGCAGGCTGTCCAGTGAACCTTGGGATCCTCCTGCCTGTTTCTTCACCCCCATCCTATGGGTGCTGGGTTACCCTTGGGCCTCTGTTTACACAGCAAGCACTTTAGTGAATGAACTATTTCCAGCTCTCTTTTCCCCATTTGAAATCTAAATTTTTTTCATTGTAACTTAGACGGTGTAATTAAAAACACACCTGACAATCAAATCAGTGGTTTTCCTTAGATTCGCTTTCTTGGATAAACGCCTTTTAAATCACTTGGTATCCTTCTGCCTCAGAGCCTCTTTAGGGCTGACATCACAAGCGTGCCCCGGGCTTGCTTTTTGAAGCAAACACTTCTAAATGACTCATCTCAAACCAGTGGAGGAACAGAGGGCCGGGGTTGTTGGTTGTTTCTTCTCCGGAGCCCCAGTGATAAAATCCAAGCAGGCAGAGGCGGGACGGCTATAGCCGCGGAGCGGGCCCTTCCCGGGCAGGAAGCGCGTCGTTGTCCCCGGCTGCGCCCGGGAGCCATCCCTCCCGCGGACTGCTTGTGGCGGGCGACACCTGTGACCGCCCCTGGGAGGAGAGTGGAGTGGCAGCGTGGCCTGCAGGGCGTCAGGAACCCAGGTAAACCACCGCAGCCTGACACACCCCAGGTCAGGATGCCCCAGCACCTGAACCGTGGGTGGAGTCGGTTCTCCTGTAGAGCACTTGCAAAACTCTTCTGCTGAAAGCTCGAATATCCGGTTGGGGGTGTAGTCCAGGGCAGTCCTCTTCCACACAAATTCATGGGTTCGTTCCCCCCAGCACCGCCAACAACAAACAAACAAACAACAAAACCCAACTAGTCTTAGTCACCTTCTGGGTTTATCTGGAGAAACTCCGTCCCATTCCAAAGAACTACCACAAGTCATGCATGTAATTTTAACTTGTCTGGTAGATCCTCTGGCCAATGGAAAAAGAAACGGGTGGAGTTCATCTCAGTGACATTCGTCCCAGTGCCACCAAAATGCCATCTTAATACGTAATCACTGTGAGGGCTGAGAGAGACTTTGTTTTTCTTCCAAGTCTTCAAAAGCCTCACCTGACATCTCCACTCCGGTTGGCTGCCCCGTGTGACTGTGGACTGTGTTGGACAGCGCAGCCCTGGACTCCTACTATCCCGGAGTCTAAGTGGGAGACTGTGCCCTTAAGACCCAGGCCGCGGTAGAGAAAGGCAGAGCTAGGGACTTTGCGGTGCAGGTACAAGTGCTCCAGGTGAATGTGGCACAGGCGGCCGCTGCTTCACCTCCAGGGGGCGCTCTGAGAGTCTCCCCTCCATCCCCCCCCCCCCCCTCCTGGCCTCCCTTCCTGTCTGTGTGAGACTGGACTGGCCTCAAACTCACCATGTAGCCCTAAGCTGGCCTCAAGCTTAGGTCAGTCCTCCTGCCTTAGCCTCCCCAGAGCTGGGATCACGGGCATTCACTACCATTCCTGATTTGTAGATTTTGGTTTTTTTTTAGGCCTTCCTCTCATTGCCTAGGGCCTGGCACTTCCTTGGCGTATATTTCAGTTTGGGAAAGCCGAATTGTGTGTTTATAAATGTGGAGATTGTCTAGTGTTAGACTGTGGGTAGCAACCCCTCACGGGCTTCTAGAACTGGGTGTTGGGGGCACAAAACCAATCGGTAACTGCCAAAGGTATCTAGATGGTAATTAGGGCTGTAGAGATGGCTCAGTGGTTAGGGACAGTGACCGCTCTCGCAGAGAACCCGAGTTTGATTCCCAGCACCCACATGGTGACCTACAACCATCTGGAACTCCAGTTCCCGGGCATCCAATGCCCTATTCTGTCCTCTGTGGGCGCTGCATGCATGTGTTACACAGGAACACACGAGGCGAAATGTCTTTGAAAATCAAAGTGCAACGTCCAAAAATGAATTTAGAATCAAGCGTGTAATGAACCGAGGGGCTTCTGGCAGGGCATGTCTGTGTCACACTGCAAGTTCACACACAACACACACACACACACACACACTGCAATGCACATAGCGTCATGTCACACGTCTCCCGTGAAAACCGTCCCTGATTCCCCAGCTGAGATCCCGGGCAATCCTATGTAAAGAGTTGTGGTGTTTTGGTGCATATACAAAGTCTTCTGGCCGAGCAGTGGTGGCGCACGCCTTTAATCCCAGCACTCAGGAGGCAGAGGCAGGCGGATCTCTGTGAGTTCGAGACCAGCCTGGTCTACAAGAGCTAGTTCCAGGACAGGCTCCAAAACCACAGAGAAACCCTATCTGGAAAAACCAAAAAAAGCCAAAAACAAACAAACAAACAAACAAACAAAGTCTTCTGCTCCAACAGAAGCGTGGTTTAATTGTAGAAAATACTACTTTTGCTATAGTCATGCCTCAGCCTGTGTCGTTAGTATAGTTTAGATTATGTTAAATGTTTCCTTTTAGAAGTTCACATTTGAGTGGCTGACTTCAGTTTTGTTGCAACAAAATCCGTACGATGAGTTTGTCTTGAGATTAGGACAGAATTTCTAACAACTTCTCAAATTGCCCTAAATACACTTCTACCTCTTGGTACTTTTTTTTTTTTTTTTAAATGAGAGGGGGCATTTTCAGCACTGAAATTTAAATCAATCAAATGCACAAGCTGTGGAAAGTGTTGAAGATGTTGTGGACACTCAGCCATGATTTAATCCCTCTCCGTGTTTATGTGTGTGTCTGTGTGTGTTCTGGGGATCAAGCCCATGCCTTTATGCATGCTAAGCGCTCTACCACAGCTCCACCCCAGTCCGAAAGTTAATCCTTTATGTAGAAAGAAACAACTACCTCCATCTTGTTAGTATACAAGTTTGCTTTCATCTTTAAGAATTGTTTTTAAGTGAATTTATGATGATTTATTACCAGTAAATGCTTGATCTGCATACCTCTTTGATATGCCTACATACCTGGGGTCACAACAATTTCTCAAACAGAGAAGAGGGGTCCCGAGTGTGACTGTTTAAGATGCCCTGGTGTCGTGCATGTGGAGATAAGGTGGTAATAGCCGAGGGAACGTGTGACATTTAAACCAGGGGCAAAAGTTGGACCCGATCCCGGTGGTTCTAATGCCAAGGTCTGTGATGCTTTCGGGTGTGACCGTGTGCAAGTAAAATACTCCCAGTGACAACCAAGCCACTGTTTTGCAGATTGTTTGAAAAGGGGCTTATGGGATTATGCTGTCCTTCAATTTCTTTTCTAATCCAGATGGGGTTACCTAGGGGGTTGGTAAAGAATCAAAGGAGTCAGACTTGGGCCTTAAGGGAGGAGGAAGAGGTACAGGGTCAGGAAAGCACTTGCTATCAACGGAGGGATAGAAGGGAAACTGGGCTGGTGAGATGGCTCACGGGGTGAAGGTGCTTGCAGCCAAGCCTGATGTCCCGAGTTTGGTCCCTGGGTTATCCTTTGGCTTCCGTCTCTACACTCTATCACACCCCCCATACACACACACACACACACACACACACACACACACACACACACACACACACACTACACATAGTAATAATAATAACAAAGAAGAATCATGGACTATACATGTCCCTCAGTAATGTCTAACACTTGTGAAGCCTGGGGTTTATCCCCAGCACCACATAAAAGAGAAGAGAGAAACAGCTAAGTTTTATTTTGTTTGTTTTGCTGCCCAGGTCTTTCTGTGTGCTAGGAAAGTGTTCTAACCCCAAGCCACATACCCGATCAGTAACTGTGCGTTGCAAAATGGCTAGTGGAAAGGACTTAAAATGTCACCAACACAAACATAAGGAAATGTCTCGGACAGTAGATAGGCCAGTTACTTTGGTTTGCCCTCACTGCCCATTGTACACATGTAGTAAAACGTCACGCTGTGCTCTGTAACTGTGTACAGTTTCCGTGTGTCAGTATCTAGGGGGCCTCAGGCGTGGGTGTACACACCTGCAACCCCAGGATTTGTGAAGCTCTGGCAGAAGAATGGTGACTATAAGAACAGGTGGGGCTATTACACAGAGAGTTCCAGGCCAGTTTGGGCTACATGGCTGTGGGATAGGAAGCAGACTAAGTTAAAACAAAATGTGCATGGGAAATATATTAATCTCTACTTAGCGTTCCTTTCTTCCACCTGCTGTCTTCAGTCTCTGCTCATGGATCCATCAGTGTTTGATTTTTTATAGCCAACATGCTATACAGTACTCGCTTGCTGGGTGCTTCGAGCCCCATCTTTGGATCTTGGAGCTACCGTGGTTTCTGTGCAGGATGTTTTCGGCTTCCTGTGACTCACCAAAGTGAAGTAGCACCAGATTCCTGGGCTCTCATCGTATATAGATATTGGTTTTGAAAACTCATGTAACAAAGGGGTCTGTCAATCAGTTAAAAAATAACAAAATCATTTATTCACATGTTTAGTCTCTGAATAATATTTTAATACTAGGCAGTATTGCTAGGCCTTGCCAAACCCTTCGGGGTATATATAGCAGTGAAGAAAAAAGTTTCCCCTAACTTTCTAGACAAAGAGACAGAATCAAGGTAAATCGGTGCTTCTATAGCACAGACTCAGTAAAGGAAGAGAAGCAAATTCACTTGGAGTTGGCGGCTGAGATACATTCTCGTGTATGTAGTCCAGGAAGACGTGAACTTGCTGTAGCTAAGGATGACTTTGAACTCCTGGTCCTACATGTATGTGCCACCACAGCTGGGTTTATGCTGTGTTGGGGGTTGAGCTCTGGGCTTCCTGCATGCTAAGTGAGCCCTCTGTCAGTTGAACTGTGTCCCCCAGCCCCAAATAATTCTTTTGGGTAGGACAGTTAGAAATGCCTCCATAGAAGCCAGGCGATGGTGGCGCACGCCTTTAATTCCAGCACTCGGGAGGCAGAGGCAGGCGGATCTCTGTGAGTTCGAGACCAGCCTGGTCTACAGAGCTAGTTCCAGGACAGGCTCCAAAGCCACAGAGAAACTCTGTCTCGAAAAACAAACAAACAAACAAAAAAAACCTCCATAGGGCTGGCATTTGGAATTAAGCGAACTAAAAGGATATGTCGTATGTTGATTGAATGGAAGGGTGTACCAGGCACAGACAACCTCAAGCTGAACAGTAAGAATCGGCAGGCACTGAATTGGTGCTCAGTAGACACATGGCAGGCAGCTCCAGGACCAGAGAACCTGGCGCCCTCTTCTGGCCTCTTCAGGCACTGTAGGCATACAAGCAGGCTAAACACCCATAGACAAAATAGAAATAAGGGGGTGGGGATCGATTAGAGGTCAGCCTAGTTGGACCAAGGGGGAAAGCAACAGCATCATGTGGTTCATCTAGGGTCCGGACTTGAAGAGCTGTGGTTGGCCATGACTGCTATGTGGGAATTTAAGGAGGTGTCAGAGTGTGTAGCAGGCAAACAAGCTGGAAGATTACTGTGCTCATATAGTTAAGACAATATTAGCTTGGATCAAAGAGGGATGCCAAGATGACAATGCAGACAGATCCTGGATATATTTAGAAAGTAGAGCCAGGTGTCAGGGCACAAGCCCATAATCCCAGCACGTCAGAGACGGAGGCAGGAGGATCTGTCCAAGGTCATCCCTGCTACGTAATGAGTTTGAGGCTAGCCTGAGCTACGTGGGCCCTGTCTCAATAATAGCCTCCCCGCCCCCCGCCCGATAAAACCAACCAAAAGAAGAACCTAGCTCTGATGGAATGTGTAGAAATAGCAAAGGTCAGTGTGGTTTCGCAGAAGAGGGGCCAGAACACACTGTGGTCAATACAAGATGAGAGTTCAGCAGCGAAGACAAGACTAAGGGCGGCGTGGAGGAGAGAGGGGGGCATCATGTTTGATCCTAAGGAAGAAGGTTGCTAAGGTCCTTAACCTGATTGTCTCCTTGAGTGACTGGAAAGGCAAGTAAGTGACACAGATGCATGGCTCAAGTTATATTCCCTCTCAGTATCTTAGTGATGTGTTCAGGAACAGCAGGCTTGATGTGTGATTTCCCCTCCAGGGAATCCGTAAGCACAGGAGTAAATCCAATTTGGTTTTTAAGTTTTAGTTTTTGCGTGAAAACCCAGACTGCTTGTTTGTCTTGTGCCTTTAGGAGTGTTGTAAAAATGAACACCAGGGGGCCCTAGTCTCTGGCCCACTTGGTGGATGTGAGGGACCTGGCTTAGAGACTCGCCTGGAGACCTGGACTGCTTCTCTTTCCTTGGTCTTCTGTATAGCTGTAGAGGTGCGCCAGCCTGTAACGCGTCTGCATTGCCTTTTAAATGGCCTGATTTTAATGACTTTAAAACTTCAAAGCTATGGCTTCTAAACACTGGATTGCTTATCGGCGGACTCCAAAATGTGGGGGCTTTGGAAAATAAGGATTGTGCCGGACAGGTAGTAGAGGCCTGTAATCCTTGCAGAGGGAGATGGAGGCAGGACAGAAGTCACAAGGTTGTCCCTGGCTGCTCAGTGAGTTCAAGGCCATCCCTGACAAGTCAGAGAAAGGCGGCGGAGGAGGAAAGAAAATGAATTGTGATGGTTTTGATTTTTAGTTTATTCTGGACAGAATATGTGTAATAAATACCTCTGGGTAACTTGAATTTAGTCTATTGAAACTCAGACTTGGGGCACAGTTTCTACTCTATACCAGATATCAGGGAATGCCCTGAAGCTATGCTCTGCTGAAGAATAAAATTGGTGACTTTGTGGGCCGGGAATGTAGCTCAGTTGGTAAGAATGTCCGCCTAGCATGCACCAGGGCTTGGGTTAGATCCCCAAAACTCCATAAAATGGGACACAGTAACTATGCCTATAATCCTGGCACTTCGGGTGTAGAAGCAGGAGAATCAGAGGTTTTAGGTCCTCCCTACATAGTCAGTTGAAGGCTAGCCTGGGCTACATAAGACCATGCTTCAAAAAAGAAAGGATAAATTTGGTAAGAGGTTTGGAAACAGTGTATGAAGACATTCATTTGCCTCTAGAGGGCATGAGACCTTAACAACTGGACAGGCTCACAGCCTACATTCATACAGAAAGGACGTGGTAGATATACAAGGACAAAGAGTGACGGGCTGAAGAGTCATCATGGAAAGTAAAACAACATTAATTGATGCATTGGCAATTGTCTGATCTTGCCTGTATTTGACACCTATGGTCTGAAAATTGCTTTGATGAGGGGCTAGAGGGATGACTCAGTAGTTCAGAGCCCCGGCTGCTCTCCCAGATGACCCAGGTTCAATTCTGAGCACCCACATGGGAGCTCACAGTGTCTGTGACTCTGGTTCCGGGGGATCTGACACACTAGTCTGACTTCTGTAGGTACTGCACACAAGTCATGCACACACATCCATTCAGGCATCCCACTCATACACGTAAGATACAATGAAAAACTCTGATTTTAATGCGTGTGGGTGTTTTGCCTGCATGTGTGTCTGCACACCACACCTGCACCTGTTGCCCTCTGAGGCTGGAAGAGGGCATTGGATCCCCTTGAGCTGGAGCTCCTGATGGTTGTGAGCCAACGTGTGGGTGCTGGGACTTGAACCCCGGTTGTCTGGAAGAGAAGCCAGTGCTTTTAATTGCTAAGCCATCTCTCTTGTACCAAAATAATGGGCATTTAATAAAAACATGACTTTGATGATCCTGTGTGTGTTGTATGTCGGGGGGGGGGGCAGGTTTCACATTTGTAAAGGTGGGCTCTCCTGTACCCGAGTGTTTGGGTGTCAGAGGTCATTTGTAAAGGTGGGCTCTTCTGTACCCGAGTGTGTGGGTGTCAGAGGTCATGACTGGGTGCCTTCTTCCACTACTTCTCATCTCTTATTGAGGCATGGTCTCTCACTGAGCCAGGTTGCTCTTTCAGCTAGACTGGCTGACGGTTGAGCCCTACTCCCTACCTCCAAAGCTAAAGCTACAGTTGGCTTCTGTGTACGAACTAGGGGTTCAACTCAGGACCCCATGCGGTGCAGCAAGCACTTCACTTATGGAGCCCCCCCCCCTTTAAAGACAGGGTTTCTCTGTAACTTTGGAGCTTATTCTGGAACTCGCTCTGTAGACCAGGCTGGCCTTGAACTCACAGAGAGATCCATCTGCCTCTGCCTCCCAAATGCTGACATGAAAGACGTGCACCACCACCGCCCTACTCAAGTTCTTTAGTTTTATTACTTAACTATTTTTTTTTCTTTTTTTGGTCTTTTATCAGTCAGTTAAGCAGTGCAGACTGACCTGGAACTTGTGATGATCTTGCCTCAGCCTCCTGAGTGCTGGTGTTACAGATGTGAGCCACTACACCAGGAATGGCAAGAGCTTCCCATTGCCAGAACTTGGTGTTCAGAGCTGTGCTGCGGGCCCATTGCAGTGCCCGATAGATGGAACAGGCTTATGAATGGTCTGAAGGCCAAACTGAGTCCACTACATACTCAGTGTTTAGTTTTGGTAGTTGATGAGACCCCAGAGAGTTCCCCCAATGAACTATATCCCCTATAGGCTGTCCTTGAACTCATGGTCTTCTTGACTTTGTCTTCCAACTTCTGGAATTATAGGTGTATGCCGCTAATCCTGGTACCAAATCTTTCTTTCTAAGATTTATTTTATTTTCAATTATGTATGTCTGTGTGTGTGTGTGTGTGTGTGTGTGTGTGTGAGAGAGAGAGAGAGAGAGAGAGAGAGAGAGAGAGAGAGAGAGAGAGAGAGAGAGCGCAGGTGCCCAAGGAGTTCAGAAGAGGATGTCAGATCCCCCAAAGCTATAGTTTCTTGCAGATGTGAGCTGCCCCACTTGGGTGCTGGGAACTGAACTTGGGTCTTCTGCAAGCCATCTCTCCATCACCTCCAATGTTTATTTTTATAGATTGTGAGTGAAAACTGTTTTAACATTTCCCAATAAATCAAATATGATTTGATGACATGATTATTTTTATAAAATTCAAATTTCCAAACCATGATAAAAATGTTGTTGAAGGGCAGCCATGCCCCTTCATTTACAGACTGTGACTTCTTTGGACCTACAATGGCAACTGAATTCTTTTGGCATAATCTGTGTAATAAGAAAGGCCTCAAGAATTTACTCTCTGGATCTTCATGGTAAAAGCTTGCCAGCCCTTGACACTAGGCACCTGTGCTTAGAGAGTTAGCATTCTGAGCAGACTTCCATTGGTGGAGTGTCTGCTAGCATGTCAAAATCCAGGGTTCAACCCCTAGCTCCAGCTAAATCAGGCATAGTGGCCCACACCTGCTATCCCAGCATTTGGGAGGTAGAGGCAGGAGGATCTGAAGTTTAAGATCATTCTTGGCTGTATAGTAAGTTTAAGGTGAACCTGGGCTCCATGAGATCCTGTCTCAAAAACAAGCTAGGAATCCAGAAAATGCATGGAGCAAAACTAGAGATTTGAAAAGTTCTTGGGACTTTCTGGAACTTTCCATTCCCTTTGGCAAAGTAGCTGAGACAAATCTCCCCTTCAAGTGCATGCCCTCAAGAGCCTGACTCTCTTCCACTAGGTCCCCACCTCCCAGTAGGGCCATGGCCTGGGGTACATTTAACATCACAGCATTTTAACATTTTTTTTGTTTGTTTTTTTTAAGAGGATCATAAGATGTAGCCCTGGCTAGCTTGACCTTGAACTTACTACCACCATCCCCCTGCCACTGACTTCCAAATGCTGGGATTACAGGCATGTACCACCATGCCCAATGTTTTTATTACATTTGAAAAACTGTGTCTTATCTCCAGTGCACGGGGATGGAAGAACACGTATGCCGTGGTTTCTGTGTGTAGGTGTCTGAGGACAGCGCGTACAACTTGGTTCTCTCTTCCGTTATGTAGGTTCTGGAGATCAGACTTGAGTTATTTATTAAGTTTACTGAGTAATCTTGCTGGCCCCCCATGTGCACACACTTACAAGTGCACCCGTTTAACACACACGTGCAAAAGAAGATAGGAAGAAAGAAAAAGAAATGAAATTGGTTGACGAATGGGGGCATTTACCCTATATAAAAAATGTACACCTTTAATTCTTGCGTACAAGAGCCTGAGGCAGGAGGACTGCCATGACTTTGAGGTCAGGCAGGGCAAAGTTGAGACTCATTAAAAGAAGAGGAAGAGGAGAAGGGGCAGGAATAATAGTAATACTCAGATTATCAGGTTAAATTCTGTTTTGTCCTTTGAGATTGTTTCTTTTCAGTGTGATTAGGCTATTTAATTTTCATCTGTCCTGTTCTCCATTATTTCATTCTTCCTTTTCCTTTGAATTATTTTCTAAAGTGTTTCAAAATAGTTTATAGGAAAGAGTCAGCAGAAGATAAAGGGTCAAACTCATGATTGTGGTGTGCACCTGTTGGAGGAAGGCCGCTTGTTGGTTCCAGGCTGTTCAGCCCTGAAATAATCACATATTATTTAAATCACTGCTTGGCCCATTACTAGCTCTAGCTTCTTATTGGCTAACTCTTACATCTGAATCTAACCCATTTCTAGTAATCTGTGTATTGCCACGTGGCTGTGGCTTACCGGGTAAAGTTTCAGAGTCTGTCTCCGGCAAGCAGCTCCAATTACTTCAAGAGGAAGATGGGCATCGAAGAGGCTCCTGATGGAGTTGGTTAGCCATTTGGGCAAGAAACTGTTCTTGCCTGGACTGCTTGATGGTATGCTGTATGAACTGGACATACAGGACCCACAGAGAAATGACTGCTGAGCTTGCCTAAAGGTGAGAAGGTCCTTCAGGGTTTCTGCTTCATGAAAGAGACTGCCAGACACAGACACAGAAGAAAGTGACTGACAAACTGCCAGTATAGGCAGAACTGTCTTTAAAATTTCCTGCTTCATGGAAAAGTCTGCCGGACACTATGGGCCTGTGGGCTGAAGATTAATGCCCCAACAATACAGAACTTTGGGTGACTATCCAGGCAAAGAGATATGTCTGTCATTTCCAGAGCTTTGGAAGTTTCTTACAATGCACTTCCTGTTTACTTAGGTAATATTATATACTTCTGGAGTCTTTGATGGAGTTGAAGAATTTATAGTTATAGTTTTCCTTAGTTATAATAAAAGATAAAGTGGATATACATATTATAACTGTAATTCTTGCTTGATACCTGTTTTGTTATATGTAGTTTTACTATGTTAAAGTTAAAACCTTCCTTTTTTATTTAAACAGAAAAGGGGAGGTGATATGGGATTTCTCTCTGTGTGCTGTGATTATCATTAATGAATAAAGAAACTGCTTTGGACCTATAGCAGGGCAGAACTTAGCTAGGTGGGGAAAACTAAACTGAATGCTGAGAGAAAGAAGGCTGGAGACAGACGCCGGAATTTACCTTGTAAGCCACAGCCACATGACAATACACAGATTACTAGAAATGGGTTAAATTCAGATGTAAGAGTCAGCCAACAAAAAGCTAGAGCTAATGGGTCAAGCAGTGATTTAAATAATATGGTTTCTGTGTGATTATTTTGGGCCTTAGCTGCTGGGTGGCCGGGAAACAAACAAGCAACCTCTTACACACACCTTTAATCCCAGCACTGCAGAGCCAGAGTCAGAGCTAGGTAGATCTCTGTGAGTTTGCTGCCAGTCTGATCTTCAGAGCTAGAGTTCCAGGACAGCCAGGGCTGTGTAGAGAGATCCCATCTCAAAAACAAAACAAAAACAAATGGGGGGCGGGGGAGAAAAAAGAAAAAAAAAGCTGAGCATAGTGTACATGGAGGCTGAATGTGAAGTTTATGATCAGCCTGTGAAACTAAGTGAACTTTAGTGTTATGCAGAGAATATGTGCCAGTGAAGTGCTAAGGCACAAATGGGCATCTGTGCACCAACACCCACTAAGACTTAGGGACTATCTTGGAAGTGGAGGTGAAAAGATTGTTAAGAACCAGAAGTCAGGGAGAACCAGAGCAAAACCATTGTCTTCTGACACCACGGCCCGCTGTGTTTGTGAAGGAACAGGGGCTATGGCTGCCTACACAAGATCGAGCCAGACAACATTCCAGCACCGATGGGGCGGGGCTCATGAGCCCCCACGTAAGCTAAGGAGCTATCGATAGCTTCTGGGGAAGGGAAAGTTCCGTTTTCTTTAATGGTGTGGGCTGTGGTAGGTCCATTTTGCTTCAGAACCAAACTACACAAACTGGACTCCATGGGTTATAAAACAAACAAAATAACCCGACAATACGAAGTAGGGGCGGGAGGGAAATGGGGGTGAATTTGGGAGGAGTTAGAAAGAGGAATGAAGGTTGACTGTGCTCAAAAATACACTGTATGGGGTCTGGAGAGGTGGCTCAGCAGTTAAGAACATTGTTCTTCCAAAGGATCCAGGTTCAATTCCCAGCACCCACACGGCAGCTCACACCTGTCTGTATCTCCAGTTCCAGGGGATCTGACACCCTCATACCACACAGACATACATGCAGGCAAAACACCCAATGAACATAAAATAAAAATAAAATAAAAATATTCTGTATGAATTTTTTAAAGAATTAAGGAAATTATGTTTTAAAAAGTTTCTGAGCATTTTTCTCTGTGTCTTGACTATGGATGAAAGAAAAAAAAAGGAAGATTGCATTACCCATGACTTGTGTGTCCTGGAGAAGCTCAAAGACTTTGCAGTTTCTGAAATCATTAAAAAGCACTCAATACAGAAGAGCGTCAGACTCTTTAAATAAAAAGCCATAAATTTATTGTAAATCTAGAAGTACCGGAATGTGACTCACACAGAACGGATCAGCGATCTGTGTTTTTCTTTTTTCTTTTCCCTTCCCAACATTTACACCTGATTGCTGACATCCTGAAATTGGCATCCATTTTCTTGTCTCATGCAGTAAACAGAATAAACTTAAGAGTAGGTCCCTCAGAAATCAGTTATAAATATTAAATCGTATCGAACATTCGTAGTACAAAATAGGTCGTAAAGTGCTGAAGTCACGGACGTCTGCAAAACTGCCCACAAGGCTGAAGCGCTTCTTGGGGCGGCCCCACAGAACTTTGCTACATCCACCTTGTGTAAGGTGTGTCCGCTTTTTTTTTTTTTTTTTGGACAGACACTTTGTCAAGTCACTCACCCTCCCCAAAGTTTTACAGATTGTCCTATTTCTATGGCTGATAAGATGCTGTATAAAAGGTAGCCGGTGGTGACGAACTACGCCACTCTCATCTTAGTGCAGAGAAAGATTCAAGCTTGTGTGTACCTGTAACCCAACTAGGCTTGTTCTATGTTCCCCCTGAGTTGTCTCTTGAACAGTAAAGATGAGGAAATATTGAGCAGCAAAGCACCAGCCACCCAGTTGGGGAGATGCCATCAACCAGGCAAGGAGGCAGCCCCCTCTCATCCTTGCCCTGCCCCCTTTACAGAGAACTGCTAGAATGCAGAACACGATACACACGTGTAGTGGAACTTGCCAACAGCAGTGACCGGGTACCTGGTACCCATGGCAACGTAGGACAATCAAGTTCTATGGAAGATGTAAATTGCAACTTGGAACTCGTGATAGTCACGGAAACATTTCTCCGACTACAAATGAAACCAAGAAATGCTTCAACAGTTAAAGATTGAACGATGACGACAAAGAAAACCACTGGAAATGTTCTAACAATTCATTGAACTATCATTCTGACCAAAGAAGATCCTCAAGTATTCTTAGGTGATCATTTAAAAACGGAGGCGATTTGCCATCCATTAGCTCCCCTGCCCTTAAATAGCACACATTGCCTTTCACAATGCTGAATAATCATTACAGCTTGGGCTGTCAGGAGATTGATGTCATGAGACAAGAAAAGCTCTCTGAAGCCTCTAAAGAGCTGCAGAAGGGAGGTTAAAAAAAAAAATCCTGCCGGGCGATGGTGGCGCACGCCTTTAATCCCAGCACTCGGGAGGCAGAGGCAGGCGGATCTCTGGGAGTTCGAGGCCAGCCTGGTCCACAAAGCGAGTTCCAGAAACCCTGTCTCGTAAAACCAAAAGGAAAAAAAAACCTTTTATTCATTTTGATTATTAGATTTTTTTTATGTTTTAAATTGTTTTGTGTGTATATATGTGTGGGTGCATGTATGTCATAGCAGGTGTGTGGGGGTCAGAGGACGATTCCAAGTTGGTACTCTCTTTCTACCATGGGGATTGAATTCAGGTCATAAATCTCGGCTGAAAGTACCTTCACCCACTGAGCCATCTCACCGGCCCTTCTTTTGATCATTCTACTCAACCTAGAATAACTTAATAATAAATATCGATTTAAATTAAAGACACTACAGTCACTTATTTCTTGGATTATGAAAAACAATAGGAAACATGAATGCAATTTAACATTTCTATGGAAATACTTGTGGTGATGGCTGGTCATAAAGAGAAGTAGTAATCTTTGAAGTTCAAGTTGTTATATGTTTTTAATTTTTTGCATATTAATCAAATGCTTAGTTTTTAAGCGTTGCTTTCTTTCCATGCAGTATTTAGGAAACTCAGAAGCCATAGTTTGTCAATTTAAACTTTCGTAGAATTTTTCAAATTGTTTAAAAAATAATTTGTTTGTATTTCTGAAAATTAGCAACGTATTTAATGATTCAAGATTGTTTTTTTCTTTTTGGAATGGCCAATTCATTTCCATGACTTGGGCTGGATGTCGCTTTATAAAATAGTAGTTTACACACATGAACACGTTTAACACCAGTTTGCCAATTAATTCTTGGCATAGTTTTGGTGTTGGGATGTGAACCAGCATCCTTCCACGTATCTGTGTATTGCTACTGAATAGGGCTGGGTTCCTGTATGGAAGTGTTTGGTTGTTTTGGTTTTGGCTTAAAGAGCAAGCAAAAGGGACTTGGGAAAGATGTTGGTAGTGCTGCTCACACATGCATTCCCTTTCTGGAATGTGAAGGTGGGGTCCAGTGGTCGGCGCCTGCCCCACGGGCTCTTTTCCCAGGCAACATAGCTGTGACATGAAAATGTGTCACACTGGATCCATTTTCATATGAACCCTGTGCTCGCATTTCCCAAGATCCATTTCGAGAAAGTCTTCTGGAATGTCCTGTAACGTCTTCCTGTGATGACTGTCTGGCTGGCTGTCCCCTGAATGAGGGTGCTGACACAGACCCTTTTTACAAGGTCTCACCAGGGCAAGGCACACAGCAGCCGCGGACATGCCTGCTGCGCAGGAGTAGAAGGCCCTGCTGTAGATCTTGCTCTGGTCGACCAGTAGGCCTAGAAGAAAGCATTGGCACTGTTAGTGACATCACTGCTACGCCTAGCCTCTCACTTGAGCTTCTATCCAATCCAAAAACTCCTTCTTCTCCTAGCATGATCTACCTACTACCGTAGTCTTATTATTCTATTTATTTATTGAACAAGGTCTCACAAGTAGCCCAAACTGCCCTGAAATGCACTATGTTGTTCAAGTCTGGCCTCAGAGTCACAGCAGTGGTCATAGGTGAGCCAGTGACTTCAGTCAAGATCATAACCAGTGTCTGTGAACCCAAGCTTCTCACGTGTTTTCTGTCATGGTGCCTTATAGAAGGAAATCATGCAGGTTATAACCTTATTGCCATCTGACTTTTGGGTTAATGGAACTACAGGACCACTGTGAATCATTCTCACTTTTTTCCAGGCAAGGTCTCTCTGTACAACCTGGGGGACCTGGAACTCACTATGTAGCCCAGCCTGGCCTCAAGCTTATGACTGTCTTGCCTCAGCCTCCCGAGTACTGGAATTATAGGTGTCCACCACCATGCTCAGCTCTTTTTCCCCCTCTTAAGAAAGGTATTATTTAGGAGGCCAGATAGATGGCTCAGAGGGTCAGAGCTGCTCTTCCAGAGGACCTGGGTTCAATCCCTAGCCTACATGGTAGCTTGTGACTGTCTGTAATTTCAGTCCCAGGGCATAGAGTGCCCTCTTCTGCCTCCAGAGGCACTGTATGCACACAGTACACATACATGTATTCAGGCAACACCAACATGCATCAAATAAAAATGACCACTGCCTTAAATTTTAAGGCTTTTTTTTTGTTTCTTTCTTTTTAAAACCAAGAAGGTTAACTATTGTGAGCTCTAATCTTGGAAAACTAAAATTTAACTCAAGTTTAAAAATGGAAGCAGACTTTACAATCGGTCCCAGGAAGCAAGTCAGCACAACTAGGAAGATTAAAGTAGACAGGCTTGCATTCTGTGTTCTTAAAGTACCTGGCAGGGGCCATCATGATGGCTCAGTGGGTAAAAGGTGCTTGCTGCCAAGTCTGACAACCTGAGCTCAATCCCCAGACCCACAGGTGGAAGAGGACCAACTGTCCCCAAGGTGTCCTCTGACTTCCACATGGACACTACGGAACAGGCATACCCTGGTGCAAGCACACCCACAAGTAAATAAGGAAAAAGCAATTTCATTACCTGCCAAGGGTGGTCCTGCCAGCCCCGAAACGCTCTGGATGAAGACATAGACTCCCGCCGCGGAGGACATCTTCTCAATGCCAACGACATCATCCTCGGCCAACAGTGGGATGTGGGTCCCTCCGATGGTCCCAACCATGATGCCAAAAAACACACTACACAGCATGAGACCCCAGAATTCAGTGGCAAACGTGAAGGCGAAAAGAGACACGGTCAGTAAAATGACGCAGATGAGCTCAATGTAGATCTTCCGGATGGGCTCCCGGTTGAGGACAAACCCGGCCCCGATCCTTCCGAACACTTCCGCAATGGCCATGGTAGAGAGTAGAAACGCAGCGCGGTCGCGGTCAATGCCTAGACTGATACCCAGAGGGATGATGTACAGCGAAGGGGCGAAGAAGCCCAGCGTGGCGAAGAGGCCAAACAGCGCGTAACAGATGAAGCTTTTCTCTTTCAGAATGGAAAAGTCTAACAGTGGGGCTTTCTTCTGGTTGTGCTTGGGGACAGCCACCAGGGTCTGCTGCTGTTCGGCCCTGGCTTCCTGCTCCGTGGGAGCTTGACTAGGCACATTTTTCGGTGAGGTAGTTAGTTCTACTCCTGAGTCGATCGAGTCTATTGAGGTTCTCGTTTTCTCATTTTCGAGCATATACTGCACTTCCCTCCGGGGCTCGTGAGCGATTGTTTTCGGTGACCCTGGTCCTGTGATAATGATTGGTCTCAGCAAGGCGCCGCAGACCACGATGTTCAGCTGCAGCAGGCCCACGAAGAGGAGGCTGTATCGCCAGCCAATATGCTCCTTCAGAGCTGTGATGGCTTGAGGAGACAGAAGCAAAAGAAAGGAGAAGCCAGGGTCAATAACAGACTCCCAGATCCAGCAAGCAATTCCCGGAAGAAATATGGGTAAAAATTTAATAACAAATTTTGCTCAAAGGTAGGGTGAATGTAGTCATTCTAGACTATAGTTTGGGTGGGGGTGAGTGACAAGTATGTGCTTGCAATGTGGAGGTCAGAGGCCAATGCTGGGTTGCTCGCTGTCTTTCTTGATTGCCGTCTTTTTTTTTTTTTTTTTAATACAGTGATAGGGATTACGTTTAAGGCTTTTCTACCACTGAGCTATAGTCCTTGCCTCTTTACTCTTGGAGACAGACTCCCTTATTGAATCTGGAATTCAGCAAGGGCAGTTGATCCCAGGATCCCTCGGTCTCTATCTCCCTGTTGCTGGGAACACAGGCATGTGCCACCATACAGCTGCAGGGGATGCAGACTTACGGTCTTACGCTTGCGCTGCATGGAGACATCGCCCCAGCTCTGTAGATTACCCTTTGTTCTGAGTTCTGGTGCATTTTATGACAGTAAGAAAATGTGCACACTCATTATTATCATGTTATAAGAACTGTCAGCCTAGTTTTTCAAAGCTTTGGGATTTTCAGGCGGAGGCCTAAGAAGGAGGCTATGCCTGCAGTCCACATTAAGGCTCAACAAACAATAGCCCACAGGTCAAATCTCAGCCACTGTCTGTTTTTGTTAATAAAACTGGGCTGGAATTGAACCATGTTTGCACATTCACATAGTGGCTGCTCTGTGCTGAGACAGCAGAATTGAGCAGTTCACACACACACACACACACACACACACACACACACACACACACACACGGTCCCCAAAGCTGAATGTATCCCCAGGACTGAACATATTATATCTTAGTGGTAGGCAATCGCATGCAGGGGGGCCTGGGTGCTACCCCCCAGGTACCACAAAAATTAAGTATTTTTTTTTAATTTCTAGCTGACCTTTGGTAAGCATGATTTATCTGACTCAGAACTGTGTCACTAAACATCCTATGCTCTCTCTCCATCTTTGTAGCAATGAAATAAATAAAAAATAAAATAAGAGGCAGTTGCCAAGACCCTCACCGGGAAGCTTGCCTGCTTTTCTGAGTTCTAACTCAAAAAACGTGACATTTCCTAGCTGGGCGGTGGTGGTGCATGCCTTTAATGCCAGCACTCAAGAGGCAGAGGCAGGCGGATCTGAGTTCGAGGCTAGCCTGGTGTACAGATCAAGTTCCACAACAGGCTCCAAAGCTACACAGAGAAACCCAGTCTCAAAAAGAAAGAAAGAAAGCTAACATTTCCTTTTGACTGTCCCTTTTTTGGACACCAAACTCCTAAGCACAGCTGCCCTGACACCCTGGGCTTTCTGTTTCCTGGAGCTGTCCACCCTTTCTACAGATGCCTGCAGACCTCCACTGCGGACCCTAACTCAAAAGACAGACTTTCTCTCTTATCCTAGCATTTAAGGACACAGTGCTCCAGTTTCTCCCCGATCATGTCCTTAGCCACATGGTGCCCGTCTCTCTCACTGTGAACCCAGGGCAGGGTGGAGGCTGCTGACCAGAAGCAGCCGAGAGGGAGATGGTCAAGAAGGGCATGCATCTCCATCACCACAGTGAAACTGTGAAAAAACAAACAACAAAACAAATAGAACCCCTTTTTTTGAGATTTTATTTGTATTTTCTGTGTGTGAGACTGTCTGCCGGAATGTGTACCGCATGCATGCAATGCCCTCAGAGGCTGGAAGAGGGCACCAGATCCCCCAGGAATGGAGTTACAGGTGGTTGTGAGCCACCGAGTGGGTTTGTGGGTGCTGGGAATTGAACCTGCGTCTTCTGTAAGAGCAGTGAGTACCCTTAACCACCAAGCCATCTGTCCAGGTCCCCATGGAACATTTCTTAAGTATGAACCAGATGCCAGGAGCAGTGCCCAGTACTGCTGAATAATATGCTTTTCCACCCTCGGGGGCTCGCAGGCCACTGATGTCGTCTCTTGGCATTGCTCTGTTCTTTTAGGAAATAGAAACACCCTTCACCTAAATTCAACAACTAACATGATTTCTCTGTCTGTCTGTATATATATTATATATGTATGTCTACATATATAAAGATATATATGCGTGAACCATATCTATTTCAGGTGTGAATCACATGAAAAGTTTCAGATATGATAATATTCCGCTCCTAATCACTCCTGTTTGCAATCTCACAGCCCACCTGACGCATTCAAAAAAGAGCATTGGGTCAGGATGCAGCAGTTCAGTGGTCGAACGCTCACCTAGCCTGCTAAAGTGGTCGAGGGCACGCCTGGCCTGCTAAAGTGGTCCAGCGCTCGCCTGGTCTGCTAAAGGTCCTGAATTTGATCCTCAGCAAGGACAGGGCAGGGCAGGGAACTGGGGAAGGAAGGAGGGAAGGAAAGGAATCTGGGTGTGGAAGGCTACCTATCCACTACATCACTTTCCTTGTATTTCCTGTATTAACATTAAGTTGGCAGAGATAAACCAGGGATAAAGTGTTGGCTGCGAGATTATTTGTGGGCACACAAGAAAACTGATTTTTGTTGGCATAATTTAAATCTACAGCGAATGTAGCTCCTTTGGAAAGGGGATGATAATAATATAAACAGTCCAAATTACTAAATATCGTAGGGATTATCGTTTCGTGTTTCGAGAAAGCCTTACCACTGATTATGTCCCCGTTTATGTAAACCGCGGACTAAGATTAACGCCGTGTGAATTCCTAAAATAGGGGAGGAGGAGGAGGAGGAGGAGATCCTAACAGCGAGGGGAGGGCAGTGACAGCTCCTTATGCAGAGGGAGAGTCACCCACATGGTGGGAACTTGTTCGCACAGCAATAGCGCTGGAGTGGCTTACCTGGTCTCTGGCTCATGAGCCACTGTCACTCACCTGGTGCAAAAGCAAACACAGCAAAGCATTCTCCTGTGGATGCCACAGCAGTGACCACTGAACGCCTTTTGTCAAAGTACTGTGACAGGATGGTGACAGTCGGGAGGAAGCTAAAGCAGTACCCCAAACCTGTGGGCGACAACCAAAAGGGCCAGTGAGGATCATCCATGGTCTGAGCCTGGAGGGCTGGCTAGCGTACAGAAGCTTTGTACGAGTTCCGGGAGCCAACCCATTCATCCTACAGAAAACGATGGCAAAGAAAATGGATTTCATCTCAGCCCTGAAGGGCAGCGGGTGTAGCTCGGTTGGTTTAGTACTTGCCTAGCATGCACAAAGCCCTGGGTTCAGTCCCCAGTACCCAGAGAAGTGGGCACAGTAATTAACGCACACTTGTAACCCCAGCACTCAGGAAGGTCTGCAGTTCAAGGTTACCTTTGGCTACTGCACAGTCACTTGGAGGCCAGCCTGGGATACAGGAGGTTGCCTCAAAAATAAATAAAGAAATACCGCATCAGTCATTTAGAGATACTAAGATATAAGAACTAAGAACTGGCCAGGCGGTTGGTGGAGCAAGCCTTTAATTCCCGCACTCGGAAGGCAGAGGCAGGCGGATCTCTGTGAGTTTGAAGTCAGCCTGATCTACAAGAGCTAGTTCCAGGATAGGCTCCAAAAAGAACCAAGAACGGTTCTCCAGAGCTCCCCAAATTTATATAATTCACAGTGGAATCAATTATCAATAGTAGTTTTTATGTAATATTTGTATTTGAAATAAATGTCTTTTTTCCTTTGTTCTTTTGAGACATGTAGCCCAGGCTGGCCTCATGCTCATGCTCTCCCTGTGTGCGCCTCACCCTCAAGTGCTGAGATTATAAGCATGTGTCATCCTGTCTGGTCAGCATAGGCTTTTGATGTGTGCAGGGCTCCATACAAAATTTAAAATTTGCAAACTAGGCATACACACACATTCATCAGTGCCTTCTTAGACACCGCCAAGACTAAGTGCAGTGTACTGTTTTTCCCTTACGAAGCTCTGGGTGCTTGGAACCCGAGAACGTATTTTTACCCGGGACCCATATCACCTGGCTCAAAAATCACTGATCTCAGACATAGTTAACTTGAAAGAAAAACAAAGGAAAAGAAGAAATACAATTCAGGTTCAATTTCCTCCCTTCCTCAAGGGAAGCATGCAGAGAGAACTTCCCAGGCACGGAGAGAGAGACACTCACCAGAGATGACCCCGATGGAGATGTACATGTGGTAGACCTTTTGGGAGAAGGAGGCCGCAACCATTCCCGTGCTGATGAGCAGCCCTCCTGCCATTACCACCAGCCGATGTCCAAAGCAGTTACTCAGGACTGTGGAAAGCGGTGCTGCAGAGGGGGAAAGGGACAGAAAGTGACCTGTGAACTTGGGCTTCTGTGCTGGCTTCGCTGCGATTCCTTCCTGCAAGCTGTGGACTTGAAGGGGTGATGTAAGAACTTAGTGTGTTTCCTGCAACAGCTATGGGTCAGGCCAGAGTTTATTTCAACATTTGCTCCAATTTAAAACACAAAGAGCCAGGTCCTGGTACAAAAAATGCAATCTCAGCTGAGATAGGAGGATTGCAAGTTTAAGGCTACCCTTGGTTGGGGTGAGGATGGGATGCAGCTCTCAGGGGCAGAGCAGTAGCTAGCAGCAGCCAGGTCCTAGGTTCAATCCCCCAGTACCTTAACAACAAATTAACAAGAGGAAAACAAGGGGCTGGAGTAGAGCTCAGGGGTAGAGCGCTTGCCCAGCATGAGCAAAGCCTTAGATTAAAGCATCGACGAGGGTAGGTATACAAAAGACATTTTTAGGTGAACTGTCTTGGCTTGCCATGTGAAAGACAAAGTTATGTATGCATTTTTCTTTGGTTCTCCAGCATATACTGGCTTTCCTGGGGATCACTCTAATTGTTTTTATCTTCTATCATCCCTGCTTCGGATTCTTTTAAAAGAATCCCATCTGTGGTCCAAGTCTTCCTAGTTTCCTTTGACTGATACAGGACGGGGATAAGGCCAATTCTCAGACATGTTCACTTAAAAGACGATGGCAGAACACTGAGGAATCTTAGTTTGCTTGACTTTCTATACACTCTATCCCCTGGGACACGGAAATCTAGCAAATTCTTTCCTCCTTACGTGCTATTTAACGCTGGCAGGAGGGACAGTAAGCTATGTGAACCACTGAGAGTTGCGTCAAAGAGGCACACACTAGACAGAAGGGATGGGAGGGGAAAGGAAGGAATTCTGCACTGTTAGGATTCAGAATGTAAACATACATTTTTTTAACTCCTAAAATTGTATGTGTGTATGTATGCATGTATGTGTGTTGTATGTGGGAGCACCGGCGGTGGCTGGAGGACAACTTTCGGGAGCTGTTTCTCTGCTTCTACCACGTGGGTCTCAGAGATCAAACTCTTATCACCTTGGCCACTAGCACCTGCAAGCTTATGTTGGCAGATGCTGATACAACCACTTCTACATAGTGAGATCCTCTCTCAGAAACAAACCGACAGGAGAGAGAGCATCCTTTTAGGAGGTTTCATGGCTAAAATGAACTGCATTCAGAGAGTGGTTCTAACCTCAGCAGTAACCTCACAGGCGATGCTGCGCGGCAGTGGTGTTGAGTCAGGGAAGCACTAAGGGCAGCCTGGCTGCCTTCCTGAGGCGACCTCAGCACGCTGCCCTCTCAGGAAAGCCTTGGTGTTGGCTCTCACAGACGGATGAGCATCAGATGTCAGCATGCACACTCAGATCAGGCTCATCCAAGCGACACCGAGTGTGTAAGAGCGGCACCAGCCCTCACCCCCATCTTGCTTCATGCTGCTGGATCTGGGAGGATTATACCGTGACGGATCAGGTTTTGGGGAGTCAGGTGATGGGACTCCATGTCCCCAGGACAGTAGTTGTAATTTTACAAGTGGGGGTGTAGCTTAGGGGTGGAATGCTTGCCTAGCATGCATGAGGTTTAGTTTCTAACAAAAATAAAAAAAAAAAAACACCAAAAATTATACTCTTATGGGGAATGTTTCTGGGACTCCCTCTCCTGTAAGGAGACCCAAATCCACGGGTGTTCAGGTTTCTTATGCCGACATAGTATTTGTACATAACCTAAGCAGGTCCTCCGTGTGCTTACATCTCCAGATCCTTACACTCCAATACAAGGTAACGGCGTGTAATCACCTGTTACAGCATGCATAGGGTGGACTAATGAAATGAGGAAGACTTTTGGTTGTCTTAACCGTGGCAGACCTAGTACTGGTCAACAGCTGTGTAACATTCGAGTCTGTGAGTGAAAACCCTGAGACAGAGGGCTGATGGCCTACCCCTTACCCATCCCATCTCTCTTCTTCCTGTGTCCACCATAAAACGTTTCTGCTGTTTCCTTGGGAAGTCACTCTGAGCCCAGAGCCTTAGTACGCTAAGTGAGCGTTTTTAAAGATACATTTTTTTATCTTATGTCTGAGTGCTCTATCTGCATTTACAACTTTAGCCAGAAGAGGGCATCTGATTCCATTATAGATGGTTGTGAGCCACCACGTAGTTGCTGGAAATTGAACTCAGGACCCCTGAAGAGCAGCCAGTTCTCTTAACCTGTAAGCCACCTCTCCAGCCCCCAGATGAGTTTCTTTTTAAAAAACAGAGAGGGGCTGGAGAAGTGGCTCATCAATTAAGAGCACTGACTGCCCTTCCACAGGACTCAGGTTCAATTCCCAGCACTGACACGGTGAATCAAAACTGTCTGTGACTCCAGTTCCAGGGAATCCTATATCCTCTTCTAGACCCCTTTTGGTCCAGGCATGCCCATGGTACTCAGAACATCCTTAATCATCAAAAAGAATGAGATGCTTCATGGCTCTGCACGTTAGTCTTGCTCAGGGGCCATGCTAATCTGTATGGCTCCATTTTCAGTGCATGGGCTGATGAAGCCAGTGCCTAGGGACTTTTGGATGCTGCTTCCTTAGCCAGTAACTATGTCCTTGGAGGACTGGGGTTTACCACTGTCTTCAAAGTGCTCTACTGACTACTAGCACCATACACATTATAGATATCTTACTTCCTTTTCTTTTTGTATGGTGCTGGGAATTGAACCTAGGGTCTTATATTCCCCCAGTGAACTACCTCCCAAGCTGGAGACTGTACGTGTCTAATGTGCATGCTAGACTAAAGACATTACATTTGGCAACTATGGTCTTTTCTTCAATGTCTCCAAATTCTTGCCAGTCCCCAACCCTCTGAAAACTGCATTCCTTAACTGAGACTGGTCAGTCCAACAGGACGTATGAGAGACTGCACCACAGATATACCAACTGTTGTCAGGTAGGCGGGCAGATTAAAAGGGCCTGGTGCGAAGGCTAAGCTCATGCTGACAGATATACTAGTATGTAAACGTTAACCCAAACACACATATCTTTTCTTTTTCAATTTTTTGTTTTTTTGGTTTTTCGAGTCAGGTTTTCTCTGTGTAGCTTTGGAGCCTGTTCTGGAACTAACTCTTGTAGACCAGGCTGACCTCGAACTCACCGAGATCCGCCTGCCTCTGTCTCCCAAGTGCTGGGATTCTTTAATTCTCTACCACTGCCCGGCCCAAACACACATATCCATGTACTCACCTGTAAATGTTAACACAAACACGCATATCGATATTATCCATGAGATCTTGCTGTTGGATTCATCGAAACTGTCCATTAAGTCATTAAAGAAGACACCGAATGACTTGATGATGCCATAGGTAAAGACTTCAACGAAGAAGAAAGCAACAGCTATTGCCCAGCCCCATCCTCCATCAGGCACTTGGGTATACTCATTGGCTCTGGAACAAAGCTGTGAATTCTTTTGGGTCATTCTTGATCTGAAATTAAAACAGGAGAGAAAGAATTCAGACCAGCCTGGAGGGTTGATCATTCTCCTCTCTCCTCTTCATCTTTGTCTCTCACGCAGACCAAGCTGGCCTTGAATTTGAATTTGTGATGCAAGGATGATCGCTTCTGATCATCTTGCCTCCACCTTCCAAGTGCTAGGATTAAAGGTCCATGCCACTACACCCATCTGATTCTAATCATCTTTAGTAAACATCACTGGTAAGAACTATTTACTAAATATTTAAATCATGCAGAGTTAGTATAGTCTTATGCAATTTTATATCTATCTTTGAATTATACATGGGGCCCAGAAAGAATTTGAAAATAAGGCCTGTCATAATTAACAGGAGAAACAATAAACAGAGACAAGGAGCCAGAGATTATTTGAAGGCCCTTTGAAAGACACAGAATGCCACCAGACCAAGCACCGGTGCTGATATCCAAGAATATAAATCAGATGAAGAAAATGAACTGGAGCCAGGCATGGTGGCACACACCCAGCACTCAGGAGGCAGAGGCAGGTGGATCTCTGTAGTTTGAGACCAGCCTGGTTTACAAATGGAGAGCCAGGGCCACACACACACACACACACACAAAAAACAGAGCCGGGCGATGGTGGCGCACGCCTTTAATCCCAGCACTCGGGAGGCAGAGGCAGG
>NC_022014.1:72565921-72566825 GCF_000317375.1 Microtus ochrogaster
ATCAGCCTGGTCTACAGAGCTAGTTCCAGGACAGGCTCCAAAGCCACAGAGAAACCCTGTCTCGAAAAACCAAAAAAAAAAAAACCAGAACCCTGTTTTAAAAAAACAAAATAAAACAAAAACAAAAAACTAAGAAAAAAAGAAGGAAAGAAAAGAAAGAGAAAGAAAGAGGAAGCAAACACTGAGGGGATTGGCCACACTTTCCACGAGACAAGCCCTTGTGGCTTGTGACTTTCTATACATTTCTCCTTAGTAGCACTGACTTTCAAGTCACCCAGCCAACCCTTCTAGCTCCCAGTTCCCCCTCGGCAAACAGCATCCAGATTACTGTTTGTTGTCCCACGTAGACATACCTTCCTGGACAGAAGGCAACTCTCTGTCCGTGAAAACCTAAGCGTTTTCTGAATTTAGATTTTGTTCACTTAAGATCTGCTAAACGAGGCATTCCAGACCTGTGAGGCCCTTGGCATGTCAACTTCGGTTACTTCTGATCTTGTTATGGCTTTCTCTCCAAACAACGGAGTACACAGTCCTGAGTCTTTTTCTGTTTTGTTTTGTTTTCTTTGGTTTTTCAAGACAGGGTTTCTCTGTAGCTTTGGAGCCTGTCCTGGAACTAGCTCTTGTAGACCAGGCTGGCCTCCAACTCACAGAGATCCGCCTGCCTCTGCCTCCCTAGTGCTGAGATTAAAGGCGTGCGCCACCATCACCCGGCCCCTTAGCTTTCTTGAGACGTGGGTTTGCTCTATAGCCCAGGCTGATCTAAACTCCCAGTGTGCAGACCTAAGTCCCCCCATGCTCTGGCCTTACAGGTGTGCGCCACCACAGCTGTCCTGTGACGCTCTGGCCTTACAGGTGTGCGCCGCCACAGCTGTCCTGTGATGCTCTGGCCTTACAGGTGTGCACC
>NC_022014.1:72566925-72573947 GCF_000317375.1 Microtus ochrogaster
AACTCACAGAGATCCGCCTGCCTCTGCCTCCCGAGTGCTAGGATTAAAGGCGTGTGCCACCACCGCCCGGCAACAGTCCTGAGTCTTAACACAGCTAAAAACACATTTAACGCTGGAGGGAGACGGGTCAAGTTTTTGTGGAGACAAATATACCCTGATAAAGGCAATTTAAGGAAGAGTGGGTTTCTTTTGGCTACAGTCTAAGGATGCAATCCATCAAAGGTGGGGAAATCAGGAGCTGGAGAGTTGGTCACCCAGAGTCACGAAGCAGAAAGCAATGGCTCTCTTGGCTCAACCCGTGCTCCTTTTATGCTGCTTCAAGAGAGGGCCCCGCCCAATTTAAGGAGGGGCTTCCTAGTCAATTAGCCTAATCCTTCACAGACAAGTGTCTTCTGGAGATTCTAGAGCCAAGGGAGTGATAAGATTAAACTAGACGCCAGGCGGTGGTGGCACACGCCTTTAATCCCAGCACTCGGGAGGCAGAGGCAGACGGAACTCTGTGAGTTCTTTCGAGGCCAGCCTGGTCTACAAAGTGAGTTCCAGGACAGCCAGGACTGTGACACAGAGAAACCCTGTCTCACAAAATTAATTCTGTGCATATGTGTGTGTGCCCATGTGCCTATGCATGCGTGTGGAAGTCAGGGGACAATTTGTAGAGGTCAGAGGTCACAGCCTGAGAAGCACTGCACTAAACATGCGTGTGGGAAGTCAGAGGACAACTTTCAGAACTCAGTTCTGTCCTCCCACAGTGTGGGTCCTGGGGATAAGAAAGGCAAGTAGTCAGGCTTGGCACAATGGAAAGCAAACACCTCATTGGCTCCTGGTTCACAAGTCTTAAACAGCGACATATCAAACCCAGTTTATTCTCAGTGGGCCTATTGATGTTTCCCCCATGGTAGTCTGGTATTTGAAGGAGCTATGTCCTCACGTTCTCAAATTCTGGTCCTGTTAAGTATTTGGCTGAGGGAAACAGGACATGGGCCGTGTTAGGAGTCCCAGGCTCACTGCAGCAAAGGTCTTTGCATGCTGTCCACCGTGCCTGAGAATGAACAAAAAGGCAGCAGGGGCCGGGAAAGAGCTCCAGATTGGAGTCTGGGCCGTTTCAGGGCAGCTATTAGTGTCCTGGGCATGGAAAGTATTCCATCTATGATAGGAGTCGCCAGCAAAGGAGGTTTCTCCAACACTCCTCCTTCATCGGCCTTTCCAAAGTCACCCCTGAAGGTGGGCAGCTGGGGCAGAAGACTGCACACAGCCATCAAGCACTTACTAGTGTTGGCTTTGAGGCAGCGGTCGTCCACGGGGAAGGGAGGTCATATTGGTGGTAAGTCAAGACCTTGGCTGTCATTTAATCCATCTCTTGGACCTTCTCCTTGTGAAGTCCACAGGTTTCTCCAGGCTAACATTGCCTTGCTAGGTGTGTGTGTGTGCTTGCCAATAGCTTTGCTCTTTCTGAAAGATAAAGCCTACTAAGGAGCCTCGCTTTCTGTGTGCCTCATAATCAGAGCCCAGCCTATCTTCAGTAGCCTTTTTCCTTCTGGTGGCTCTTGCTGCTTCCCGCTACCTTGCCTTTAGCCGTCATTTCTTCAAGCTGCACGTGCAGTCTCTACTGCTGCTGTGGCACCCTCCACAGTCCCGCTCATTCTGGTTCTCCTTTTCCATCAGGCCTCCTCTGGCAAACTCAGCTAAGGTGGTCTGACCTTCATGGGGGAGGACCACATAATGGGGAATTATCTCCTTTCATGCCTTTGTCTTATTTATTTGCTCAATTAGATTATAAGGTCTCAAAATCTGATTTTTATGTCTTAACTATCAACTCACACCTAGTTTTTCTTTCTCTTTTTTTGAGATGGGGGATCTCACTATGTAGCTCTGGCTGTTTGGTCCTGGAACTCACTCTGTAGACCAGGGTAACCTTAAACTCACAGAGATCCTCCTGCCTCTGCCTCCCGAGTGCTGGGATTAAAGGCGCGTGCCACCACCGCAAATGTAGTTTGAGCTGAACTGGAGTTCGCCATCACCAGAAGGCTGTGTCCAGACAACCTCAAAGTTCCTCTTGCAGCAGCTCACACTACTGTTTAAAAAGCTGGGTGATATGAGGACCAACCCACAGCCTTCAAACGAAATTAGAATTACAGGAGGCTGAGGCTGCAAGGGAGCCCAAAGTCAGCTTGTTCTCTTCCTCATTGGCAAAACAGGGAAACAGGTCCAGGGAGGTAAAGGGTTTTTGGCCCAAACAGTCCAGAATCAGAGACTGTCCAAGCCAATAGAGCAGCAGACTAAAGGCCAGGGAGGGAAGTGCTTTCCACGTTCATTGTGAGGAAGGCATTTTTGTCAAAGCACCTTTGTTTTGATGGTCTCACTTAGCTCAGGCTGGTCTCTCTCTCTTTTTTTTTTTTTTTGGTTTTTTCGAGACAGGGTTTCTCTGTGGTTTTGGAGCCTGTCCTGGAACTAGCTCTGTAGACCAGGCTGGTCTCGAACTCACAGAGATCCGCCTGCCTCTGTCTCCCAGGTGCTGGGATTAAAGGCTGCTGGGATTAAAGGCGTGTGCCACCACCGCCCGGCTCAGGCTGGTCTCGTAACTGCTATGGATGACCTTGAACTTCTGACCCTTCTGTTCCTCCAAGACTTCCTAAGTGCTGGGATTGTAGGCATCAGCCATGACACTTGGTCTATGCGATACCAGGGACCTAAGGCTTCGTGCCTGTCAGGCAAGCAGTCTAACACCTAAGCTACGTCCCCAGCTTGACAAAGCACTCTTCAATTTTTTTAAACATTATATTAACTTATTTATTTAAAGGTATGTTTGGGAGGAGTGGGGCTGTATTCATGCCATAGCTCACAGGTGGAGGTCAGAGAGCAGCCTGTGGGTGTTGGCTCTCTCCTCCCACCAGCTGGGTTCCTGAGATTGAATTCAGGTTGTCAGTTTTACCCACTCAGCCACCTCACCATCCCCAAAGTGTCTTTGACCTCCATACACAGAGGTCTTCAACTGCTTAGCCACGCAACTGTGTGATTTGAGCTAGTCAATTCCCACCTCCCCCACACTCTTCAGGCAAAGGAAAAGCAACTGGGGAATCTCTTGGTTGTTGTTTAATGAGACGGGGTCTCTCTACGTAGCCCTTACTGTCCTAGAACTTGATGCGGACACAGACCAGGCTGGCTTTGAACTCATAGCGGTCTGCCTGCCTCTGCCTCCTAAATGCTCGGATTAAAAGCGTGCTCCACCAAAGCCAGCAGCGACTGGAGACGCCCCTGCATCACCCAGCCAACACTGTCTGATTTAGCCTTTAACTCTGTTCATCAGCTGACTTCTCAGGCTGAACCTAGTGGGTGGCCTGAGGAAACTGAGCTAAGAGAAAAAACGTGAACCCTGGAAGGGTCTTGCCCAAGTGGGCGTGAAGCAGCTGGACATCAGATTTGATCTGTAGCAGCTGCCAGAAGACAGTCGACTTCTGGCTTCTGTTTATTTTCTGAGCCCCGCTGGGTGATTGTGCTCTTATTTATTTATTTAGTTTTTAAGCCTGTCCTGGAACTAGCTCTTGTAGACCAGGCTGGCCTCGAACTCACAGAGATCCACCTGCCTCTGTCTCCCGAGAGCTGGGATTAAAGGCAAGGCGTGCACCGCAACCGCCCAGCTTGACTTGCGTCTTTTAAATCCTGCTTTCCGTCTATGCCTCTCTGTTCTGGTTACAACCAAATATATCTTTCACTTGCATCTATGATATAGCCCCAGCTAGCTTCCTGTCTCAGCCTTTCACGTGCTGGAATTAAAACCATAGACCAACCATGCCCAAGTAATCCAGGTTTAAGGGGAACAAAACTTGCTTCCTTGTTCCTGGGATCATCATAAAGGTAAGATGACCACACCAACCTAACTCCGAAGTTTATTCCTTTATGATTCTGGAGTATCCTGTGTCCTCCTACTATATGTGAGCTAAGACCACACGGTAGCCCTAATGACAGAGTGGAAGCCTTACTGGGAGATGACACGGGCATGCGATATCTAAACATAAGATCCTGGGCATGGTAACATGCTACCTAACAGGTGCGGAGGTGGAGGCACGAGTGTCAGGAATTCAAGGTTACCTGTGGCGTGGCTATGAGGCAAGTTTGAGCTGGTTTGGGTTGAAATGAGCCCCTCTTTCAACACCAATGGGGGAGGGGGCAGGGATTGCACAAGGCAGGCAATCAGCTCCTCTCCCCAGACCGGCTGCCTGTATAACATTTTGTGTATCACATATGCTTGCTAAAAGTTTACCAAAAAAAAAAAAAAAAAAAAAGGGTATTGTGGTCCACTCAGAAGACTGAGGCAGGAGGATTACCGGCTTGGTTACACAGCAAGACACTGTCTCAAAAAGAATTAAAGTTCAGTCTGGGCTACAGGAATGTTGACCTTCTCCCCCCCCCAAAAAAAAATAAACAGCCCCCCAAAACAAAACAATAACTATTAAAACCCAACAGAAACAAAAACAGGCCCTGTCAAAGTTTACTAAACACAGTAAGAGTCTTGGGACACCCCCAAAGCAACGCACACCTAAGATGAGGAAGTGTCTGGTTCCTGAATAAGCAGTTTCTTCAGCTCTCCTCCTCCTCTGCCATTTGTTCAGCAGGCTGTCTAGCTCCACAGACTGTCATACTGAGCACAAAGCAACTGAAGCCTAAGTCTTCAACCTTACCACTCAAGAGCCTCTCTAAGTAATAGAATGCAGACGGCCCGCCCCTTTGGTTTATCGGTTGGTATGGCGGGAAGGGCCTTGTGGGGATCTAACTGGCAAAGCTGCTTAAGCAACCTGACGATCCCGGGCGACCACCTCACTTCTTGATTTTCAGGGTTCACAACACGTGAATTCTGAACCTAATTAGAGTCTGAGTCCAGATCTTTTCTCCTAAGGAGAGGCAATTTCAAAGATGGCCTTTGACCCGGACTGGCTCTGAGTTACCATCTACGGAGAGGCTAGCGCGTTTCTCTTCTGAAAGCCCTCACTCCCCGGCAGAAACAGTTTCATCTGTGAAAGCAGTCTCTGGTATTATCTGACTGGAATGCTCCACTAGTCTGACTGGCTTCTTCCCAAGACCCCCCAGTGTCCCATGATATATTCCCTAGTGGCTTTTGGTTCCCGCATTGTCTCCTTCAAGAAGGACAAAGGAGAGAATGTAAAATAAAACCAGTCAAACGAAACAAAATGGAACGAGGTTCCTTGCTCATAGACCTATAGACGCTGCGCTCAGGAAGCCGCGGCAGGAAGTGAGCTATGAGTTTGAAGCCAGGCTCACTTACACAAGTGAGTTTCACAGGCCATTTCGGGGCTACTCTGTCTCACAGAAGGGGGTGAGTGGAGGAGGCAAGCACTAAATAAATGGATATCCCACAAGACTTGGAGATACATGTTACCTGGGACTTTCACTGTACTTTAATATGCTGTTGTAAGGATTTGGCATGAAGGCAAATACTGGATTATCATACAGCCTCTGGGGTTAGCCTAGGGTCAGTGCCGGTCGAAGTTCAAAAGACTGACTTGGAAGGCAGCGAGATGGCTGCTGACGTCTGCAGAACCAAAGCACTGGGAATCTCCTCCCTCCAAGGTGTAGCCTGGAGGATATGGCTTCGGACAAGTTGTCTCTAGTCCCAGTTGTCCAGACCAGTCGAAGAGTGGGGGAAGTTCGTTTGAAGTCTCTATTTTAAAAAAATAAAACAAAACCCAACTCTAACCTGGTAAACTGCCTCAGCCACGTTGTATGAATCACTGGCTACAACCAATTCATCCGTTTTGCAAGACCATTGAGTTGAAACCCAAGCCCCTAATTTAAGTGTCTTCCCCGGGAGTTCCACTGAGGAAAAGTCCTGTTTCTGGAAACCACAGAAGGAAAACTCAGGGCTAGTGGTACTCATTAAGACCATTTTTCCACTTGGCTGCATTGTTTATTTACAAACTGTCAGTTTCTATCTTAGACTCCCTTCCCTTCATTGCCAGAAAAGGTGTTTGGACGGTGTCCCCACCCCCACCCCCCTAGAGCCACATAATAGCGCTGATACACGGGGGATCTCAGCACAGGATCTGGCAGTTTCTTGCAGTAAAGACACTCATCAGTACGGTTTTTCGAAAACAGTCAGATCACGGAGGCTGAAATCTCAATCCAAAGGTAAAAGCCTCCTTCCGCAAAAGGAGCTGGCACAGCGTCTAGCTGTGCAAACAGAACCAGGTTAACAAGTTGTAATTGCGTTTCCCCAGTTGGAACCGAGAGCTTTTTCTACGACCCTCCCCCCACCCTCGTGTTTGATGACATTTTACACGCCACCTAACAAACTTCTATCACTTGTCTGCTGAGGTGCAGGGAATGAAAACAACCAAGAAGGAAATTAACCTATTTCCTCTACAAAATCGTTTTCTTCCCTCCCTGCCTGGAGCCGCTCAGCTCAGACACTTCGCTGCAGCTGGTCGCCCCGCGAACCTTGGAAGTTGCGCGGGACCGGCTGGCAGTGGGTGACAGTGCAGACCGTCAAGGTGTGGGACCCACGCTCTGAGGAGAAATCTGTCTCCCTCTAGGTTCGCCCTGGGGAGTGGGGTAATGGTAATAGGGGATGGAGACCCGGAGTCTCTCCCTCGCGCTGCCTCAGTGGCCGCCTTGTGCGCGCGCGCGCGCGAGCTTGGGGAAGGAAGGTACCTCTCTTTTGACATTTCGCTCTGGTGACGCGCAAGCAACTTCATGTGGAAAATCCACAGACGATCTGAGACGGTTGCCGGACTCTCTTCACTTCACAGCCTAGGTCCTTTCACCCCGGTTTGGGGACGAGCAAAGCCCAGGCCACCCTTTAAGGTATTTCCCAGAACCCATCTGTCTAGGGTCATGGACATTCAACTCTCAGCTGCCCACAACTGCCCGAGAGCGCGTCACGCTGGTGGCCCCCCGCACTCCCAACTGTCAGAATATTTTTCGGATTAACCTCTTCAAAATGTTAAGTGCTTTCCTCCTCCTCCCCGCCCTAAAAAAAAAAAAAAAAAAAAAAAACAAACAACCCCAAA
>NC_022014.1:72574047-72588495 GCF_000317375.1 Microtus ochrogaster
AAAACAAAACAAAAACCCCCCAAAAACCCATACCCCACAATCAAACTTTTAAGCATGTAAAATAATAAAAAAAAAAATCCAACTCACCAAGTTAGAAGGGAAGAGAATAAACCCCAAAAGGCTCCCAATAAGGCGGAGGCTGGGCCTCCCGAGCCTTCTTATAAACCGCTCCGCAACATGAGAAAAGGTTTAACCCCTTAGGGCGTGGGCCCGAGTCTCTATCAAGTTGGCTCTGGCCGGGGAGCCTGGAGCACCCTGGCCCCCAACCCACGCCAGCCTCGGCCACCGGGCCACACCCTCCCCCCGCCCCCCAACCCGGTCGCCTCCTCCCGGGTCGTGCGTGCCGCCGCCCGAGCCCCGGCCCCGCGTCTCTCTGCCTATCTCTTATCCTATACCGGCTGCAGCCGGTCTCCGCCGGCCTCGGGGGCGCGCCGCCGCCGACCATGTGCTGGGAGCGCCGAGCGCCTGCAAGGAGGGGGCCGGCCTGGTGCGCGCGCGCGGGCCCACGTGGATCGGGGCCGCGCAAGGCATGCGCCCCGCCTGCCGGCTGCCGGGGCTGGGGGTCACGGAAGGTAACCGCGTTGCCAGCGCGAGTCGCCCATCCCCGCCGACGCCTCTGGGGTCCTTGGCCCGACGCCCTCATCCCCTCATCCGCGCGTGCCCGTGTGATTCCCGGCCCGATCGGAACCCGGCACTTGGCTGCCGTGAAAGCGGGAGCGCGGTCGAGCTCGGGGCGATCGAGTGCGCCCCAGCACCCCCTCTCCGAGCGCAGTTCCCGGGTCCGCCCGCGCCCTGAGGATCTGGGGAGCCAGTGAGGAGGATGGGGGGGCAGGGGAGGCGCGCGTCGGGGCTGGTTCCGCGCATCGCTAGTCCCGGACTGAACAGGTTCCTTCCAGTTTGGGTGTGAGCAGAGCACGCGCGGGCTCCCGAGTTCCTCCTCCAGCCATCACTTCCCCCCAAAATTTCGTCAACTCGCGCGCCCCGCCAGTTCTCCTTCCGGGCATGGGGAGGGAGTGCCGCAGTGGGCCCCAAGGAGCCCGCCGCTCGTCTGCTGTGGGTGCATTGCCTTCCCCCCGCCTAGGCTGCAGGCGCAGCAGCCAGCATCCGCGCTGCGCGAAAGGGAAGGGAAAAGCATGGCTGAGTCAGCATCCCCTCTGCTCCGTGCGCGTGCACCCGCCTGGGCGGGAGGTGACACCGGCACAGGTGCTAGGCTATCTTACCCCCTCCCCGCCCCCCCCCGGGAGTCCTCTGTAGGGGATCGGCATCCCCACTTCTCCAAGCCCCCTGACTCCAAGGTCACTATGAACTAAATAGCTGCCCGGGAAGCTGGAGTTAGGAGTTTCTCCTGAGAACAACGCGCGTCTGAGGATTAGGGACACTTCAGAGCCAGAGGGGGCGCAAAGTTGGTTTCCTGGACTCCATCTCACACCTCTAGGGGAAAATTTGGGAACTGCTCCGCCGCAAAGGCTGTGTTCTCTGCATTTCCCTGCAGATTTCACCAACCGGTCTGTTGCTTGGTTGTGGTTTAGAGAATGTCTTTCTGATGTTAGAATCTCGAGACAACCTACTTTGGGAGTGTGCCTGGAGGGTCGCCACTGGGAGGAGTCGCCAGTTGTAAATTTTAATAAAAACCCTTCCCTTGCTCCATGATTCCCCCGCCCCGCCCCATCGATTTGGGGACTCAGTTATCTAACGCTGTTAACACCCAGTGTGGGCTAAGTGGGGAGCAGGTGTATTGATGCATAGTGTGTTATTAAAGCCACTGCAGTCCTGCCAGGCCACCACAGAATAATAGCTGGCAAGTTTGTAGGAACAATTAGCACCGCTCACCCCCCAGCAGGGTCTCACTCAGGTAGTTCGGGCTGGCCTCAAACTTAAGTTTGAACTCCTGATCCCATTTTTGTTTGTTTATACTTTACATGCACTGGTGTTTCGCCATGGGTGTTGGATCCCCTGGAACTGGAATTACAGATGATTATGAGCTGCCATGTGGGTGGTGGGAGTTGAACCGGGGTCCTCTGGAAGAACAGTTAGTGCCCTTAACTGCCAAGCTATCTCTCCAGCCCCCAATCCTAGTTTGTTTGTTTGTTTTGCTAGCTTTTTTTTTTTAAAAAAAAACATGATGTCACTAGCTAAACCAAGACAGGCCTAGAACTGAAGATCTTCCTGTCTCAGCCTACCAAGCAGTGGGGGTCCCAGGCTTTCATCGCTGGCCTGTAGCGCCTAGGCTCATGCCATCCTCCAGCCTCAGCCTGCTCCAGTAGCTGTGACTACAAGCACAATACACTCTGCCTGACTGGAAATGGCATGCTTTAAAGACAGTGTCATGCTATGTAGCTCAGGCTCATCTTGAGCTTGCAAATCCTCTTGCCTCAGTTTCCCAAGGGCTGAGATTACTGGCATGTGCCATGATGCCTACCTTTTCAACATCTTCACTGTAAAAGTTAGACAATGCCTCAAGTCCTAGTGGTCACCGAATGACTGACCCGATGAAATCTGGCTGTTGGGGGGCAGTAACAATTATGTACAGTTATTAATAATGCATTACAACTATTTTATTGTAATTATAATTTTTTAAATATTTGTGTTGTCTCGGATGCTGAATTAAGTGCCATCCATGTTATTTTATTTGTTTCTTTGGACCCCCAACCCCCAACAGGGTTTCTCTGTGTAGCCCAGGAATTAGCTTTGTAGACCAGGCTGGCCTCCAATTTACAGATATCTGCTTGCCTCTGCCTCCAGAATGCTGGGATTAAAGAAGTGCGCCACTGTAGCCAGCTTGTTTAGGTTTGTTTGAGATAAAGGCCCCCAAAATGACCTTGAAATCCTGGTCCTTCGAATTGACCTCTCAAGCGCTGGGATTATAGGTCCGCTCCATCATGCTTGGCTCATCCTTTATAGCCTTCTCTGAAGGGCAGGCGTGATCCCATTTTAGAGATGAGGCATGTTGAGGCCAGAGCACTGGTCCAGCGACATCTGTAGAAACCCTCGGGCCTGGTTTGCAAAGTTGGCTTGGCCCTCTTGTGTTTCAATAATGGAGAAGTGGGTGAAATCCAGCCTTGCTGGCCACTAGCTGGTGACTTTTGCTATTGCCGGTTAGAGACTGGCCTCATGTCTTTCTCCTCAAGCCCTGCTGGTCCAGTGAAAAGATGAAAACCTCTGCTTTTCTCACTTCTTCAGGAAAGCACTGCATTACCATGCTAATCAACGCCCCCCAAAACAAAACTAACTTTGTTTAGTCCTAAATAAGAACAAAGGGACCTTTGCAGTCTGGGGTACAGGACCAGAAAAATCAGGAAATTAAGTTAAGAGCTGGGGCCCATACTGTCAGCCTCTGCAGTAGGTCAGTGGGAGCCTGTGCGGCAGGCAGAGCCCCCTCTGGCTCTTGCTTTGCTGTCAGCATTTTCTAGGGGGAAAACAGCTTCCTCAGAGCTGCCCGGGGCTCCCTTTTTCTTCCCTAGCCCTCTGGCTTAGGGTCATTTGCATGCGAACAGATCCCTTTGTGCAGAGTTGGCCTGCCTGTTCCCTGTCCACACTTATAGTCCCTCAAGTCTTCGGGTTGGGTTGCTAGGCAGATATGACCCTAGCTTGCAAATAAGCTCACCGCTTTTTACCAGCCTGTGAGAACTTCATCTTGGGAAGTAGACTGAAAGGAATCTCCCCTGGGGTTCAGAGGGAGGGTCTTGCAAGCTCCGCTTTGGGCTGCTGGGTCTTCAGGGTAGGCTCAGAAGAGGGGAGTAGGTGAGGGGGCTATTAGGGATAGTTCCCCCTTTCCCTCTTCCTGTCTCCATTCCACCCACCTGACGCCTACCTAAGACCTGACGTTCTGCACCAGTGGCTTAGATTCCATTATAGTTCATTCTCACTTTAAAACGCTAATATCCGTTTCTCTAGTGGGCAGAAAAGCTGACATCTGTGTCACCTAGGACTCTTCAGCAAGTTCAAGTGTCCAGGTAGAAGGGCTGTGTGTTTATCTTGGGGAAGGAGGGAGGGGAAAGTCCCCTGAGGGACCGTGAATATTTGGAAAGGAACCGCTAGTTTTGGTGTTACAGAACTTCGGGTCACAGTCTGTACCTACCTCAAAAGGCCAAGTTCAGCAAGCCGTCCTTAAGGAGCCAATTAAAGCAGCCGGATTAATAGAAAGGGGAGCAGAGGGCAATTTAGTCAACGTGATCACATTGGAAAGAGGAATAAAGCGATCCAGTGAGGCCCTGTCTCTGACTTAAGTCCGTCTTCAGGGCCCTGAAGTGAGAGCAAAGTTTAAATACAGGGCCAGAGACACCTAAGCAATTCCTCTCTACCTGAGATGTTGCTCATCATTGTCTGAACTGCATTCCCACCCTGTAAGGTGGTCTGACCAGTTGTTACATCTGGGAGACCAGTTCTCCTGAGTGGTGTCTCTTCCTTCACCCAGCATGGGATTCCTGGACGAGGCGGAGGGGGGGGGTGCCCTAGTTTTTGAGGTCCATTGTTTAAATAGTTTGATAGTCGGATGGAGAGAGGGTATCATTATTTCTGCCTGGTTATTTGTCATGGACAAGGATAGTGATGAAAACGGGCATGACAAGGATCCCCAGGACACAGCGGGGATCAAGGAGTGAAAGTCTGGGGGCCTCCTGCTGTGCTTGGCTCCCAGGAGGTGTCCTCCTAGGGAGGATCTTGGGAAGTTTGTTGTTTGTGTATGTGTGGGGGGGGGTGAGCCAAAGGAGGGTTGCATGGAGTGACAGGAAGCCAGGAGTGGGTGAGAGCATGCTGTATTTGGGGACAGTGAGGTCACTCCCAGCAGTGGGGGCCTGTGGTGATGCGTGTTCTATCACACCCAGTTATCACTCGGTGCCCTATTGATGGCTTGCCCATCCACGGCTGTGTCTCATTAACTCTGGAGCAACTTTGGTTTCAACACCCACCACTTTTCTCTCCCAGCCTCCTCCAGCTCCCTAGCCTACCGCTCCTGTCGTGTGTCATTCTCTCATTGCTTCCAGAGGAAAAAACCAGCCACACGAAAGAGAACATAGCCTGTTGGACAAGTCCTTAGAAAACAAACCCATATTGTCAGAGCAAAGTATTGAGCACGTTGCTTTTAGGAATGCATCCATGTGATATTAAACTTTATAATGTGGATTGAGGTCGTGAAAACTAATCTGAAATGTTGGACAGCTACGTATGGAACCACTGGCCTTTGCCCCAGTGAAATCTAGCTTCCCCTGGACAATCGCTGAGGTGGCTCAACCTGCCATGCTCCTCTCGGCTTAAGGAAACCAAAGCCTGCTTTTCTATCTTTGCCTCAACAGAGTTGCTGACTTCACCTGCCTTGTCTAAACAGACACTCATGAGTTCCCTGGAAGACAGCCCTCTTGAGCCTGTTTTTAACTCTTTAGGAACAGGTGGACAGCCATGTTTTTCCTGATGGCTGGAGAAGTTTGGCTAGCACATGATTCTAGGACTGTCCTATGGAGGAGAGGCTGGGAGGGGCTGCCTGGTTGGAACTCTGCTGTGATGCTGTGTTCCGTTGAGGGTTCCAGTGTTAGGTGGGCTTGGGAGAGGTGCACAGCAAGAGAGTGGAGACATATCTGTGCTTACCCTCCATGGCCAGTCATCACCCACAAAACCACACCTGAATTCCTTATGTTCAGATGATAGGAAATATGTCTGTCACTGAAGGTAGGCTTTTTATTCTTTCATGTGTGTGTGTGTGTGTGTTTGCGCATGCACGCATGCACACACATGCCTGTATGCACGTACAGACCAGAGGCCAGGTAAGTTCCTTGATTGCTCTCCACCTTAATGTTTTCAGTCTTCCGTCAAACCTGAAGCTCATCTGCTCTGCTAGCCTGGCTGGCCAGCCATCCCCAAGGATTCCTCCTGTCTCCGTCTCCCCCAGGATCACACACATACAACGCCATGCCTAGCTTTTATGTCTGCGTTGGGATCTGAACTCAGGTCCTTATGCTTGTGCACCGAGTGCTTTACTGACTTTGCCATCTCTAGAGTCCCTGTTTTTTTCCTTTTTTCCCCCTCTTGGAGCTGGGGATGGAACCAGAGGCCTGATATGTGTTAGGCAAGCACTCGGCCACTGGACCACACCTCCAACCCCTAAGACAGCCTTTCAACAAGTAAAGTTTTACAAGTGAGTATCTGGAAGGAGAAGTAAGAAAGGTCATCCGAGGTTAGGGAAAGCGAGGAGATGAAGCTGTGTTTTCAGGGCAGGGCCCGTCGGGCTGGGACTTCATTGTTCAGTGTGAAATGCCCTCATTCTGCAAATATTGATTGAACACTCTCTGGGCAAGGTACTGGGATTAGGTCGTGCCATAAAACATACTGGAGTGAGTTCCTGCCATTGCTGAGTTGCTGGCATGCTCAGAAAAGCGCATGAGTTGTCTAGCTCGTTCAATAGGAAGAGCGCGAAAGGGAAATTCCCCTTCCACCTCCCACCCACCGGGTCATTTAGACTTCATAGCTGTGCTGCCCCAAACCAGATTTGCTGGACGAGAGCTTCTCCCAACAACAGAGTCAGCTGTCAGCAAAGGCTGCTCAGCAAAGGGACCTAGCTCACGTTTACCAGAGATAACACCGACAGTGATGGATTGTGTGACAAGGAGCCATAGTGTGGACGCTGGAGAAGGCAAACCAGAATGACCTTTTTCACTTTTGGGGTGACATTACTTAGGACACAGGTGTCTGGGACTTCTTCCTTTTTCCAGAGGCCTTCCCCAGAGCTTGCTGACCCGCAGCTCCAGTAAAGACCCGCGAATGACCGCAGGAAGTCTAGATTTCACCGCCCTGCGCTGGGGTTGCCTTTGCTCAGTGGTGATTTCAGTGAGGCTTTGGGCTTGCATTGCCTTCTTTTTGCACAGCTTTCTCAATTCTGGCATCTTTTTTAGTCCTCAAAGCAATGGAGAGGTCGAATCTGGAGTGAGGTCAGCCTTCCTGAGCACAGCTTGTCTTGTTTACTCTCTTGTATTGTTAGAGGCGAAGGAAGTTAACTATGGCTCTGTTTCCAGGTTAAATAAGAAACAGGAGATGCGTCTTCGATGTTGCCCCGCTCGCAGGTGACTACGCTGGACTCGTGGGGTGTAGGACATAGCATTAATGGTAGAATGCTTATCTAGCGTTCAGAAGGCCCAGGGTTTGATCTCCAGCTCTCCAGAAGGGCAAAAAGAGGTGGGGAGGTGGCTCAGTGGGTGAAGTGCTTGCCAGGCAAACGTGAGGGCTGGATCAGATTCCTGGCAGCCGTGTGAATGCCAAGTAAGCACGGCAGGCTACCACAGTGTTGACAGGTTTCTGTCCTGCCCGGTTCCCGCAGTTGTTAAGTCCCAAAGAAATCACATAGAGGTCTACATTAGTTATAAACTGATTGACCTAGTAGCTCAGGCTTTTTTTTTTTTAAACATTTATTTAACTTTGTTTTATGTGCATTGGCATCAGATCTCCTGGAACTAGAGTTACGGACAGGTGTGAGCTGCCATATGGGTGCTGGGAATTGAACCAGAGTCCTCTGGAAGAGCAGCCAATGCTCTCAACCACTGGGCCATCTCTCCAGTCCTAGCTCAGGATTTTTTTTAAATTAATTCTTATAACTTATATTAGCCCATAAGTCTCATCTATGTTAGCCACGTGGCTTGGTATTTTCGGCGAGGCAGTCACATCTTGCTTCTTCTGAGGCTGGGTCAAGACTACAGACTGAAACTTCCCTCTTCCCAGAATTCTCATTGCCCCGCCTCTACTTCCTGCCTGGCTACTAGCCAATCAATATTTTACTAAAAATAATACAAGTGACAGGGTACAGACCATTGTCCCATAACACCGTGAAGCCATTCCTGGGGCCCGAGACCCCTGATGCCCTCTTCTGACCTCAGCAGGTTCCTGTACTGACTTGGTGCACATACCTACAGCCAGCCACGCCCACATATCCATCGTAAAATAAGTAAATAGACTTGAAACCACATCAGCAGGTGCTAGAGAGATGGCTCAGTGGTTGAGAGCACCAGCTGCTCTTGCAGAGGACCTGGGTTCCATTCCCAGTTCCCAGTGACTCACAGCTGCCTGTAACTCCTGTTCCAAGGGATCTGATGCCTTCTGATCTCCACAGGGCCCGGGTACACATGTGGTGAACAGGCGTACTTGCAGGCATAACATTCATAGAATAAAAATAAAAGTATATAAAAGTACGTAAGTTGCAATGAAGCCTTTACCACAGGAACCTTTGAGGGAGGATAGTTAATATCTAAAACATAGCACATGGTGTCTGGGATTTACTTCAAAATAATCTAGCATGGGTCTTGAGAGATGACTGTGGTTAGAAGTGCTTTTTGCTCTTCCAGAGGACCTGTGAGTTTAGTTCCTAACACCCACGTCAAGAGGCTCACAACTTCCTCTTACTCAACTCTAAGAGGACTTAATGCCCTCCTCTGGTGTCTGAGAACACTCGCATCCACAGGCCATATACACATACAGAAATACACACACACATGATTAAAACAAATAGACACCATCCCATATCTATTGGGGGGGGCGCAGATGGACAGGGACAGGGTGTCAACGCAACCAGACTGGCTATGGGTTGATTATTGGGTCTATAAGCTAGATAAATATGCATGAATTTCTCAAGTGTGGTATGCTGTGCCATACCCGTAATAAAATATTTAGCAAATATTTATCTTTAAAATTAACTCTGTTCTGGGGGTGAGGTTCAGTTTTGTGACGTTGAGCCCTTTTGATTTGTCTTCTCAGATGGAGGAGAGAGGTTTTAAGAGAAGGTGGGATTCAGAGGGACAGCTGCTCCCTCTGGTCTTCTGCTCTGTGCGTCAAGATGAGGGTATAATTTCCAAGGGCTACTGGGTTTTTAGATGCATGGCACGAAGCCACTTTGGTTCTCCCAGATTGGCTTCTGCCACGTGTTTTCCTTCTGCGACAATCACCACAGGTAGTCTTGGCTTAGACCTGGGCAGGATGTCCTTTTGCTCCTGGTGCTGGCTTTCCTGGCATCCCTGACTCCCTGAAGGGAAAAACAGGATCTGGCTTGAGCTGCCTAATACATAAGTAAACATGCAAATAAAGGTCAGTGAATTTAGTGGGATTGCTTTCCCAACCTCAGAGAAGGCATTCTTTTGTTTTGTTTTTGGAGACAGGGTTTCTCTGTGTAGTCCTGGCTGTCCTGGAACTCTCTCTGTAGACCAGGCTGACCTCAAACTCAGAGATCCACCTGCTTCTGCCTCCTGAGTGCTGGCATTAAAGGCATGCACCATCACCGTCTGGCTTCAGTAAAGGCATTCTATCAAAGATGTATCAGTTACTTTTCTCCTTGCTGTAATGAAGTCCCTGATGAAAGGAACTTAAGGAGAGAAGGGAGGGTTTGTTGAAGTTACCCAAAGGCATAGTCAATCTTTTGCGAGCGAGATGGGACATTGTCATCTGTGAGGTTTGGGCTGGAGAATCACAAAATTGAGTTGCAAACCCAACACTCCTGCTAAAAACCAAACAAAACCAAAACTTAGTTGAAATAAATCTCTTAATATTTTAAGGAAGTTTATGATTTTTGTGTTGGGCCACATTTATTGCTACCTCAGGGCACTGATTAGATACACCTGGGAGGGGATGTAGGACTCCATCAAGGCAGTGTGGGGGAAGCATGGTGACAGGAATGGAAGGTGGCTGGTCACTTTGTGTCTGCAGTCAGGAAACAGAGAGAGAAAGATACTCATGCTCTGCTCACTTTCTCCTTGTATTTAGTCCATGATTCCAACCTCAGTGGGATGCTTCTGCTCACATGCACGGTGGAACTTGCCATTCAGTTGTGAGTGTTTCTCTGTACTGCCAGCCAGTTCCCAAATAACCACATGGAGATTCATTATTAATTATGAAAGCCTGGCTGATAGCTTAGGCTTGTATAGTTCCTTTAACTTAAATTAACTCATTTCTGTTAATCTGTGTGTTGCTATGTGGTTCATGGCTGTTAGCTCTCCTCCTGAATGTCTTTCTCACTCTCCGTCCATTTGACAACTCCTCCTCCTTCCCAGTATTCTCTCTGCTCTGAAAGTCCTGCCTAGTATTGGCCATTTAGCTTTTTATTAAACCAATCACAGTGACATATCTTCACACAGTATAAAGAATAGTCCTCAACCTTCAGTTAGACCTTTCTGGAACATGTTTGTAGACATACGCAGAGGTGTGTTGCCATGATGGTTATAAATATAGTCAAATTGACAGTTCAGTTCCCTACAAATATTTTTTGAACTGCACATAGACACTGAGGCCTGAATTCTTAGACTCTGGAGGCTAAGGTGGGAGGACCAGAAACTTAAGACCAGGCTGGGCTACCCAGTGGTATCCTGTCTTAAAAAAAAAAGAAAGAGAAATTAATTAGAGAATGTTCTTTGAGTCCTTGTTTGAGATATTGTTGCTCTTGCCATCACACACACACTCTCTCAGAAAGTAAGCTAAGTTGAGCCAAGTACATACTGTAGGCAGAGTTTCCCTGTCCCAACCACCTGCTCTCAGATAACCAATGCAGAGACTTAAGAGTACTTATAAATGCTCAACCGATAGCTCAGGCTTATTACTAACTAGCTCTTACAACTTAACCCACTTCTATTAATCTATGTGCTGCTGCCCTGAGGCTCGTGGCTTTTACCTCATCCTATTTTGTTTATCTGACTTGTCCTGCGACTGGCTGGTAACTCCCCTTGACTCTTCCTTCCTTCTTCCCAGCATCCTTTAAGTCTGGTTTTCCTACCTAACCTCCTCCTGCCCAGCTATAGGCCAATCAGTTCTTTATTAGCCAATGAGAGTAATACATATTCATAGTGTACAAAAGGGTTGTTCCACAACACCATACTGACATGGGGTCTAGGGGCAAAGGAAAAGTCTACCAAGATAGCTCTTAAATAACCTTTTGTCTGGCTCTGCTGGTAACTGGTTTTCTGCCATAAAGTAAAATTTAAGAAAGTCACCAGCCACTTAGGCACTTCAGAGTGTCCCCTGATAGAGTGTGTCCTCTGCATCCTGCACTCTAGGTGCTTCTGCCCACTCCAGCCCAGCACAGCCCTCTGACCTCACCCAGAGATTCTGAAACTCGGCTTCCTCACTTACACGACATCTTACAGATACATTTTTGTATTCTCAACGCAGCAGCCCATGGATTCTGTTACTGTCAGATCTTGCCCTCTTGCCTGCCTTCGTGTGGCTTCCCAGCTGGGTTGCTCTCTGACTCCACTGGTCCCTCGTTCACCCTCCTCGGCCAGGCTGGTTACACCAGTTTTTTTTTTTTTTTTTTTTTTTTTGTCAATTTGACAGGAACTTCAAAGGAATCTTGACTGAGAAAAATGCCTCCATCAGATTGGCCTGTGGGTGAGTCAGGGAGGGCTCAGCCCACTGGGCAACATTGTCCTTAGGCGGGAGATCCTGGTTGGTATAAGAAAGCAAGCTGAGCAGGGCAGTGGTGACACACGCCTTTAATTCCAGCAGAGGCAGGTGGATCTTTGAGTTCAAGGTTAACCTGGTCTACAGAGCAAATTCCAGGACAGCCTGGGCTACAAAGAGAAACCCTGTCTCAAGAAAACAGTTAGATAGATAGATAGATAGATAGATAGATAGATAGATAGATAGATAGATAGATAAGATAAGATAAGATAAGATAGATAGCAAGCACCAGGTACCCTTGGTCTAAGCTATAAGATGAAATAAACCCTTTCTTCCCCAATTTGTTTTTGGCCGTGGATCTTTATCACAGCAATAGGAGGCAAATTAGGACACTTGTCTTGGTGCTTGCTTCTCTGTGGCTTGTCTGCCGCACTAGATCTTGGCCTTCCTTGACTTCTCTGCCTGTGGGACCCTCTCCAGGTGACTTCTTAGACCACCTTTTGGGTGGGAGTACCCCGAGCTCCCTTTTGACTGTGCCCAGGCCGCTCCACACATCTGACACTTTTCTGCCTTGGTTTGCTCCAGGACACTCACGTTTTCCTTAAGAAAACCTAAGTGGTGTGAGGGTGGGGGGTTTATCTTGTTTCACTTGTGGCTGTATGCACAGAACCCAGATTAAAGCGCCAGTGCCCGTGCGGTAGGCCAATGATTGAGCGCCTGGGAGAACCACCCTAGACCACATGTGGACAGCTGCTTCCCAAGGCCCCTCCTGGTAAGTCCCCATGTGACTCCTGACCCCTGGCCAATGTGTAGACCGTACTCTGAACTGGCTGGAGAAGCAGCGGGACTCTGCCATCGGGCACTTCTCCTTCCTCCTTTGTCTTTGTTGGCCTTCGTTCCTCAGACGCTTCATTTCTGGAAAACCAACAGAGCCGCGTGCCAGAAAGGTCTGTCCAACCTCCTTGTTATTTCAGCTGTTTTCAAGGTTCTCTAGGAGGATGCTTGGCCATGAGGAGGTCTGTGGGAAGCCAGGGTCAGGTGATGGAGTGGACTTCCAGCACGGGGTTGCTCAGACCCTGCTCAGCAGATCTGCAGGTTGCCTTGGTCCATGCCTCTCAGCTTAGAGCCTGCTCGGGGGTCTTTTCTCTACCTTCACCCGTAGGCAAGCCTGGAAACTAAAGGGAAACCAGCCTTGCTTTGTAGTTGAGCTTGGGCTGGGGGTATAGGTAATAGAATAGCAGCTGCTTAGCATGCAGGAAGGGCCTGGGTTCAATCCCTAGAATCAAAACCTACAAAGTGTGGGTTGGAGAGGACAGGAATTGGTGAGGTTAATTGGCAGGTAAGGTTTGTTCTGCTGCCTTGGGAAAGCGGAGGTCTGGGGACGATACCTGCATAGGGGACACCTGTCATAGTCAGCCATGCCATGATGGAGCAGATGGACTTTATTTTGCGGCGTGTTGAGATAGTTGGCCCAGTACCTTTTATTGAAGTGAAGAGAAGCGTGAATGCACCCACTTCTGAGAGTGGCCAGTGTTGGTGCCCATCTCCTTTCCTGTGACATGTGTGTCTGTCTGTGGGTACACACTTGCTTCAAGACCAGAAGTCAACCTCAGACGTCTCTCCTGGAGACACTTCTTACCTTGTTTTATGTAGCAGGGTCTTTCACTGGTCTGGTGCTTGCTAATTTGGTTAGGTTGGCTGGCCAGAAAGCCTCAAGGATCTGTATGCTGGGAGGAGAAGCCTGGACCACCACACTAGTCTTTATGTGGGCTCTGGGGAATTGAACTCACCTCCTCATGAGTTTGATATTCCCAGAACCCATATAAAATTCAAGTACTTTACAAACTAAGCAATCTCAAGCACTTTGGCTGTATCCTTAGTCCTCCTTCCTGAGAGAGAGTCATAAAGACTCAGTTGGGCACGTGATGTCCGATGAAGTCTCCAGTCCCCAGGCAGCACATGGGGCCACTTCTTTAGGACAGAGAAGTTCGCACGTGACTCTTTACTGAAGCCTGTGGTTCAAGTCCAACCTTCGACTGTCTAGTTTGTCTCTTTCCCATCAGTTTAAGAAACTAAATACATTCTCAGACAGGGCTTAAATGTCCCCTTGGCGATATGGATGTGAAGAAATCTGCAGTAGTCTGCTGGCTGGATGAGTTCATTTCCATTCTATGAACATTCAAAGTGCGGCGTTCATACTTCCTTTTGCAAATCCTCAAAAGAATGTCTTGTCCTGGAACTCCAGAGGAAACCAATCTAGTTAGATTTCCATTTTAACTTTAGCTTCCTTCTTAAATGAATTTCTCCCCCTGGAATTCTTGCACGGCCAGGTCATCCTGAGTTGGATTAGTGACCAGAAATGAGGCCACCCTAGTGCCCTAAGCTAAGCAGCTTTAAAAAGAAAAGCTTCCTGTGGCTGTTGCCCGTGGTTAGACGCCAGGAGGAGGAGGAGGTGGCTGGGAATTAACCAGCAGGTGAGCAAGTGTTTGTTAAGCACCCTCCTTATGCAAGAGTCTTCCAGAAAGGGAGAAGTCTTTGGGACCTCAAGATCAGCGAATACCACTTGAATCAAATCAAATGCGAAAAGAACCCCTTTTGGGAAGTGGCAGGGCTTGAGTTTCCAAGCATTTGGCTCAGGAGTCTCCAGATGAACCATCACCGTGTACTCAGACTTCCGTTTGTTTTGAACCATTTCTTGGCTTTTATCAAGATCTTCTAGAATTTATTGTTCCAGTCACCCCATCCCCTGAAGCTAACCAGGCGATTAGCTGGTGGGAATGTCTAGCTACGGAGATGGCTCAGTGGGTAAAGGCGCTTAGCACCAAGCCATGGAGCCTGAGTTTGGTCCCTGGGACCCACCTGATGGAAGGAGACAACTGAACCCTGTAAGATGTCTTCTGACCTCCACTTGTGAGTGCCACGGCTTGGGCAAGCACACGTATGCACAAAAACATGTAACTAGGGTTTTTGTTTTCTTTTTCTTTTTTTTTTTTTGTTTTTTGTTTTTTGTTTTTCGAGACAGGGTTTCTCTGTGGCTTTGGAGCCTGTCCTGGAACTAGCTCTGTAGACCAGGCTGGTCTCGAACTCACA
>NC_022014.1:72588595-72589685 GCF_000317375.1 Microtus ochrogaster
TGTAGACCAGGCTGGTCTCGAACTCACAGAGATCCGCCTGCCTCTGCCTCCCGAGTGCTGGGATTAAAGGCGTGCGCCACCATCGCCCGGCACGCCACCATTTGAGATGGGGTCTCACTATGCAGCCCTAGCTGGCCTAGAATTTGCTACAGAATGGCCTCAACTCATAGAGATTCACCAGCTTCTGCCTCCCAAGTTCTGGGATTGAAGAGACCACCATGATGTCTGGCTTACAAAGAAGCATAATCTATTTTGTTCCCCTGGGGGATGGTGGCTCATGACCTTATTCCCAGGACTCCGGAGGCAGAGGCAGAGACAGGCAGATCTCTGTGAGCTTGAGGCCAGCCTGGTCTACAGAGGGAGTTCAGGACAGCCAGGGCTACACAGAGAAACCCTGTCTTGAGACTCCCCCAACATGCTACTTGTTTGTTTGTTTGTTTATTTGAAAACAGCATGCAGAAATAGCCTTAGCCTCTAGCATTTTTACATTTTCCTTATTGGTTCGTTGACTTCCATGGCTGAAATTTGCTCTAGAATTTCAACACTGTGTCACCTTGCAGGTTTAGAGCCTTTAAGTAAAGAAAGAGTGAGTGACTGGACTTTATTCTCAGCTGTTTGCTGCCTCCAGCTGAAAGTCGAGCTCTGTGTTTCGGAGCTTTGTCTGATATATCAGCTTTGTCCACCGGAGCTGAGTCATCTCGGTTAGGCCGTGCCGTTTCCTTTTTCTTTGAGGCCTTGAGTCATGATGTTTTTATTCTCCAACGTCTTACTATTCCAAGAGTGAGCCAAGGACAAATGGTGTAGCTCTCACCTGGGAGCTTGCTCACATTCAGATCTCAGAGCCAGACATGATGGTTCACACCTGTAATCCCAGTTTGGGGAAGGCAGCAGCAGGAGAATCAGGTCATCCTGTGCTTGCGTACCGAGTTTGAGCTGTTTGAGGGCCTGTCTTAAAAAAATCAACAAACAGAAAATGGTCCCAGACTTCCCACTGAATCAATCTTTCTTCCTTCCTTCCTTCCTTCCTTCCTTCCTTCCTTCCTTCCTTCCTTCCTTCCTTCCTTCCTTCCTTTCTTCCTTCCTCTCTCTT
>NC_022014.1:72589799-72606546 GCF_000317375.1 Microtus ochrogaster
TTATTTTTATCTTATTTACTTTTTTGAGTGTATCTCTTGGAGCCCAGGCTGGCTTTTTTACTGCCTATATGTTAGAGGATGACCTTGAATTTTAAATTTTTTTCTGCCTCTGCTTCCAGAATTCTGGGATCATGGATATATTTCACCACACACAGTTTATGGAATTCTGGGGGCGAAACCAGGGCTTTGTGCACAGGCCTGCTAAGGCAAGCGCTCTATGAACTGAGTTATAGCCTCGGCTCTGAGTTTGCTAATTCATATGCACTTCCAAGTGTGAAAATCGTCGGTTAGATGTGGTTTTTTGGCTTGTTTGATTTTTTTTTCTTTTTTGTGAGATAGGTAGGGATGAAATCACAGCCTGTACACACTAAATCGGCACTCTGCCAATGAGCTGCACCTCCCAGCCCTAGATTTTCTTACCAAAACCATCATGACTAGAATGTACAGCGATGTGTTTCTATTAATTTTTTTGGAACTTTTTTGGCAGCGTTTAATTATGAAAATTACAGAAAAGTGGAAAGCATGCTGTAGAACAGGCATATGTTCTCCACCTAGAGCCTATTATAAACTTGTTTTTCATAATTCTCTTTTTTTTCCCCCTAAATTAATTTCTCTGGGGGAGGCTGTTTGTTTGCTTTAGAGTGTGTCTTAGTTATCTCAGGCTGGTCTCTAACTAGCTGAGAATTACCTTAAGCACCCGGTCCTCTTGTCTCTACCTCATACACGCTGGTGTCACAGCCAAACACTAACCACACCTGGTTTAGGAGGTGCTGGGGGATCAAACCTAGGGCTCTGTGTATGTTAGGCAAGGATTCTACCAACAGAGCTATATCTTGAACTCCTTCTGTGAAGAGTTTCCTTTTCTTCTCTCTCTCTCTCTTTCTCTCTTTCTTTCTGAGACAGGGTTTCTGTCTTGAACAGCTCTGCCTGTTCTAGAACTCAGTCTGTAAACCAGGCTGGCCTCGAACTCACAGAGGTCTGCATGCCTCTGCCTCCCAAGTGCTGGGATTAAAGGCATGCACCACCACTGCCTGGCCGCAAAGAGTTTTTTATGGAGACATTAGGTCATAACGAGACCGTTATAAACAATTATGTCTTGATAATGAGACTTTACCTTTTCTTCTAAAATGCTCCGTGGGTGTGACCACTTGTGGTGGTAGGAGTGGGGAAGCACTCAGGAAGGGGATCAGCAGACTGGGATCTGCTTGTATTCATCCCACCCAGGACACTGAGCTTCAACATCCTATAGCATGCGTGAGACGTAAGAAGTTGTCTGTAATGTTACCGCCAACCCTGTTACTATAGGTTCGTTGCAAATATTCTTGTCATCCCTGTTTTTCAGGTGGAAGAAACTGAGGAGCCAGCTGAGCATTCAAATAAGAAGGAAAACATCTGTTGGCATGGAAAAGTGATTATTTCCCAAGCTACCGAGTACGGCACATCTGGCCTGGCTCTTTCGACTCTGTCTGCTTGTCAAATTTTGTTCTTTCAGGAACCCTTACAGAAACAAACCTCAACCATCTGGAACTCAGAAACTCATGTGGGGCTGACTGTGGCTTCGAGAACATCCAGGTGTTCTGCAGATGTGAGCTTACCCTGCGATCACCAGATGGAGTCCTGAGCAGATGCCAAGGCTTGTGCTGTGGCTGTAGCCTCCCTGAGTGCAGAGGGTCGCTTACTTGCTAACTGGCCAAAGAATGGTTATTGACAACCACTTGTGAATGCTGCTCCTAACCAGTCATCTTATTGACCTGTGATGAGGAGACTTCTCCAGGGGGCCAATCCGATTTACAGTGACACATTTCCTGACTCTTGGATTAGAATTCCAGATGGGGCCTTTCTTTCTGTAGCTCCTACCGTTCCTGTAGCCATTACTAACTCCGGTGTGTTTTTTGCCAACCGGACCCATGTTCCTTGGTGGCTTCCTGCACTCAAGGTGAACAAAGAGAAAACTCTTCGAGAAATCTGTGTTGGGCGCCCTTTGTCACTCGATCAAGACTACAGGAGTCTGTGCGTGTCACCATGGGCTGGCTTTTTCTAAAGGTTTTGTTGGTTGGCATGACTTTCTCTGGATTGCTCTACCCTCTTGTGGATTTCTCTATCAGTGGGAAAACAAGAGCCCCCAAACCAAACATTGTGATCATTTTGGCTGACGATATGGGATGGGGTGACCTGGGAGCGAACTGGGCAGAAGCAAAGGGCACTACTAATCTTGACAAGATGGCTTCTGAAGGAATGAGGTGAGTCAAGCAATGTTTTTTGCTGTTCCAGTTTTTGTTGGAGGAGTAGACAGTGTAAAGAACATAATTATTTATTTAAATTGATTTGCTTTATGTGTGTGTTTTTCCTGTGTGCATGTATATGCACACATGTGCATACATGCCTGTTGAACCCTCAGGAACTGGGATCATAGACGGGTATAAGCCACCGTGTGGGCACTGGGAATTGAACCCAGGTCCTCTTTAAGGGCAGCAGATTTTCTTAGCTGCTGAGCCATCTCTCCAGGTCCCGCAAAGCACTTTAATAATAATCAATTGATTAATTGGTGTTGCTTTCATTACTTTATTGATTTATTAGATTTGAAGTCAGTATAGTATCATGACAATCTATCCATATATCAATCTATACACTTAATTGCCTATCATGCATCCGTATGTCATTTGTTCATCCATCCATCTGTCCATCTTTCCATCATCCATCCATCCATCTATCCATCCGTCCATCTGTCCGTCTTTTCATCATCCATCCACCCACCCATCCACTCATTCATCCCTCCATCCCTCCATCCCTCCATCCATCCATCCATCCATCCACCCACTCATTCATCCCTCCATCCATCCATCTCTCCATCCATCTCTCCATCCATCCATCCATCCATCCATCCATCCATCCACCAATCCAAATATTCACCCATTCACTTGGTAAGATATATGTATGTCAGGAGTTGAGAATTTAGAAGTGGACAAGGCAAAATTTCTTGCCCTCAAGTTACTCACTTTCCAAAAGGGGAAACGGGTTAAGAGGAAGGTAAACAATCAAGTCTTACGTACGCTCACACCGGGAATTCTTGGAGTCCAGAGGGAAAGAGGTGAAACACTTGCTTGGGTACTCCAGGAAGTAGAGGCCTATGATGAGCAATGGGAGCTACTGAGGACACACATTTATTTGTGAGCAGACACAACTAGCGTTTAAGGGATTTACATCTAATGGACCACAAAAGGGAGTGTGCACGTGACCGACAGGTGTGTATTTATAGGACAGCCATCAAAATGTCTCGTTCAAATCCCAGCTCCTTTCCCTACTTAGACGGACAAGTGCAAGAGCTCGCAGACTCCTTTTAGTCCTCCGTACCTCCTTGGGTCAGTGTTGATTCAGCTGGATGCAGGGGCATGGCTGGCTAGCTTGGATCCTGTCTGTATTTTGTAAAACACTGCATTTGGCTCTGCAGGAGTGGCTTCAGCTGGTTGCTAGGGACAGCATATGGAACATCTCCATAGAGTTTCTGCCTCATGCACTCTGGTGCTTGGAGCTTCTCCTTGAGATAAAGATCCTTGCATCTGACTTCACCATCGTACTCATCTCGGCCAAGGTGAACTTTCTAGATTATTCTATGTGTTCCAATCATTCGCAGGCATTTACAACCCAAACTCTATAAAACATCTTGTGAAGTGTTTTTCTCCTTGGCTTCTACATCTTTCAGCTGACTTCAGCTGTCACCTCCCTAGGTGGGTCATGCTTTACTAGTTTGTATGGTGAACACTTCCTGTGCTCACTGTCCACCTTCTGTTTCTTGAGTTATTACTTATTACTTAAGTCTCAGTTTACTTAAGGTCAGGTGCGTCCTGTGCTCGCAGCTTTTCATGGTGAGTCTTTCCATGGCTGGTCACATGTTAAATAGCATCCCCCCTTCCATATTCGCATCTCCCAGAGCCTCAGAGTCTTCACAAATGCGAGTTGTGAAGAATCTCAGTGACTTGATGCCAATGAGTTTAAAGTGAAGCGAATCTTAATGCCTGCGTCCTTGTGAAAAGAGCCAGGAAGCAGGGGCACAGTGGCACATGCCTGTGATTCAAGGGCCATGAATTTCAGGCCAGCCTGGGCTACATAGACCCTTATCCGAAAAAACAAAACACAGCAATGAAAAAAAGAGGATTCAGAGGCGGTAAATACAAGGAGAGAGACAGGGATCAGAGGAATGTGTCCTCCGAGGACTGCTGGCAGCCACAGGAAGGTTTAAAGAGAGACAGAGTAGAGTCTCCCTCAGCTTCCCAAACATTGGTTCTCAACCTGTGGGTCGCAACGCCTCTGGGTCACACACTAAATAGCCTGCGTATCAGATATTTACATGACGATTTCTGACAGTAGCAAAATTACAGTTGTGAAGTAGCAACGAGATCATTTTATGGTTTGGGGGTCACTACAACCTTGAGGAACTGTATGGAAGGAGCACAGTGTTAGGAAGGTTGAGGACCACTGCTCCAGAAGAAACCAGCCCCACTGACACCTTCATTTAGAATCTTTGGCTTCCTGTACCGCTGCTCCCAGCTGCCCAGGTGTAATTTGTTGCAACAGCAGCAGAAAATGCGCACAAGCCCCTCCTAGCTCTGGGCTCCAGAAAGAAAAGGAACCTGTCTTTTCCCCCACTTAGACTCCTGGCACAATCACGGGGTTTCTTGTGTAACGAGCAATTACTATCTGCTCATCAATAAATAGACTTTAGAGCCAGGCATTGTGGGCACACCTGTAATCTCAGCATTCTGATAGCTGAGTCGGGAAGATTGTAAGTTCATAGACATCCCGGGCTAAGAGGCTAAGACCTTATCTCAAAAACCAGGGTGTGGGGAAGCTGAGATAGTTTTTAAAATGTCCTCACTCCTTCTTTCTGTTTCTTTTTTATTTTTGCAGACAGGGTTTCTCTGGGCAGCCCTGGCAGTTCTAGAACTATCTGTAGACCATGCTGGCCTCACAGAGCTCCACCTGCCTCTGCCTCCCCGAGTGCTGGAATTAAAGGCCTGTGCTCCCACATCAGCCCCCACTGTTTTTGGAGACAAGCTTTCATTATGTAGCCCTGGCTGGCCTGGAACCCACTCTCTAGACCAGGCTGACCTCAGCCTCACAGAGATCTGCCTGCCTCTGCCTCCCTAATACTGAGATCACAGACATGTGCCACCATGCTTGTCGTCCATCTTGAAAAGTCTCACTGGCGCTGTGTGCCCCCCCCCCCCCCCCCAGGTCTCTCTGGCTTGGAACTCACCAAATAGACTAGCTTGGCTGATCAGCGAACCCCAGAGATCCTCCTGTTTTCCCTAACCCTCCTGCTAAGCGGTCACCATTGCATCTCAAACGTTTCTTTTAAATGTAGATTCTGAGCACAGGTCTTGAGTCCTTCTACTTTCTCGAGCACAGGTTCTCCTGACTGAGCCCTTCCCCCGACCCACCCGCACTTGCGCACTTGCGGGTGTATGGGAGAGGAAGAGAATGAGTGACCAGCGGCTGAGACGCTCGCAGCGAAGACAGCCCGCAGATCTGAACTGCTTGCGAGGCTGATGCTTGATGTGTCCCCACGTACTCCCGCGCGTCGATTAGCAGTGCGTCCGCTTTGCGCGCTCTTACTTCCTACCCTTTTCCCCGCCCCCAGTTTAGTTCTGGGTCAAGTCAATACCTCTGCCGCTAGGGGTTCCAGGCAGTAGCTTAACCAGGCATCAAAGATCGATAGTCACTACTCAAAAGGTCAGAGACTCCCAGGGACCCGAAAACTGTTTCTAAAACGGGCCTCAGTGAATAATGAATTGAGTTGTCAATTCAATCAAATACCTGGTTTGATTTTTGTTCTAAGAATTGACCACTTTCCCCGTTACCTCTCAACAATCTCCCTTCCTTTTTTCTCTCCCTCTTCCTCCTCCCACTCCATCCTGTCATGAAGACTTGAAGGAGTATTGTAGTGACCTAAAAGAGGGTGCCAACTCTGCCAGAGATGGGTGAGATCTTGCTGTCTGGTATCCACTATGGAGACCAGAGCAGAAATGACATTCTGTGTAAGAAGAGAATGCCCTTTCCCAGCGGTGTAACCCTTCCACAGAGGGAGGGAAGGAAGGACCTTTACTGGGGGAAATCCTCATTTTCCTCTGACCTTTGCCGTCAACCCCAAGACATTTGCTCCGGTGGCTTGTGTTCTGTCTTCTCGGGAGCTCTCGGCATTGTGGGGCAGGCAGCTTTCCATCTTTGCTCTTGGGTAAGTAGGTCAAACAGACATAAAAGTCATGTCATGAGCACACATCAGCTGGGACAAGATGAAGATAGCAGGAAGGACTGTGTGCGAGCTTTTACCTCTCAGCCCTGTCTCGTAGATGGGGACACGGGGAAGCACAGTGACCTAGATGGCAATGAATCTCAGAAGGAAGAAAGAAATAAAGGGAACTGAAATATTAACCAGTGGGGCCTTGGTGTCGGCCTGCTTCACCAAGGATGAGACCAAAGAAGCCCATTCGATTGCTATGATTAGTTGCTCTTTAAGACTCGTGAGTACAGCTGTTCAATAATAAATCGCTAAGAGTCACAAGTCCCGTTCTTACCTTATGAGATACAGAATCCTAATGGCAAACAAGGATAAGAAAAGCCTTTGAAATGCAGGGTGGTGTGTTGCCAGAACTGAAACCGTTGTTCAGCTTCCTCACGGGGCGTGGGGGGTGGAGGGATGAATGGGGGAGGTGAGGGGGTGTTTTCTGCATGAACCGGATGTCACATGCTTGACTGCTTAGACTAGACAGACCCAGCACATCCCTTATGCCTTGGTCCCCAAGAGAAAGAAGAAATGCTGGGTTTCTCGCCTTCAGCGTGGTAACCCTGGGGCTCTAGGCAGAGAATGTGAAAAGAAGCCAGGGGAGGCGGAGATCTGTGTTGGCTGCTTTCTGATTGTGACGAAACGCTCAACCCAAGCAGCGCGTGGAAGGATGAGTTTAATTTGGCTCACAGTTTGAGGGCACAGTTCCTTGTGGCAGGGAGTCCTGCTGGCCATGTCTGGGGCAGCTGGCCATGGGCAGGAAGCAGAGAATGAATGCAGATGCTCAGCTTGCTTTCCTTTTATTCAGCCTGGGACCCCAGCCTAGGGAATGGTGCCACCCACGTTTAAGATGGGCCTTCCCACCTCAGTTATCCTGATTTTAAAATTCCCTCACAAACAAGCCCCTGGGTTTGTTCCCATGATGGTGCTAAATCCTACTAGAGTGACAGTCAGGATTAACTGTCGCAGGCCCAAATGCTGAGACCTGAAGAGAAGTCTAAAGTTTGCCAGGCAAAGGAGGGTATGGTGCTTCAAGCAGAGCAGATGGATAGAACATTTTAGAACACTTGGAATGGCTCAAAACATTAGTAGGGAAGGCAAGGGAATATATTTTGGGGCCCTCCAGGAAGCTTCATTTAGGGTGCTGCTGGTGGAGAGAGATGCCAGGTCTGGGAGGTACTGACCCGTCTCCGTGTGCTTGCACAGACACTTACAATGGGAGTGTGGAGAAAGCAGGGCCATTTGTCCAGGACACCACCTAACTCGGCTCTAGGGGTCTTACTCAGAAACGACAAACAAACAAACAAAGCTGGACAGTGAGCTCCGGGAAAAATCATGAAGAACCCAGTCCTCTGCCTTTACCCACTGTTGGCTTGGAGTCAACTGTAGTCTGGGTGTCTTTTCTCAGGAGAGTCAGACATCTTCCCATTTAAGAGAAGGTGATGTGGAGGCCCGATTAAGCTGTCAGTCCCATTATTACGTCATCTCTGCAGTTCGTACCTCCCAGCCCTGTCCCCTCGACACACAAAGGCCACAACCTATGATTTCAGAAACTGATTTCCGCCCCCTCAGCCTTTAAATTATGAATGGAACAAGAACGGTTTTTATTCCGGTCACATAGCAATTTAGCTAGTTGCCACCAAGAGCCTCGTCATCTATTCTAAATTCTTGGTCAATGAAGGCTGGGCACGCTTGAACTCTGCGGTGTGGCGTGGCTCTGCCGCGCCCTCGCTCCCCGGCAGGCTCTCCGGCATTCTCATTCCGGGATTCTAACACGCGTAATTTATGCAAAGGCAAGTGGCTTGGCTTCTGTCTAGCCGTGTCTTAATTTGTACTGATTTTCTTGTTAGCAGCCTGCTGTAATGTCTGGCCGCCAGATTCCAGCTTCGCTGTACAATGTATTTTCAGACTTTAATGAGGACCCCTGTTGGCAAACTGGCCTGAGCCTGCCTAGATAGATTTGGGGACGGAAAAAAAATCTTTCCAAATAACAAGGCCAGGTTAGTGCTTATTCGTTAGGTCCCTTCTAAATGGACACCATGGCCTGGAGGGATGGGATGGGAAGGTGATGCATGGGCCATGTCTTAAATCTCTGTATTTAGGGGAAGTGGAGAGATGGGCACTAGCAGGGCTTTCCAAAGACCCCAGCAAATCCTTTGGGTTTCTCTTTTGAAGTTTTTGTCATGTGCCAGATATTGCTGGAGCAGCCTCGCTCCACCAAGGTGGTGTGCCTGGGGCCAGAGCTGCAGGCTGAAGTCCCTTCTATCTAGAATCCATGGTCTGCGGAGGAGAGCAAAGCTACGTCTTGGTGATGTATGTGTATGCTACGGCGGCTCTCGGTGATGACCTTAGGATGTCCACAGAGACATCACACTCAGGACAGATGCTACAGACGGGCAAGCTGGGATAACAGTAAATGCAGGTAGTCACCTGCCCTGTCCACGTCATTAGCGCAGGCTGCTGGAAGTCAATACATACAGCGCGTGACTTGGGCACATATTTCTTACCGCTCTGGAGCCTGAAACCGCAAGGCCACGGTGTCAGCCTGGTTGGGCTCTGGGGAGGGGTCCTCTTCCGGGATTGCAGACAGCTACCTTCTTGTATTCTTCTGTGGCAGAATGAAAGTGTGACGGAGTCTGTCTTCCTCTTTTTCTTCTACAGCGTCGGGGTCACATCTGTGGCTTTGTGCAATCTAGGCATGGTGGGCCACTGAGCTATAGCCCCAGCCCTAGCCCTCCTCATCTTTAAATAGGGTACTATTCTCATCGTGGGCATCATAGGGGGATTTTACCCTGCGGACTTCAAAATTCAGGTGCCTCCTGAAGGCCCCACCTCTCAAGCCATTACATTAGCCACTAGGGTTTCCATATGTGAAATAAATTTTCTTTTACATGTATTTATTCCATCCTCTTCCTCCCCCTCTGTGTGTGTGTGTGCGTGTGTGTTTGCGTGCACCTGTCTTCGCACACTCAAGCCATGGTGGATGTTAAGAGGGTAGATAACCCGCAGGAGTTGATTCTCTCATTCCACCGTGTGGGTTCTGGGAATTGAACTTGGCCGATGAGATTTGGAGGCAGGCGCCTTTTACCTCTTGAGCTGTCTCAACAGCCCCCTGCATGTGAATTTCTAGGAACATATAAACCCTCAGCCCACAGTGCCAGGTGGGAGGAAGTAATGGTCAGAGCTTTGGAGCACTCTAGACCCATGGGCGACAATCCATCCAGGGGACAGAAGTCCCTCCTCGCTGGCAAAGCCGAGCTCATTTCCACACTCCGTCTGCACCCCCTGAGCACACAGACTTCACACTCCCCAGGGGAACTTGGAATTCTGGGTTCCCGCGTAACTTTTGCTGTTACAGGAATCCCGTTGACCATGCTGATGCTCTAGTTCCTATGTTGCCCTTGGAAGTGCAGAGTGGAGGACATTCCTCTGTCTTTCTCAAGCTTGTGTGGTTTGTGTGGATCTGAGTCAGGTCTAAGAACTGGGACCTCTGGGCATGGCCCTCAGGACCTTCCCAGCCAAAGAGCAGTTCCTAGTGACACCATGACATAGATGATGTCATACTCCGGAAGTGCTGTATAGGAAAGAGCCCAAGGACTAGGGTGGTTTAATTTCCAGCTCCATCACCTCCTGGCTGCTGATAATCTCCTATGCACGCAGGCGATTAGAAGCCACGGTATAAAGATGCACAGCAGCACCGGGCTTGGGGAAGTAAAAAATCTCTGTGTTCCCTGTAAGCTCCCTCATCTGTAAAGATACCTATTTTACAGATCATTTATAAAAAGGAGAAATAGGTGCCACTGGAAAGGCATTGACAGGTAGATCTCTGTGAATTCATGCCAGCCAAGGCTACACAGTGGGACCCTGCCTTCGAGCAAACAAAATAGAATGAGGATGTAGCTCGTTTGGGCAAGTACTTATCTGGCATGCACAACTCTGGGTTCGATCCCCAGCACATGCCTGTAATCTTAGCATTTGGGAGATTGAAGCAAGAAAACGAAGATTTGAAGATGTATACCATCTCCACCACCTCCTGAGCTCAAGATCAGCCTGGGCTACATAGCAAGACCTTATCTCCATGTCTTGGAATAAACAAGAGTGAAAATCGTCATCCTGCTTGTATTCACACACATTAAGATGGCCCCCTAGCCACCCCTGTGCTGTCCCTAGAACCACCATGGTGTGTATACCCTCAGCCAGGGCATCACTGCATAGGTAAGATATAAATGGAGGCTCTTTTTCTGGTAAGGCAAACTTTTTTTTTTTAAATATTTATTTATTTATTATGTATACAACATTCTTTCTGTGTTGTGCCTGAAGGCCAGAAGAGGGCACCAGACCTCATTACAGATGGTTGTGAGCCACCATGTGGTTGCTGGGAACTGAACTCAGGACCTTTGGAAGAGCAGGCAATGTTCTTAACCTCTGAGCCATCTCTCCAGCCCCCAGGTAAGGCAAACTTTAACGCCAAGTTTTACCTTCAGTGCTTGGGACTGAACCCTGGACCTTGTACATGCCAGGTAAGCGCTCTACCCCTGAGCTAAACTTCCTGCCCCCTGCACATAACTTCTTTTGAGGACTGCTTCCCGGTACAAATACTCTCAGAATGTTTTGTGCTTGCTGTTCCCCCATAGCAGACATGTCTGCCTTCCTTGTCGAGTCCCTGCTGTGTGATAATGCTCTTGGACACTGTAAAGATTTGTCACTCGTGTTGGTTTAATAAAACGCTGATTGACCAGTAGTCAGGCGGGAAGTATAGGTGGGGCAACCGACTAGAGAAGAAGGAAGGCCGAGAGTCAGTCACCAGTCAGACGCAGAGGAAGCAGGATGAGAATGCCTTACTGGGAAAAGGTACCAAGCCATGTGACTAAACATACATAAGAATTATGGGTTAGTTTAAATTGTAAGATCTAGTTAATAATAAGCCTGAGCTAATAGGCCAGTTTATAATTAATATAAATATAAACTGTGTTTCTTTGGGACTGAACTGCTGTGGGACCAGGCAGGATAGAAACTTCCATTTACAAGCTACCAGCTATTTGAAGTCAGGGGTTTGTCATGGTTCCCCCATATTTCAAGGTCCCCATCTTCCATTATTGGCCATTCCCAGGTCAGCAAAACTGTGGCTTATGCCCAACTCAGCCAGTCCAAGAACAAAAGGACTACAGGCTCCTTTCAAGGACTTAGCCATAGAGAGAGGTTGTTTCAGTTTACCCGTCGGCTCTCAGATGCCTCCGTAAGACAGGAAATGTATCTACATCCTCCTGTGCATCATTCTGTAGCCCAAGCTAGCCTGGAACTCGCTATGTAGCCCAGGCTAGCCTTGAACTTAAGGCACAACTCTTCCTTCAGTCTCCCAACAATACGAGCTATCACATTTGACCTCAGGATTGGATTTTGAATAACCCTGTTTGGGTCCTGGGCTCAGCAAGATCAGATGAAGTCATGCTGCTTGGTCAGTTCCTGGGAAGGCCCTGAGGCCACAGTGTGTCCACGGTGGTGGGGCAGGGAACAAGCATCAGCGGCTCCATAGGAGTCACACGGAGGGTAGGTGTGCCGCTGTAAATGCCACTCAGGACTCTAGTGGCCCTGGTACAGACGTTGACAGATGAGCTAGAGAGAGCTGTGAGGACAGGGAGGACAGGACACGGGCTCCCAGAGTCATGGCTCACCATCCTGGGGTACAAGGAAAGACCGTGACGATGGTAGGTTTGTGTGGGTAGCTAGGAATCTGAAAGGGCAAGAAAAGGGTGAGCTGAGTCATTCCTTCATTTGTTCTTCCTTTTAAAAAGTATACTTTGGTTTTTCAAGTTTTTGTGCATGTATATATTACATGCTGAAGCTATTTTCCCTCGGAGCCACCTTATCTTTCCATGATCTGGGTTGTCCCCCTAAGCTAACCCTTTTGCTCTCTCTCTCTCTGTCTCATCTAGGAACCTTCATGGTGAGAAAAAAATGATGTTTGTGTTTCTGTGATTGGCCAAATCCACTTAATATGATTATTTACAGTTGTGTCTATTTTCCTGCAAACATAACTTTGTTCTTCCTGACTGAACAACAAAACAATTCTATTGTGCACATACACCACTTACTTTTTTTTTTTTTTGAGAAGGGTTCCTTTGCATAGCCTTGGCTATCCTGAAACTAGCTCTGTAACCCAGGCTGGCCTCGAACTCACAGAGATCTGCCTGCCTCTGCCTTCCAAGTGCTAGGATTAAAAGTATGTGCCACAACCACCCAGTTTATATACCTAGGTCAACTCCACAGTTTAGTTATTGTGAAAAATACAGAACGCTTCACAAGTTTGCATGCCGTCCTTGCGACGGGGCCACTCTCAATCCTCTCTGTCTTGTTTCAGTTTCGGTTGTGTGTTGCTGAAGAGAGCACTCATCAGTTCCAAGATATGGTCTCATGTAGTCCAGGCTAGCCTTGAGCTCGCTGTGTAGCCAAGGATGTCCTTAAACCCCTCATTCTTCTGCCTTCACCTCCCACATGCTAAGATCACAGGCAGGTGTGTTCCATCACACCCAGCTTATGTGGTGCTGGGTGTCATGAGGGCCCTATCGCTTAGCTCTGTCCCCAGCTCGTTCATTTTGCTTTTTAAGACATGGTCTCACCTGGCCATGGTGCCCCCCCCCCACCTTTAATCCCAGCAGTTCCAGGACAGCCAGAACTCCACGGAGAAATCCTGTCTCGCTAAACAAAACAAAATGGGACGAGGTCTCACTGTTGCCCTGGCAGATCTTGAAGTGCTATCCTCTGTAGTCTCGCTAGTAGCTGAGACCATAAGCCTGTGCCACTCACCCTGCTGGATATCTGTCCCTTTAATGCTTTGAGAAGCAGGAAACCATAGACATTGGCTCTCTCTGTCCTGCAGACTGGACGATCAGAGTGTTTTGTTTGGGTCATGCTCCCTCAGAAGGGCTGGGAGGTTTCTCGTCTTCTTCCAGCTTCTGCTGGCTTCAGGCTGCCTGGAGTGACTGACCTCACTACAGCCCGTCACCCTTTTCATGTGACATCTTCCCCCATGAGACTCTGGATCTTTGCACTCTGTCTTCCCTCTCGCTCCTCTTCCCTTTGAACAAGGACACCAGTTAAATTGGATGAGAACCCACTCTGCTCCAGTATGACTCTGTTGAAACCACACATGCAGTGTGGCTCTGCTTCCACAGAGCTCGCATTGGAGACACTGGGATGTGAACTTCAACAGATCTTTTTACATTGATTTGTGGGTGGCTGGGTAGGCGGATACTTGTGCGTGTGTGTGCATACGGAGACCGGAGGTCAGCCTCCAGTGTGATTATTCAGGAGCTGTCCACTTTGTTTTATTGATTTTTTTAAAGAAAAGATATATTTGTGCACACATGCACACACACACACACACACACACACACACACAAATATTTACCATAGTGTGGGTATAGAGGTCAGAGGACAACCTGTGGGAGTTGCTTACACCATGTGACTCTCACAGATCACAGTCAAGTGGTCAGGTATGGCATAAAGTGACTTTGCCTGCTCAACCATCTTGCTGGCCCCACTTTGTTTCTTTCTTATTTGTTTATTTTGGTTTCTCTGCGTAACAGTCCTGGCTGTTCTGGAACTCACTTTGTAGACCAGGTTGGTCTCGAACTCACCGACACCTGCCTGCCTCATCCTCCGGGACATTGGGATTATAGGTGTGTGCCACCATGACCAGTGGCCCACTTTATTTTTTTGAGCCAGGGTCTTTCATGGGAAGCTGTGGTTCACTTGTTTGACTAGACGTGGTGATATTCAGAGCTTCTCCTGTTTCCACTCCCACAGGACAGGGATTCCTCATCCGTGTTACCGTGGTCTGCTTTCTGTGTGCCACGTCACTGACTGCGCTCTCTCTCCAGCTCTCAGGGTATCCTCTCGGGGGATACAATCTAACCTGTAGCAGGCGGTGAGGGCTCAGAAGTCTGAAAGGGTAGGTTGAGACAGAACACGATGGGTTCTGACAAATAAGCAGAAGTCAGTCTGTGAAGATGGAGGGACCAGAGATTCAGTGTCTGGTTGGTGTGCTAAAATGGATAAGAGTGGGGGACAGTGGCCATGTGAGCATGGGAAATGAAGAATCAGGAAGTGATGTACAGGCTGTAGAGATAGCTCAGCTGGTAAAGCCACTTACTAAGAAAGCTTGATTACCAAAATTCAATCCCTGGGACACACACATACATGCACGCATGCATGCATGCACACACACACCACCACCACCAACACCAACAAATAGTTTTTAAAGTTATGTACACAATCAGGCAGTGCACTTCATGCCTTGAGAGGCAGAGCCAGGCATCTCTCTGAGTTCCAGGCCAGTCTTATCAACCTACATAGTGAGTTCCAGGCCAGCCAGGGCTGCACAGCGAGACCTTGTCTCAAAAAGAAAGGTCTGAACACTTGGGGTAATGCCTCAGTTTCTAGTGGTTGATTGAGCAGATGGACTTGGGTGTTTGGAATGAGGGCTGCATGGTCCTCTGCACAGCGAGGCTAACGTAGCAGGAACATGAGACTGGTACAGGCTCACCAGCAGCCAAGTGCCCGTTAGTCCTGGGATTTCACTCTCTGGTGTGTTCCCTGTTCACTTCTGCCTCCTCTCCTTACCCTGTGCTGGGATGCTCTTTCTCCACGTTTGACTGGTGTTATCAGCCGACAACACGAGTTCTGAACGCCTGCTGTATGCCTGTCTGTCCAGATTCCTGGATGGGAACGCGATAGAGGATCGGCAGTCCATCGTAATGACTTTGGATTGTCTTTGATTACAAAACAAACAAAAACTAAAACAAAACAAAACAAAAAACCAAACCAAAACCAAGTAGAGGGTTTCCAGCCAGGGACTACTGTCCCTGCTGCTAAATGCTTTTCAAGATTACTCTGGCTGTCCCTCTCAAAGTGGAGTGGAAGTGGGGAGGGGCTAGAGGCAGGCACAGAAATGGGGAGCAGGGCTGGGCCCGCTATACAATGCCAGAGCATAGTATATATGGTACTCGCTGGAGTTCGGCAACATGGCGGTCCTGGGAGGCAGGATAGGATGAAGCAAAGATTCGTTTGCAGACAGATGGAGACAGAAGGCTAGGTGTGCGTGTGTATTGGTAAATTAGGGTCTGGGAAGAGGGGGAAGCTCCATTAAGAAAATGCCTCCAGACTGGAGTGTAGGCAAGTCTGAGGGGCATTTACTTGGCTAATGATTGATGTGGGAGGGTCCTACGTACTATTGGCAGTGTGGTCCCTGGGCAGGTGATCCTGGGTGTATACAAAAGCCGGCTCAGGAAGTCATGGGGAGCAAGCCAGTAAGTCGTGTTCTCTGCCGTTTGTGCTTCAGTTTTGGCCTCCTGGTTCCTGCCTTGACTTCCTGCCCTGACATCTGTTGGTGATGGATTGTGACCTGGGAGTCATAAGATGCAATAAACCCTTTCCTCCCTAAGTAGCTGTTGGTCGTGGTGTTTATCATAGCAACAGAAAGCAAACAGGGACAATTTGGAAACAGAATACTGGGGAGGAGGAAGAGGGAGGGGGAGGTTACGGTTTTGTTGTTGTTTGATTTTGAGGCAGGGTCATGATATGAAACCCAGGCCTGTCCAAGAACTCACTGTGTAGCTAGCCGTGAATTAGAGACCCTCTTGCCTCTGCCTTCTGAGTGCTGGGTTTCAGCTGTGCCAGACTCGGACGATGCTTTGAGTTGAGCCACTGGGCGAGAGGTGGTGGTGTTTCCTGAGAGAGCGAAGATTGGAGAGGAGGGCTGGGCATGCTGGGACTCATCTCAAAAAGAGTCAGGCATTCTTGGAGAGGAGGAGGGCAAAGGAAAAACCACCGGCCCTGTAGGAGAAATACCTGGAGGCCGAGGACCAACAGCCATTTCTCTATGGCTCTGGGAAGTGCGGAGGGCTGAGGACTGGCGGGGATATCATCGGCTCTGGCTGATGCTCCGGCGCAGCGTTGACTTTGGAGGCATGTGGTCGGGGCAGGTGCACAGAGGCTCACGCATAGAAGCTTCTCTGGATCCTATTCCTTGTTGTCTTATTGAAATGGGTAGTGGGGTTCTAGGGTTCTGCTTTTCCATTTCCCCCTGGGCACTGCAAATTGTGCAGCTGGTCCTACTGTGTTGTAAGCTTGGATCGTTCCATTCCAAACTACATATTCAAAAAAGAATAAACCCAAGGGCAACAGATGCTTATGGCTTAATGTGTGTGAAGTGCTTGGGAAAATGCCTGGGGTTAGAATACGTGTTTTATAAGCATTCAAGGTGTGGGTTATGAGAATAATCACGAGGACCACTCGGAGTGTGAGCTGGGAGGGTCCTTGTACTTCAGTCTCAAGAGGAAAGAAAGAATGGATGCTTGTTTAGAAGTAAAGTTAAAGTCGGGCGGTGGTGGCGCACGCCTTTAATCCCAGCACTCGGGAGGCAGAGGCAGGTGGATCTCTGTGAGTTCGAGACCAGCCTGGTCTACA
>NC_022014.1:72606646-72610940 GCF_000317375.1 Microtus ochrogaster
AAAAAAAAAAAAAAAAAAAAGAAGAAGTAAAGTTAAGAGCTATGGATGGAGCTGTTTGGAGTTACTAGCGCAGCTCTTGACAGCTGCCTGCAACACCGGCATCCAAGCTTTCCCTCAGGAGTTTGAGCCTCGTGATCCCAGGATGCCTGGCTGCTGCAAGTCTGGAATAAGCCCATGCTTGGGAATGTTATGCCAGGCACCTGGAAACTGCGGGAAGGAAGGCCACAGATACATTTTCCTGCACCCCGAGGAGACCAAGGGGACAGAAGGGAAGTGCTGGCAGGGCGGAGTTCCCTAGCTATGAACCCAGGATCTCCCGGAAGATCTGGAGGGAGAGCCTCACCCAGTTTGTGTAAACCTGGCAGTGCGCGTAGGCACAAGCACCATCCCTGTCCTCATTCTGTCACGGAGGATCATAGGAGGTATCATATGGCCTGCTGCCAAGAGCGGAGCTTCAGGAGCGGAACGTACTTCCTGGCCAGCCGGCCTGGGATCTCACAGTGCAGTTTCCTTACTCCCCGAGGATGCCCCTAATTTGCTGTTTGTCACTTTGAAAAAAAAAACTCTTTTCAGGCTAGGGAGAGAATAAAGCCCGGCTGATAACGTGTTTGAGTTTCATCTCTAGAACCCATGTATCTATATTTAAATAGATTTAAGTGTGGTGGCAATCCAGGTTCAAAATCCCCAGTCCCAGGGTGACAGAGAGGTGAAGATCCCTGGTGCTTCCTGGCTAGCCTGGTCTACTCTGACAGTTCCAGGTGGTTGAAAGACCTAGCTAGAGTCAAAACCAAGATGGGTGACTGTAGCGGCGTAATTAAATATAGGCAGATTGTAAAGAAATATATACAGCTTTAATGAAGAAATAAACTTACAAAACCGAGGTTCCCACGGAGCACAGGAAACAGGAAAAGGGACGCGTGGGCTCCCGCACGCCCGATTTATAAGTAAACATTCGCCCGAGGCAAGCCCGCACCTAAGGGGCTGGCTTAACCCTACAGGTGACTCTTGAGGAACAACACCTGAAATTGTCTCATGGCCCCTACACACACGTGCACCTTGCATGTGCTTGAATGCATACAAGAGCAGGCACACATATCAACACACGCACATACAAACACGAACATGCATGGACTCTCACACACACAGCAACGCCCCCCCTCGTCCAACCACTCATACACATGCAGTTTCAGGGCCAGATGTAGTAGCCTGAGCCTGTAATCCCAGAATTCAGGAGGCGGACACAGGATATTGTGACTGAAGCCAGCTTAGACTACACAGAGAGTGTCAGGCCAGCCCGGGCGACACAGCGAGAATCTGCCTCTCTTTTTATTTTTAAAACAGAGTTTGATTCAGAATTAACCCGTCTTCTGGAAATAGCCCAGGTCTCTGTAGTAAGAAAGACCTTGCTACAGTGTGCAAAACCAGAGGGGACTGGTTTTGTCCCTATCAGATGGTTCTCATTTTGGTAATTCCCATGCGGGAGCCCTCCAAATATTGTGAAGTAAGAGAGCTAGACGGTGCCTTGCTGTGAAATGTCGAATAACCAACTGAAAACAAAACAAAACAACCTAACAACAAACCGGGTGGTGATGCACGCCTTTAATCCCAGCACTCGGGAGGCAGAGGCAGGTGGATCTCTGTGAGTTCGAGGTCAGCCTGGTCTATGGAGCGAGTTCCAGGACAGGCTCCAAAGCTACAGAGAAACCCTGTCTCGAAAAGCAAAAAACAAACAAACAAACAAAACAAAATGAACAACCAGCTACCTCTACCTCCCCACTTGTACTGAGCTGCAGATGCCAGCCATTTTGTTGTAGCTCCGGACCCCCTTTCCTGGGTGTCTGTCGCTCTCACAGTGTGCAAGCAGATGGTCAGGATGGAGGTCTGGGAATGACTTTGTTCACAGGGCTGCTGTCTCCGTGGTGACGACCTCACTGTGGAAGTCACTGGCCAGAGCACCTACAGGTAGCCTTTCCAGTCTGGTGGGCTCATGACATCCCCACCGTTTATATGGTGGCTCACGGAGTGTTTCAAGAGAGAAAGTCTTACAAGGCCAGAGCCCAGCAATTTGGCAGTGTTGCTTCCATGTTATTCTATTTAAAAAACAAACAAACAAACAAAAACCAACCACCAATCTGCCCCAGATTCAAGGCAGGGGACATAAATCCCACCTCCCAGTGGGAGGTATGTCAAAACATTCATGGACATCTTCAAACTTCCCTAAATAAAAGAGCAAAGAATTCTGTGTTGTCGATATGTCAAAAGGCATATAATTACCTGGAGGCTGAGGAGCTGGTTCCATAGATATGGCATACCATTAAAAAAAAACATACTCATAAGTTTATTTAGGCTCACAGTTTCAAAGGGGACAGTTCCATCATGGTAGAAAGGCATGGTGGCAGAGGGGGCTCTGTTGATGGCCATGGGAGCTTGAAGCTAGACTGTTCACATCCTGGCTGACCAGGAAGCAGAGGACAGTCTGGAACAAGAGATAGCGTGACCGTCTGAGGCTCACTCTTGGGGATATACCTGCAGCAGGCGCTAAGGTCTAAAGCTGCCTTGGCCTTCACAGTAGCGCCATGAGCTGGAGACCACCTTCTCGAAATGTAGTCCTGTGGGGAACATTCTAGATTCAAACTATATCACACACAGCTGCCCCCTTTCTCTGCTGGTCACAGCAGTGTCCAAGCAAAAGAAAGAAATAAGTGTCCCTTTTCAGTTACACATAAGTAACTTTGTCAGTGAGACCTGCTGTCCAGATGGGGAGAGCTTGGCCCCTCCTGAAAGGGTTTCTGGGTATTTTCCTCTTAGTCTGTAGGAAATTTTTTTATATACATACAAAAGTCTATTTACACAACACAAAACTGGTTTCTTGAAGCTGTTAGAACCAGTGACAACTCAGTGACATTTAGTGCTGGTCCCCTGCAACCACCGCTTCATAGAGAGGCAGAATATTTTCATCACTGCAGAAGAAAAGCCCACACCCGTTCCCCACTCGCGCAAGCTCTTAGCACCTGCCAGCCTTTCTAGGTCGCACTGAATTTGCCTAGTCTGGCTAGTTCATAGAAATAGAAACACACACACACACACACACACACACACACACACACACACACACACACACACACACACACACAAACATCAGTCCATGGCATATTGTTTCTAACATCTTTTACCCACCACTAGTTTTGTGTATGTGGTGTTGGAGATTGGAATCAGGGTCTTAAGTGTGCCAAGCAAGGGTTCTACAGCCCTGGTGCTTGGTTTCTTTGAGACGGCGTTTCACTGTGTAGCCCAGGCTGGTCTTGAACTCATGATCCTCTTGGTTTATCTTTTGGTTTATCTTCTGAGTGCTGGGGTCAGGGGCATGTGGCCATCATACCTGTAATGTTTTTAAAGGTAAATCATATTACTTATATGCAAACTCGTTCCTTTTTAATTGTTGAGTATTATTTCACTCCATAGACATACTACGTTTTAAAAGCTGTCTGCTCACATAAATTCACAAAAAAGCTGAATGCCATTTGGGCTAGTCTCACCTTTTGGTTATTGAAAATAGGGTTCTATGAGCATTGATTAGTATTTATTGGGTAATTCCCAGTAGTAGAATTTCTGGGACTCACAATGGAAATAATGATTTTTTGTTTTGTTTTGTTTTTATAAATGTGTATGGGTGTTTTGCCTTCATGTGTATCTATGTCGCACGTATGTGCCCAGTGACTGTGGAGGCCAGAAGGGGTCAGGTCCCGTGGAACTGGAGTTAGAGATGGCTGCGAGAGCATGCGTGTATGTAGGAAACCGTAGGCTGATGTCAGATGTGTTCCTCGATAGTATTATACTTTGGCTTTTGAGTCAGAATTTATCAGTGAGCCTGGAGGTTGCTGTTTTGGCTAGGCTGGCTGGCCAGTGAGCCCCCAGGGCCTCTCGTCATGTTTTCTCGACACTGAGGTTACTGATGTGGGCCCTGTAGACACATTAGCAATAGAGTCACCTCCCCAGACTCCATGTCGAGATGTTTCAATGTCACATTCCAGTGTCCACTTTGGGCCAGCCCCGCATCTCACTCAGTCTCAGCTTCCCTTCTGTGCTAGGTTGCTGAGATCTCCACAGTCTGGACACCATGAGACCGGGAGATGACATTACCCTTTCAGCCATCTTTCCCTCCCTCCCCACAAACTCTCTGTCACTGCCATGGTCATTCTAGACTCAGATCTGTATAGGGTAAGAAGTTAGATGTTAAACGCAGAAACTCAAAGAAGAGTGAAATAAATACTGATCCACATGAGCATTTTGTTTT
>NC_022014.1:72611040-72612169 GCF_000317375.1 Microtus ochrogaster
CTGTAGACCAGGCTGGTCTCGAACTCACAGAGGTCTGCCTGCCTCTGCCTCCCGAGTGCTGGGATTAAAGGCGTGCGCCACCACCGCTAGCTGCTCTTTCATTTATACCCACAGCTCTCCCTACGCATACACTCTTTCTCTGAATCTTTGAAGGATGAAAGTATCATGCCCCGTCGGGGATGGAGAGATGGCTCGTGGGCTCAGAGCACCTGCTGAGACCACGCTCTGGTTCCCAGCACCTGCATGCTGACTCACAACTGTCTGGAACTCCAGTTCTGTGGGGTCCAGTGTCCTCTTCTCTCCTCTGCAGGCACTACACAGAACTGCTGCCCATACAGACGCATGCAAGCAAAACAGGTCTTTTAAAAAAATGCTCAATAATGTTTTAATAATGCCCATAGTGCCATTATTACACTAAAAACGGCCCGTGATTCCCTAATATCTAAAGCCCACTTCACATTAAAATTTCCTTTACTACGCCTCAAATGTGCATTAAGTTTATTTGAAGTGAGATCACTTTACTTTTTTGCTTTTCTCTCTTTTGTTTCCTTTGATGTAGGCTGTCGCCTAGCCCATCCCAGTTTTTTTTCCCTGGCTCTTGGGAGTAGCTGGACCCTTGTCTCGAAACACCTGAGCACTGATTTGTGTGAGAGTTGAATCTGTTGTTCTCGTAGCTGGATTTCCTGGACCGGAGAAATTAGATTCAGAAGTTTGATTAGATTCAGGTTAAGTGTTTTTGGCAGAATCCCTGCTTTTTTACACTTCATCTCTCATCCCATCAGGAGGCATAAAAGGCCACGGGCAAATGCTTAGAGACACTAAGTCTAATCCCTTTATAGGCAGCTAATTGCTAGTTCTGCCCAATTCATAAATGGCTGGAGGGTGTCAGAGTGTGACAGTGTGACCACTTATGGCCACTGGTCACCATTTATTTTTTAGGACGTTGTAGACCTGGTCATTTCCCAAGGCTACTGTGCCCTTGGTGTGAGCTAGCAGATGCAAAGGAGTGTTCTCCCTTGTCACCTGGTCGAGGCTGTGGATCAGTCCAGAGGGCCAGGGCACGTGCTTAATTATTTTCCTTTAATTATGAATTTTTTTTTTTTTTTTTTGGTTTTTCGAGACAGGGTTT
>NC_022014.1:72613317-72616192 GCF_000317375.1 Microtus ochrogaster
AAAAAAAAAAAAAAAAATCCCTGCACTAACACTTCCACCAATAGTACAGCCACTGTGTAAAGTGTAAGATTTCCTTAGAATATACTTTTTGGTTGTTGTTATGGACAGCCTGAACACTACGTGCTAAAGTCGCCTGAAATGGTTCTTCCTTCTGGGTGTTCTTCTTTGAAATTTGTTGTCTAGTGAGACTCGTTTGTTTCTTTTTTTGTTTCTTCGTATAGAGTCTGCTGGATTCTCCTTTGAAGCTTAACTTCGCATTTTGCCCAGATCTGACATTCACCTGGTACAGACATCAATCCATAGACCACCATAATCCCAAGGATCTTGTTCCCAGCCTCTTACCCAGGCATTTCTCCTCCCTCTTCTGTGAAACCTTGCTTATTTTATTTTTAAGACTGGTTTTTGGCCTACTTTTTCTATCAGCGATGTAAAGAAGGAAGGGTTTCTTTTGTCTCACAGTTTGAGGGTACAGCCCATCATGGCGGGGAAAGGAACATGAGGCAGCTGGTCATGTTGTCTTCACAGGCAGGAAGCAAAGCAAGGTAAATTCTGTCATGGACCCCAGTCCATGGGATGGTGCATGGGATGGTGTCACCCACAGTCGGGCTAGATCTTCACTGTTGAGTTAATGTCCCTGGAAATGCTCTCTCACACACACACAGAGGTGTGTCTCCTAAGTGGTTCTGAATGCTACCAAGTTGACAGTGTTAAGACTTAGGCATCAACTCCTCTAGCTGCAAACTCTTTCTCCAGTGGAATGCCTGCCCTTGTCACTATCAAAGTGTCCCTAACAGCTCCATCTTTTAGATTCCAGTCTGGGTCCTGTCCATGCCATGGAGTCTTTCACGAAGCTTGGGTCCTTATCAAGTCCTTTGTCCCCATAAGTTCTGAAGCATGCTGGTCTGCATCCTATTGTCTCCAGGCTTGGGGTCTTATTTATGTATTTTTGTCCATGGTCTCTGTAGTAAGAGGCTGCTTGTTCGTTTCCTGGCGCCCAGGCTCCTGAAATAGCCACACACAGAAACTGTATTAATTAAATCACTGCTTGGCTATTGGCTAGCTGTTACATCTTAATTTAAGCCATTTCTATTAATCTGTGTATTGCCACATGGCCGTGGCTTACCAGCAAACTTTTGGCATGTCTGTCTCTAGTGGCTCCATGGCTTCTCCTTGACTCCACCTCCTTTCTCTCAGCATTCAGTTTAGTTTTCCCTGCCTAGCTCTATTCTACCCTATGGGCTCAAGATAGTTTTTTTTATTAACCAATGGTATTCACAGCATACAGAGGGGAATCCCAATCAGCTGTCCTTTAAGTGATCACACCCTTACTTTCTTTATATTATTTTTCTTTTTTGATTTATTTATATGTATGAGTGTTTTACCTGCATGCACGCATGTGCATCATGTGTGTGCTTGGTGCCTTCAGAAGCCAGAGGAGGGCATCGGATCTTCTGGGTCTGGAGTTTGCAGATGGTTGTGAACCACCATGTGGGTGCAGGGAAGCAAACGCTAGTCCCCTACAGGAACAGCAAGTGCCTTTCGCTGCTGAGTCATCTCTCCAACCCCAGTCTTTTTTCCAACCAGGTTGCATGTTCCTGTAAGGGTGGGGACATGCCTAGAATTTTTTTTTTACTCTTATCATATTTTATTCACATGGGAAGTGAACACATATATACAATGGCACAAGAGTGGAGGTCCCAGGACGACTTGTGGGACTCGGTTCTCTCGTTCCTTCATGTGGGTCCTAGGAATAGAACTGATTTTTGGTTTGGCAGCAGGCATCTATTGAGCAATTTCACTGGCACCATGCCTAGAATTCCTTCCTTCCTTCCTTCCTTCCTTCCTTCCTTCCTTCCTTCCTTCCTTCCTTCCTTCCTTTATTTTTTTTCCAGGCACGGTTTTTCTGTGATCAGCTCTAGTTGTCCCAGAACTTACTCTGTAGACCAGGCTGGCCTCAAACTCACGAAGATCCGCCTGCCACTGCCTCAAGTGCTGGGTTTAAAGGTGTGCACCACCACCGCCCAGCTCCTATGCCTATAATTTTTAAAGAACATGCTTATATTACTTTGTATTTATCTTGTGTACATATTTGGGGTTGGTGCTATATGCCTGCCACACCAATTGTAGAGGCCAAAGGACAACTTGTAGCAACTGATTCTCTTTTCCACCATGCGAGTCTCTGGAATTGAACTCAAGTCACCAAGCTTGGTGGCATGCACCTTTACCCTCTGAATCATCTTGCTTGCCCTAGAATTCTTTTATATTCCCTATATAAGGCAGGCATGGGTACACAACCATATAGAGCTTGGCGGTTGTTGCTGTTAGCAGTGGTTACATTTTGCGTGGTCACGACAAACAGCAGATACCGCAACCTTATTCTGACTGGAAGTGCAGCCTAACATTCTTGCGAGCCCCTGGATGCAGCGTTTTTATCAGTCAATTCATAACCTTGTTTTATGTGCGATTCTGTTTAAAGACGCCGTGTTTGTTTAATACATACTTCTGAGTCATTAGCGTGGGGCTCAGCCAACAGCGCTGTAACTCATTCCTGAACAGCTTGGGGAACATGCTCATCTCTGTAAGGCACGCCGCAGCTCTAGTGCATATGGATGCCAGGCAGCTCTTAGCACGTTACTCGGGGGCCATTGCACACAGTCGAATCACCCACAAAAATATGGAAAGCAAAAGCCAGGGGACTCAATAGAGAGTTCAGAGGACACTCACTAGGAGCCTCAGAGCTGAAACAGGGTGGCAGAGAGTAATTTTGTCTGACCTTGACAAGGAATGTGTGCCTTGGAGCAGGCTCTTCTCTCTCTCTGTCTCTCTCTCTCTCTCTCTCTCTCTCTCTCTGTCTCTCTCTCTCTGTCTCTCCCCC
>NC_022014.1:72616292-72646583 GCF_000317375.1 Microtus ochrogaster
CCCCCCCCCGCTGTTTGCATGTGTGTGTGTGTGCAGTTATGTGTGCATTGGGAGACCATAAGTAGATGACAGGTGTCTTTCTGGACTGCTCTCCACCGTACTAAGACATCGTTTTTATTGCATGTGTTCTATGTATGTGTGGGGGCACCCTTGTGCCATGGTGTGCGTGTGGAAGTCAGGGGACGGCTTTGGGAACTCAGTACTCTCCTGCCCCCAGTGTGGGTCCTGAGGATCGAACTCAGATCGTCAGGCTTGGTGGCAAGCACACTTACCTACTGGACTAGCAATCCAGTCCTGATTTACCAAACCTGGGGCTCACTTCTTCAGAAAGGCTGGAAGACTGGCCGTCAAGCTCAGGGAATCCTCCTGTCTCCACTTCCCTCACACTAGGAGGGTTATAAGTGTGTTGACATGGATCCTGGGAATTTGAGCTCACACTTATACTTCAAGTGCTTTACCGACTGAGCCGTCTTCCCAGCCCTGTGACTCATATTTTTTCTAAGTCTATTTCTTTCTTTAGATAAAAAAAAAAAATTAAAAAAAAAACTTGGTCAGTGTGTCTTTGTGGGTATATTCACACATAAGGGCATTTGCCCATGGAAGCCAGAAGAGGGTGTTGGATCTCCTGGTGTTGGAATTACAGGCTGCCCAGCATGGGTGCTGGGAACTGAACTCTGGTCCTCTGCAAGAGGAGTCTTTACTTCTAATCACTGAGTCGTCTCTCCTGTGTGTCTGTTTCTATCCATGGATGATTCTAAACTGGTTCAAATCTTGATTTTGAGGTTCAAAAACTCCCTGAAGTGAGTGACTTTGACATACGGGATCTATAAATAAAAAGCGTTGGTCCTGCCAGTCTGAGTTAACCTCCGACTCATTTCCTTCCGGGGCTTCCTTTTCCTTGCCCACCACCGGGTGGCTTCTACAGTTGTTCTCAGGGCTATCATTCCAGCCCCTGAGTGAGTCCCCCATCCCTTCTCATTTGCCTTCCTGTAGCTGGCCAAGTCCTGAGCTGCCTACCATTCCTTGCAGGTTTGCGGACTTCCACGCAGCTGCCTCCACCTGCTCGCCTTCGCGAGCCTCCCTGCTTACTGGCCGACTGGGTCTACGCAACGGAGTCACGCACAACTTTGCCGTCACCTCTGTCGGGGGGCTTCCACTCAACGAGACCACCTTGGCCGAGGTGCTGCAGCGGGCTGGCTATGTCACTGCCATGATAGGTAATGTCCCCTGGATAGTTGCTTCGAGATCTGAGAGCCACCAGAGGGATGGCGGCTGCCTCTTCTGCTCGCTTCTGCGTTTTCCTTGGTTACTCTCTGGGTACAGATGGCAGGGATGCTCTTAGCTAGCTGTCCGTGACTGGGAAGGCCCGGCAGTGCCTGAAAACATGTATAGAGTTCTCTCCTCCCAGGGTAATAAGCTTTGTGGTAAGTGATTGCATCCATTAGGTCAGAGGCTCAAAGATACCATTGGGAGCTTTTCCGGACACTCTCTGCTATCCTGAGCGTGTGGGTTTTGTTCGTGTGCGTGTGGCTACGGCGTCTCGGTTTCAGGGTCCTCCATTGTAATTAGGTTCAAGGAGGGGAAAGAGAAGAGAAGGAATGGGTCCCAGGCACAATATACCCACCCATTCTTACCAAGAAATGGAATCTTTTGTTTAAGATAAAAATTACCCCCCCCTCCATAGTTTGAGGCCAGCCTGGTCTACAAGAGCTAGTTCCAGGACAGGAACCAAAAGCTACAGTGAAGCCCTGTCTCGAAAAATTAAAAAAAAAAATTTCCCCTCCCAGGGCTGGAGAGATGACTCAGTGGTGAAGAGCGCTGGCTGCCTTTCTGGAAGACCCGGGTTCAAGCCCCAGCACCCACATGGCAGCTGGCAACTGTCTGTTATTTCAGTTTGGGGGACCCTATGCCCTGACATAGACATGTATGTAAGCAAAACACCAATGTCCATAAAATAGAAATAAATCACTAAAAAAAAAAAGAAGAAGAAGAAAAGAGAAAAAAAATCCTTCCTTCCCAAGTACAGGGCTTAAATCATACCATTCAGAGTTGGCTTAACCTGGGCATGATCGTCTTGAACAAACTGACAGCTTCGGGCTGTCTGTGCTGCAGCCCCTACCTGGGATGCACAATGCACTCACTGGGTGCTGTCTCTGTAGAAAACAGTCCTGACCCCGCCCCCACCCTGCCACCCTGTGAAATCTTACTAGAAGCGAAACTGAAGACGTGGATATAGGATAGGAAAACAGCAGTCAGTTCCCCGGCGTTCCCTCCCCTTCTCACTTCCTTCCTTTCCTCCTCTCTGTTTTGTTTCTCATGTATTCCAAGGTGGCCTCAAACTCATGACGTAGCTGAGGGTGACACCGAACTTTTGACGCTCCTGTCCCCACCCACCTCCTGAGCACTGGAAATTTAGGCACGTGCCACCATGTCCGGTTTTCCGTGGTCCTGGGGCTGGCAGCCGGGGCTTCATGTATGTGAGGCAAGCCCTCTACCAACTGCATCCCTGTCCTTGTTTGTTCCTGAAATAGGGTCTCACTGTGTAGCCCAGGCTGGCCCCAAATATATAGTCCTGTTTGCAGCCTCTGAGTGCTGGAATTCCAGGCATCATTTCCTTGTACATATCTTCAAAGCACCTCTACTCAGCCTGGACTATGTTCTGGCCCTAGGGATGCATCCGTTCATTTACACAGGATTATTATTCTCCTATTGTAGAGCGAGAGAACTGTGTCTTGATCCTAAGGACATCTGCTTCCCATTCCTGCCTCAGGCAGGTCATGTCTGTGTCTGTACAGGATCTGACCCTAGATCCTGGGGCCTCTCTCACAGATCCCGAGACCACCCAGCAGTTCCTACAGCCTCCTTGGCCTGTTTGTGCTTGTTGACTTTCAGAGTTCTGGCCCCAGTGGGATTCCTGTGTCTCTCTGCCACAGTCCCTCAGCAAGGGAGGCTGTGCCAACAGACACGTGGCAGAGAGGGTCCTCCTGGGTGAGACTCTGGTCTCTGGAGCCTTCTGGGTTAGCTTGGAGGAGATTGCTTTACGCAGACCAAGGACGGGTATCTCCGCTGTTGCCTTCCCCACTCTGAGTTCAAAGGCTTTGCGTTCTTTTATAGGCACCGGAACTGGAGGATGACATTTGTCGTCTCAGAAGGAGAAGAGGAAGAAGAGGCCAATAAAAATTATTTTCTCTTTTTTGCTTCCTGTGTGGCTAGTTTTAGGTCAACCTGACACAAACTAAAGTCACCGGAAAGGAGGGAACCTCAACTGAGAAAAATGCTTTCCTTAGATCCAGCTTCAGGGAATTTTCTTAGTTAGTGATTGATTGGCGGGGGAGGGCCCAGCCCATTGTGGGTGGGGCCTGGGTTCTATAAGAAAGCAGGCTGAGCAAGCCCTGAGGAGTAAGCCAGTAGCCAGCACTTCCTCTGCATCATCTCCGGCTTCCAGGTACCTTTCCTGTTTGAGTTCCCGTCCCGACTTCCTTCAGTGACAAACAGTGACGTGAAAGAGCAAGCCAAACAAACACTTTCCTCCCCCAGTTGCTTTTGGTCGTGGGGTTTCATTACAGCAATAGAAACCCTAACTAAGATGCTCCTTCCCGCTCCTCCCCTGAGGTATAATTACCAGGGCATCAGTACCAAGAGGGCACATGAAGCTCCCCTGGGGGTTGCCTGTTAGAGAGACCTATTAGATACATCCATTTAATCCTCAGAGCCAGGTGGTTTGGTCTTTGGACTGAGGCTAGAGCCTTCTACAAAGCAGGGGGCTGGGCTCTTCTCCGTCTGCTTTGGTATTGTGGTTCCTTTTTGCCTTTAAACACAAAGTAAACAATTGATCACAGGTGTCTGTGTAACTTCTCCACCCCCACCCCCTTCCCTCTCTCCAACTGCATCTTTTGTGAACCCTGGAGAAGACTCATACCTGCTTATGAATGAAACCCACCAAAGGGCTCTGGGGTCCGTTCACAGTGCTCAACACCGCTTTGGCTCTTCATCTGTGTTCATGTGTTTTTACCCCTTCCCTCCTCATATTATTTTATATTTAATCATAATTTTATTTTTTCAGACAGAGACTTGCTATGTATCCTAACTTTGAACTCTTATATTATCTAAACTGGCCCACTGTAAGCACAGACATGTGTCACCAGGCCAGGCTCCTCTCAATTGTTTCCTTCCCCCCCTTCTTCTTCTCTTTTTTAACACAGGGTCTCACTATTCAGTCCTGGCCGGCCTTGAACTCACTCTATAGACCAGGCTAACCTAGAACTCATAGAGATCCACGGGCCCCTGTCTTTCCGATGCTGGTAGTAAAGGTGTGCACAACCAGACTCGTCCTTAATTGTTTCCTTAAAAAACTTGCTTTTCAGCTGGGTGGTGGTGGTGCACATCTAATCCCAACAGAGGCAGGCGGATCTTTGTGAGTTCAAGGCCAGCCTGGTCTACAGAGCTAGTTCCAGGACAACCAAGTCTACCAAAAACAAGCAAACAAACAGCAGCAACAACAACAACAACAACAAAAAACCCAAAACCCTGTCTTGAAAACAAAACAAAAGCAAAATTTGTTTTTTACATCCACAGAATAGAGCTGGGCATGGTGGTATATGGCCTAGCTCTCAGGAGGCTGAGAGAAGAGATTCCGAGTCTGAGGCTGGCCTGAGCTACATAGTAAGACCCTGTCCTGAGTAAACAGAAGAGTTTGCAGTTGCAGGAAGGGGATAACGGACTGATTCCGGTTGGGTTTTACTAAGGCCACATCAAATAGTTTACTTAGTCACACCCCTATGTCTTCTCTTCTTCTTGCTGGCTTCTCTCCTTTCTGTTGTCAAAGGTTGTCGCAGTTTAGATCTTTGGATTGATTGTGCATCGCTGGCCCGCTTGCCTTGGCAGTGGTTTCCTGGGATCCAGTCCTCAGAGCAAATGAGCAGATCAGAGGTTCTCACGGTCGTCAGTGCTCTGCCCCGCGCTGGTGGAGCCAGATCTGCAGGTGGCTGAGTTTCTCATTTGCTGCCCGGTGGGTGTCTCAGCGCCGGAGCTATCAGGGGAAGTGACCTCTCCCCTGGCCTCTGCACACTGCTGACAACATTACCCAGAGATGAAGATGCCAAAGCCAGGCAGGGTGGGGACCTGCATCCATCTTCATCTTTGCAGGATCCTCCACAAGCCGTATGCTCCCAAAGGAAGGGACTCAGCTGGGCAGCATCACTGGGCTGCTGGGAAGAAAGACCATCCCCAGCTCATCTTTCCCACAGGCTCCTGAGTCATCCGGTCCTTGCTTGTCTCCTGTCTCCCTGTAGGATCTCTTGGGGTCCTAGAGAGAAAGCTCAGCGAGCACACAGCACTGGCTGGTTCTCCTGTCCTCCCTCAAGTGTGAAACTGATGGGAACTGAGTATGTGATCAGCTTCTTGGAGAGTCTACATGTTCCCGCAGAGCCCCATCTGAATGTCTCTCTCTTTCTCTTTCGGCAGGCAAATGGCATCTTGGGCACCACGGTTCTTATCACCCCAATTTCCGCGGTAAGAATTCTTTTGGAGTTTGTTCCCTGGGAGCCAAAGAATAAGGATCCCTGTGTAAAAAAGCTGTATGAGCGTTTGAAGCCATTGTATCCCTGGAGATATTCTATGTTAGGACATCTTTGCTTCAAAAGTCCCATCGGTACATGCAGGGTACCAATGCCCCCATCCTCACATCTAGACCCTTCCCTGGTCCCCTACCTTGTCTGTCTGTCCACTGTAGACCATGTATTTCCTTCCATCTCCCAGTTCTTTGCACCTTTGGGAACTTTCTGTGAATTCCTGACAGCGCAGGTAGAAAGAAGTAAAAACAAAATGGTCTGGTGGTTTGCTGGAGCATGAATGTGTCACGGACCCAGATAGAGGAAGCTGCCTCCTGGCCGCCTCCTGGCCACCTCCTGGCCTCCTCCTGCGGCTGTCCGCATCCTCACAGCTGTCACCCTTGAAGAAGAAGGTCAAGACCAGGCTGTCAAAGTGGATTCTCTAATCCCTCGGTGACACTCTGTGAATGTCAGATTTGCCAAAATATGGGTGTTCTTTCCAGTTTGTCGTTTCTGCCTCTGTCCTTTCCCCAGCCCTCCTTACAGACTGTCCCTTACAAGCCATTTACCATGTCAGCACATGCAGCCCTCTGCCCAACATGTGTCTGTCTGTCTTCACCTACCACTTTGTACACAAACAGGTGGTCTTTTCCTTTAGCGATAGTCCCTGACTGTTTTGCAAGCTTCTCCCTCACTTTGCCCCAGTGTCTGTCCCTAACTGTACATAGGGCTGCATTGTGCCTGAAGGATTCTTTTAAAGGGGCACAGAGGGCAGAAGACGCAGCTGTGCCTTTTATAAAAAAAAAATGGCTGATAGAGGAAAGGAACACCGGGCCGGTTTACTACAAAACCTTATTCCAGAAAGTAGGTCTCGCTCCATGAGTGGGGTTGGATTAGATCCATTGGTGGTATCTTAAGCACTGTTCCTGGAGTCCTTGGCAGAGAGGCATACTGAGACTGTGCCCTTCTTAGAAGAAGAGGGTCCCTTAAGGATTGTGAGTCTGACCCAGGAGTCAGAAGTGGGAAGAAAGAGATCTCCTACCTATTTGCTGACTTTGCACCAAATAGTACTGGAAGCCTCCTTGCTTGGACATATGGGGTCTCTTAGCTGCTCTCTTCTGTTCCTCCTGCTTTTGTGCTCTGCCTGGCTCCCACAAACCCCTGTTTTCCCTTCCAAATCCATCACAGATCACATCAAACATCACACTTTGCCATCATCCATGCTCCCCCTGCTACTCTTGGTTAGAGACCAGGGCTCCTGGGAACACTGAGGCTTCTGCCTAACTCTGGGGTCTGAGGGCAGCTGATATCTAAAATAGGAGTTGGTATACAGCATGGGCCAAATCCAACACCCTGTTTCTGTACATGCAGTTTTATTGGAAACAGTCTTCTTTGTTACGCCTATCGCCAAGGGTGTTTTGTGCTATAGTGATAGAGTTCAGAACTCATCGTAGAGACTTCTTGTCAACAAAACCTGAACTATTTACTCATCTTGACAACAAGATGACAACAATACATGGCTCTGCCATTTCTTTATCCATGAGGTATTCAGGTCTATTTGTACAAATGAGGTTGACATGGCACTATTGGGTTTTCTTCAGCACTAGTAACATTTACCAGCCACTGGTTTCCTTTCTGCTGTTAGGACAAATGTGAAGACCAAAAGGAACTATGGGAGGAAAGGGTTTATTTGGCTTATACTTCCAGGTTATAGTTCATCAATGAAGGATGTCAAAGCAGGAACTTAAAGCAGAAACTACAGAGGAATGCTGCTTGCTGTCTTGCTCTCGGAACTTTGTTTAGTTAGCCGGAACGACCTTGCCTAGGGAATGGTGCTGCCCACAGTGGGCTGGGTCTTCTGACATCAATGAGCAAACAAGGCAGTGGCTCAATGATGTGCTCACAAGCCAGTTGGATCTGGGAGGTTCGTGAGTTGAGATCCCCCCACTTCTCAAGTCACTCCAAGTTCTGTCAGTTGATAGTTAAAGCTCACTGGGACATAAACCACTTGCTGGTAGCTGAGGAATCAATGTTCCAACTTAAGGAGTGCAGTACCAAAGAGAAAAACCTTTTCATTCGTTGCTGGCTGAGAATCTGAAGGCTGTGATTGGGCTTTGAGAAAGAAAGAGGAAGAGGCTAGCAGGAAGTGGTAAGGAGCCGCTGTTTTATAGGAAACTACACTAGAGCTATGCTGGGCAGTTTCTGTCTAGCTTCATTGGTAAGAGCTACAGAGCAGGCGGTTCCAGGCAAAGCCGCTGGGGTTCTAGGGTATGAGTCACATGAGAAACGGACCGGAAACACAGATAGAGCAGGCAAGAGGCACTTGCTGGGGCTGAAGAGGCCACCGACCCACCCTGTTTGCCAGGCCCAGTTAAGAGCTTGAGTTGTAGAAGAGATAAGCTGAGGGATAATGCCAGAAAAATGAAGAATTGGGGTTATGACATTCTCGTTTGTTGCGGGAGCCCCTTCCAATAGCCGCTGAGATACCAGCCCACTGGGGCGTGGTCTCTCTCCCTTTAAAAAGCGGCCACTTCCCTCTGCTCGCTTCCCTTGAGTAGCCTCCGTTCCTGACTGCCCAGAGGGCTGTTGTCTGGGACGGTGATCTGTAAGTTTTTCCCCCTTAAAATAAATAACCTCTCTAATAATCATAATTCCAAACTGGTGTGGGATTGTTTGTGACTTACGCCTTCACTCGTTCTTATTTCCTCCTCCCAACCGTTAGAGTCCTGGCTGGCTTAGACACTCTTAGTCTTATTTTCTTTGTTATGAACTATGTATTTACTTTCATTTTGTGTGTGTATACACACATGTGTGCTGTGGCATGCTTGTGGAGGTCAGAGGACAACTATAACAGGCTTTCTTTTGGACTACCAACCAACTCCCAAATCATGACATGGAGACTTCATATTCATGACGAATGCTCAGCCTTACCTTATGCTTGTCCCACTGACTCTTATAACTTAAATTAACCTGTTTCTTCTCATCTATGTTTTACTCCAGGGCTCTTTACCTTTCTTTCATTCTATGTGGCCTACTCTGTGTCTGGCTGGCTGGTGACTTCCCCTCTCTCTTTTTTCCTCCTACTTATTCTCTCTGTCCTCCAGCCCCTCTTATCCCTTTACTGCCTAGCTATTGGCCATCCAGCCTTTTTTTTAGACCAATCAGGTGCTTTAGGCAGGCAGAGTAACTCATCTTTGCATGGTTAAGCCAATGCGGCATCAACAAATGTAACCCGTCTTCACATTGTTAAACACATTCCACAACAGACGACTCTTGGGACTTAGTTCTTGCCTTCTATCATTTAGCTCCAGTGATTGGAGCTTACGTCCTTAGGTTTGTCGGCAAGCACCTTGACCTGCTGAGCCATCTCACCGGCCCCACAGAGAAAGCTTCCCAAGGACAGACTTTTGATCCCTTGAGCTATCAGGCATGCAGCGGCTCTGTCTCTTCTTCTAACCAAGCACTTAACCGCGTGTATCACGACCGTGGAGGATGCTAGATGACCAGCGGTTCCTGATACTTCCTCCCAGTCTGGGTTAACTCACATCACAAGACATGCCACAAAGCTAGTCTTACAGCCAGAACCCGGCAAAGTGATTTTCTTTGCGTACTTCAAAGGGATATTAATCAAATCCTCTTTTAATTACACACGCTAGAGCGCTGCAATATTAAGTCGCAGGAAATTAAATCTCGTTATGAGTGTAAGAGGGGCAGGCATGCTGAGAAGCAGAGAGTGGGGGTGCTAACTCATTGCCCCTCTTCTAGGTTTTGATTATTACTTTGGAATCCCATACAGCCATGACATGGGCTGTACTGACACCCCTGGCTACAACTACCCTCCCTGTCCAGCATGTCCCCAGAGCAATGGCCTATGGAGGTAAGAATGTTCAATGCATTGACTGTCAATGCATTGACGGTGGGCTTTAAGTCGAAGTGGAGACCGAATTCTAGAATAAATGAGATAGATAGGGACAGCTGAGGCAGCACACGAGATAAAAAAGACATGCAGGGCAAAGGTTTTTTATTTATGCCCCAGTGCAAAGATGGGAACTACAGTATTTTTTTTTTTTATGTTGGAATTTTCCAGGATCTCGGAATTGTTTAGCTCACCTGGGGAGAGCCTTGTGCCTGCCAAGATCTCACACAGGTGGAGCCTCCCTCCTTTGCCTGCTGGCTTTACTCCTAGACTACATCCTATTTCTCTGGCCCAGACTTGTGATATGGGGGAAGGTACAAATGGAGAGACAGAGACAGAAAGAGAGAGAGAAAGACAACACAGAGAGAGAGAGAGAAAGATGGGGAAGACAGAGAGAAAGACGCACACACAGATGGAGGGGGAGACAGAGAGAGAGAGAGAGACAGAGAGAGACAGAGAGAGAGAGAGATAAAAGAGATACAGAGACAGAGAGGGAGACATAGGCAGCAAGAGACAGGCAGAAAGGAGAGAGAAGTAGACAGACAGACACACACACACAGAAAAAGAGAGAGAGAGAAGGAGAGAGTCACTAAGCCTTACTGAGGAACAAATTAGCTCGGTCCCCAAGCTCCTCCGTCTCAGAGCCTGTGTCGTAGTTACTCCTGAGGCCACAGGTGTCTGAACAGCTTGGAGAACGTCTCAGCTGACTCATTAGATAACATAATAGTTAATATAATAACGGTTTTTAATTGAGAAGTTGTTCCATTCTGGGTACTACCCACCCTTACCTGTAATCCACGGGACCAATTTGTCTTGCCCAGGTCACACCAGAGATGGCAGGAGATAAGAATCCAGATTTCAGTCTGCGTCTCTTTAAGTCGAGGGCCCATGTCCTTCAGGTTCACTCCTGTGGCTGTTGGGATTGAAAGCATTGCGTTATTGGGTGAGACTTGAAATGGCAGTGGAATTCAGTCAAGGCAATAAAAAACTGTAAATTCCGCCAAAAATACAGAATAACCAAGCCAACATCATAAAAACCTTTTATTTTTGTAAAGATTCATTTTATTTTTATGTTTGTGTGTGTACGTCTGTGTGTCGGTTTGTGCACGTGGGAGCAGGTGCCCACAGAGGCCAGAAGCAGGTGTCGGACTCCTGGAGCTGGAATTACAGGTGGTTTTGAGCCACCTCATGTGGGTGTTGGGAACTGAACTTGGGTCCTCTGTAAGAGCAGCGTTCTTAACTGCTGAACCATCTTTTTTTTTTTTTTTTTTAAATGTGTTTGGCAATGATTTACCCAGTTTGACGTTACCCTCTAGACTTCTTCGGCGGGTATTACATGCATGCAGGTGTAGTAGAGTTTCAGATTGCCCCCAGCCCTTCTGTAACTGTCCTCGGGAGGACATGTGCGACGCTGCATGACTCTTGCCCTTTCACCTACTTCTTGGTGATGAGCAGGGCAGAGGGATGGCATTTGTCATCCAGGCATCCCCTGTAAGGGGCACAGTGACACCGTGATGGACAAGTAAGTCTCCGGGACTAAAGATAGCTCACTCAAGCCCGTGGTCAGGGGAGCTGTGCAGCCAGGAGACAGCAGTCTGTCAGATTCACATCAGCCTTAGGACCTACGCCAAGAATTGAAAACACCCTAGGCCATCTTATATATTCTGCCCTATTATCAGATTCCCCACCTCCCCCATGAAATCCTGGTCACCGACTTAGGACAGGTACCCACAGAACCCAGTGTTGCCCACCATACACACGGTCACTGAGGGTGGACAGTGGAGAAAGCCAGCAGCAGGAGTTCTGGTGGGCTACGGGATTAACCTGTTCAGACCTCAGCGTGTCTCTCTGCAAAATGGGAACTGTAATGTCCCTGGCTCATGAGCATCTCGTCAAGTTTTACAGGGTGGCGGGCTCATCCAAGGAGCGTAGACACGACTGGGCTCTTCAGTCCCTTGGGATCAGCTATTAAGTGTTTTTATCTGTGCGTATCGCTGCAGGGAAGCTTTCTGTGACTGTTTAGGGTGTGGAAATGAGCGCCCCCCTCTCTGTGTTTCCCACGCAGGAGCCCCGAGAGGGACTGTTACACAGATGTGGCCCTTCCTCTCTATGAAAACCTCAACATTGTGGAGCAGCCTGTGAACCTGAGTGGCCTTGCACGCAAGTACGCGGAAAAGGCAGTGGAGTTCATTGAGCAGGCAAGGTAAGGCCAAGTGCTCTGCTCTCTCCCCTCTTCCACACACGCCAAGTCCTCCCACTCTGGGCCTGTCAAGGCAGGGTTCCATGCTTCAACAGGCACGCATGCGCATGTGTGTCTCCTATATTCTAGCAATGTGAGTGTTCCTAATGAACTCTCTGGTCCTGGGTTAGAAGCCCCTCAAGTACGTGTACTCAGCCTCCCTGTGGTCTTTGACTGTCCTGCCTTGCTTAGCACAATGGTTGTGGGCATTTTTTCTTCTTCTCCTACTAGAGTGTAAGTTCCTGGAGGGTAGGGCCTAGCCACTACATTCAGGGTACTTACTCAGGGTATTTGTTGAATTCATTTGCTAGCAGGCAGTATGAGTTCCTTTTTGCTGCTATAACAAATGACCACCAAAGTGGTGGCTAAAACCAACTGTAACCATAGTAAGTTCTCCTCAGGTCTGGATGAAAGATGTTTGAAGCCAGTCTTAGAGGGCTAGCATCAAAGTGTGAACAGGGCTCATTCTTTTTGGAGTCTCTTGGTTTTTGAGATGGGGTTTCTCGGTGAAGCCCTGGCTATCCTGGAACTCATTCTATAGACCAGGCTGTCCTTGAGCTCAGAGATCCACCTGCCTTTGCCACCTGAGTGCTGGGATTAAAGGTGTGCGCCATCACTGCCTGACTTTCTTTTAGCTTCTAATGGCTGCTGTCTTTCCTTGGTTTATGGCCATATCATTCTAATCTCTACTTCTATTGACCCCTTGTTATTTCTACGGTAGTCAAACGCTCCTACCCTTCCTCTTTTAGACAGTCCCCCGCAGCCCAGGCTGGCCTCTAACTTGCTATGCAGCTGAGAATGTCCTTGAATTTCTGATCTCCCAAATGCTGGAATGTGCCACCGTACCCAGCCTTTTTAAAAAGACACTAGCGATTGATAGTCAATATCAGGAACCAGATGTGGTAACACAGTTCAGCACTCAGGAATTCAGGAGGCAGAATTCACGGCTTGCCAAAAAAAAAAAAAGTTAACCAGGAAATATCAAGATGATCTCATCTCAAGATCTTTATCATAATTATACCTGTAAAGTCCCCTTTGCTGTGGAAGGTAAAGTTCTCCATTTCTAGAGACTAGGTATGTTTGGGGCTTGTTATCCAGGGTTCCAAATAGGCACATCTATAGGGCCCACAAAGCAGGTCTGAAGAGTTAGCTCAGTGGTTAAGAGTACTGGCCACCCTTCCAGAGGATCCAGGTTCAGTTCCCAGCACCCACATGCTATCTCACCAGCACCTGTAGCTCCTGTCCCAGGAGACCTTATTCTTCTGGCTTCCAAGGACACTGCACGTATGTGGTGCAGGGACATACATGCAGGTAAAGCACCCATATGCATAATACAGAATTTAAAGAAAGCAGGCTGAGCACGGGCAAACATACCCCATCTCTTGTAAACAGTAGCTACTTAGCTCCAGCCATTGATGATGGGTGAGCCTGGAACGTGAGCCTCCGGTATCAGATCTTCCCAGTTTCTGGAAGAGACAAGCCTGATCGTGCAGACTTAAAATGGCTTCATCTGTGGATGGCTAAGCAGACCAACTCGTGACCTTGCGGGATCCTGCAGTCCTTGCTCAGCCATGTTGGGCTTTCCTAGAGACAGCATCCAGGAGGGCAGAAGAAGCAGTGGGGTCGCCTCAGTCTTCTGTGTGTGCTCTTCATAACACAGGCCGTTACTTCAAGCCCAGATTTCAGAGTAGCATCCCAGGAGGCTAGGGCTTCTATCTGAATGAGTCCCCAGACTTCTCTGAGAAACACTGTCAGTGGTCTCAAATTGCTGGTATAGGTGGAACCTTCTGATCTGGAAGGTTGAGCATCTCCCAGCTTCCTGCAGCTGTGAAACGGCCCTAGTTCCCTCTGCCCTGCGACAGGCAGATAGTTCATGGTTGGTGAGGGCCATTTCCTGTTGTTTTACAGTTTAAGCCTTCTGACAGGAGGGATGGCGGCTGGCTAGGGCTGGGGACTGTGTAATTCTTGCTCTGCAGGGGCGGTGGAGCCTGGTACCCATCAGTTAAGGGACTCATTAAGAGACAAATCAATTAATGTTTTCTCCATAGCAAACAAAGAAAATAAGAGTTGACCAATTTTTCAAAATGAGAGGTGTTGAGTTCATTGACTTTTTAACTTCACAGAAGGGTTAATCATAGGGCATGCAGGTTTCTTTAAGATTTGACTTGCCGATTCAGCCATGACTTTCTCACTGAAACAGAAAAGCCCCCTGGATTTGCTCACATCTGTGATGGATAATTTTATGTCAACTTGACACAAGCTAAAACCATCTGAGAGGAGGGAACCTCAATTAAGAAAATTCCTCTGCAAGATCAAGCCGTAGACAAGCCTGGAGGGCATTTTCTTAATTAGTGATTGATGGAGGAGAACCCAGGCCATTGTGGGTGGGACCACCTCTGCCTGGTGGGCCTGGGTGCTGTGAGAAAGCAGGCTGGGGGCTGGAGAGATGGCATCTTCCTTCCCATCCCAGATGCCACCCAACACAAACAGACAGATTTCTAGATTCAGTTCGAAGACCTATTTTCACCCATGGCCATCCCTATTCCTTTTCCTGTATGGATGCTCGTGTGAATAATGGATCTTTAAATTAATGAGCTAACAATCTGTAAGCAGTCAGAGCTAATTTCCCCAGTGATGCCCCTGCCTTGCAGTAGCTACCTGTTCCTCAGGTCTCATGTGATCCTCTTATCTATCTATCTATCTATCTATCTATCTATCTATCTATCTATCTATCATCTATCTATCTATCTATCTATCTATCTATCTATCTATCTATCTACCTACCTATGATCTATTTATCTATCCATCCATGTATCTATTATCTATCTATCTATGATCTATCTATCCATGTATCTATCTATCTATCTATCTATCTATCTATCTATCTATCTATCTATCTATCTATGATCTATCTATTATCTGTCTATCTATCTATTTATCTATCTATCTTCTATCTATTCATGTATGTATCATCTATCTATCTATTTAATTTCTGAGTCAGGGTCTTATATGCTAGCCTTGAACTTGATATGTAGTCGAGCATGACATTGCAGTTCTGGTCTTCCTGCCTTCAGCCATTGAGTGCTGGCTTACACATGTGCACCACTGTTAGGTTTTAAATTAGAGGACTCTGAAACAGATCACCGGGGAGTAGGAAGCCTATTAGAATAGCTGTTGATGCCATGGACTGAGAGATGCCATGTTACCTGCAGATGTGAGATGCCCAATGTGGGTGCTAGGGACTGAACCTGGGCCCTCTGTAGGAGAGCTAACTATTCTTACCCACTGAGCCATCTCTCCAGCACCACCCCAGGAAAATCTTACAACATCCCAGCTATATAGGTATGTAACATAGGTCCATAAGCCAAACATTTCCTGATAATAAGTCACAGAAAGATTATTTCTAAGCAATTCTGTGGCATACATGTAATTTTTACCATTCATTAAAGATGAGCTGTGTTTGTTTATTTTTACATGAAGATTTAAATCCTCTATGGCATAGAACCTCTTCAGAGTTCATTGATGTTACAGTCCTATAATCTTGTAGAAAATACCACTTCATACAAATATGTAGTACAAAGTGGGAAAAGTGTATTTAACACTATTTTAGAAATGATTGGGAAGTCTGTCCTGATGGTAAGCCAAAATCCATCAAGTGATTTAAAAAAGAAAAAAAACCCTCAAGTCAGCAACTCAAACAGCCCTTTTTCTTTTCCTTTCCTTTTTTTTTTTTTTTTTTTTTTTTTTTTTTTTTTTTTTTTTTTTTTTTTTTTTTTTTTGAGATAGGGTTTCTCTTTGTAGCCTCGGCTCTCCTGGAACTCACTCTGTAGACTAGGCTGGCCTCAAGCTCGAGAATCACCTGCCTCTGCACACCTCTGACTAAGGTGTGTGCCACCACCACCTGGCTCAAACAGCTTTTTTAAAAAAAATTTATTGTATATATGAGTGTTTGCCTGTATGTATGTATGTGCACCATGCATGTGCAGTATCAGAGGAGGCCAGAAGAGGGCATCAGGGTCAGATGGGATAGGGTAACAGTAATGGAGGTTTAACTTCAGGCCTTGTATATCAAGCAAACAAACTACCCCTAAGTACATCCCCAGGCCATTTTTTTCTTTTTCCATTTTTAGACAAGGGCTCACTAACTTTCCTAGGCTGGTCTTAAATTCACCTTGTAGCTCAATCAGGCCTTGAACTTGTGACCTTCCTACCTCAATTTTCTAAGTAGGTAGGCCTGCCCCCATGAGACCATGGAGTCTTGGCTAGGAGGCTGCCCCAGGTACCTCAAGCCTTTCACCACAAATTATCCAGGTTCAGTATAGAACAGAGCCTTGATCTAAATGTCCCCCGTGGTCACACATATCAAGGGATTCCTTGTGGTTATATCTTCTAGAACAGTGGTTCTCAACATATAGGTCATGACCCCTTTTTGGGGGTCAAATGACCCTTTTACAGAGGTTGCATATTAGATATCCTGGATATCACATATTTATGTTACAATTTTATAACAACAGCAAAATGAAAGTTATGAAGCAGCAATGAAATAATTCTATGATTAGGGGTCACCACAACATGAGGGACTGTATTAAAGGCATTAGGAAGGTTGAGGGCCACCAGAATTAACACAGTGGTCTGGATGCTTGGATTATGAAGAGCAGCAAAGAGTGCAGGTTTGCTCCTGGCAGATGAGTTGAAATTCACCTTGTCTATTACCAGCTGTACAACCTGAAGGAAGTCCTTAAATTCCTCCATGTTTCTGATTCATTGCCCGAAAGGGACAATGGGGGTTTACCCTGGGGATGGACTTAGGCAACAGTCCTGTGTAATAACTCTTGCTATCACAGAATGTTATGGTACAGTACTTTTCCAATCAGCTAGCCAGATGACTTCCACTTTTCCTAGAAGACGGTAGACAAATGCATTATGCTTGAACCTGCGGGACAGGTCCTGTGGTGGGGTGGTGGTGTGTTTTCTCTGAGATCAAAAGGAACTGTTGAGACCCTAGACAAGAGAAGCCTCGTGCAGAGCTTCTGAGGTTTCCCATTTTTTTCCAGCACCCATGGAAGACCGTTCCTGCTTTATGTGGGCCTGGCCCACATGCATGTGCCTTTGTCTGTGACTCCTCCATCAGAAAACCCATGGAGCCAAAGGGCATACCATGCAAGTCTCCGGGAGATGGACAGTCTGGTAGGGCAGATCAAGGACAAAGTTGACCACGTAGCAAAAGAAAACACGCTCCTCTGGTTTACAGGTAAAGTAGAAATGCTACCTGAACTGGCTGTAATCTAGTGGATAACTGCACAGGTTCCATGGAGAGCAGAGTCCAGTCATGTGATATCTTTAACAGGGAGGGGCTCGCTGTGAACTTGGAGCCCTGATGATTGTCTGAATGCTGGATATGTTGTCTATTGAGTTCTCCATGATTGAGTCATGGAAAAGGATTTGTACTGATGGAGCATGTGCTTTGCTGGCCCCATAGATGTTGAGTAGGCCTGTAGACTATTCGTACTTGTTAGAGCTATTTCACATTGTGAGCTTGTATAGTCCTTGGCCATCTCCTCTGTGGTCCCAACGAGAGTGGTTACTGCCAGTCATATCTTTAGTCAGGCTCCAGAACTGAGTTAACAATCCCTTTAAAGGGCTCACACATAGCCAGGCGTGCCAATGTGCAGCTCTTTATAGAATTCTAGCACTTTAGAGTCTAAAGGCAAGAAGATCTCCAGCTCAAGTCCAGGGTGGGCTATAGAGTGAATTTGAGCATAGTCTGGGGTATATACAACAAGATTGTGTCTCAGAAAAATCCAAAAGTGTATTCATATGGGAAGTTGTTACACAGATATTCATGTCTCAGGTCTCTATGTAGAAGAGTGGTAGTTGCTTTGGATCAAATTAAAACCTGGTTTTTAATATATACTAATGGGGGAATTGAATCGACTCCACTGTATATTGTAAGGTTGAAAGATGGTGTATGTGGGGTTCTAGGTACATCAAGGATGCTTAGTGATGCGCGTAAGTGCAGTTCTAGGTACATCAAGAATGCTATGTGTGTGGAGTTCTAGGTGCATCAAGGATGCTTAGTGATGAGCGTAAGTGCAGTTCTAGGTACATCAAGAACGCTATGTGTGTGGAGTTCTAGGTGCATCAAGGACAGTGGTTGGGCTGATACTAATGACAGTGGTAATGGATTGCTAACCCCACCAAAGTGGGGTGTGGGAGCAGAGGTTAAGGATGGAGCTCATTGGATCAGAACAAGCCCCCCTTTCTTTTAGAGCCTAGTAGAGATGGGATCACTGAGGCAGTTGTAGCTGGGTGGCAATATGAAAGCCCCACACTTAGGAAGCATAGGAAGTGGGTCCATGGCTATGCAGAGTAGGGGTAGCCATACACTGACATCCATGCCTACAAGAAACATTTCAAATATAGCGATCAAGTTTGCTCTTCTGTCTGAGTGATCATGTTTGTCTTTCTGTCTGATCCCTGCTGTGCACAGGGTTCTGACCAGAGTGGGGTTCAGAAAAAGTGTCCCCAGAGACCCACTGACCATCTCCTGTTCCTTTTTCTGGTTTCTAGGAGACAATGGCCCATGGGCTCAGAAGTGTGAGCTGGCAGGCAGCGTGGGTCCCTTCTTTGGACTGTGGCAAACCCATCAAGGTATTAGAGAAACCCATTCAGTGGGGTCATGTCTCTCTTGGGAAGCTGAGTGCTGGCTGGGTGTGGGGTTTTGTCTTGGGGACAACTGACTTGCATCCTGGCCTTCAGGACACTGTTATGAACCAGGGACATAGTGGCTCACCAGTCACCAACTCTTAGAGAAGAAACACATTGGGATGGAGGGAAACTGTGTGTTCATTATGGGCCATCTCTTTCTGTCCCTCAAAGGACCAGCCTTCGTCCTGACAAACCAGTCCATAAACTGTCCAGTCAATATGATTTGCCTTCATTCATTGAGCTGCTTGTGTTTTCTTCCTCTGTCCATTTTCTTCTCTTCCCCACCCCTCTCCATTCAACCATCACTTCACATATCCATTCAAGAAATACTTAACATACAGTTCTGTAAGGCTGGGGTTTGTCGTTGCTGTTGTTTTGTTTGACAGGGTCTCACACTGTAGCCCTGGTTGGCTTAGAACTCACTATGTAGCCCTGGCAGCCCTCGAATTCACCGAGATTCTCCTGCCTCTGCTTCTGGAAAGGTGCTTTAAATGTGTGTGCCGCTATAGCTGGCCCTCTGCAAGGCTTTTATATCTGTCGTCTTTAAACCTTGTGATAGTGAAAGGTAACTAGCAAATGGCGTCTTTTATAGATGAAGATAGAACCCCAAGGGAATTGAGTCACTTGCCCCAAGGTCACACAGTTGGTGAGAAGACATCAGGCTGGCCAATGTAGTCAAGGTTGGTGCTATCCCCGCATACCCAATGGCCCCCTACAGCCTTGCTGGCTCTGTATAAACACACTTGAGCCTGGAGCTCAGTTCCCATCTGCTCTGGAAAAGTTCTCAGCAAGGAAGAATCTTAGGTTCTGAGGGAGCAGCCACACTGGGGACAGGTATGTGGGGAAAGGTTTGCAAAGTTCCTTGTGCCTTTTGATGCACAGCCTCCTCCTGGAAGCGTTTGTTTTGGGGAGCTAATTAGCCAAGGGAACAGCACGTATACATGATGCTTGTCACAGAAGGTTAAAGAGCTAGCCGGTTACACTTCAAGTACTCAGTTGAGGGGCGTGTTTGAAGGAATTAACCATTTAGAGGGACACCAAAGAATCCGTGGACTGATGGGCATTTGCTGGCTTGGAAATATTTAGAGGAAATATTTCTCGGCGAATGAAACAAGCTATAAAATCATATGCAATGTCTGTGCATGTATTTTAGGTAACTATGTGCTCTCCAAAGTATAGCTTCATTATATAAAAGTAAGCTTATGTCTTAGAAAAATCTTGAACGAGGTAACAAAACTACTGGGTTTAAAAGGGAGTTTACATGTGATTCCCATCTCTCCCTCCCATGGCAAACTGTTGTTTCATAAAGATGTCAAAGAGGGATTGAAGGTTTAGCTCAGTGGTAGATTGCTTGCTCAGCACATGTGAGTTTGACATACAGCATTAAAAATATTAAACCTGTAGAAACTGGAGTGGGGATGTAGCTCAGTCAATAGGGTGCTCGCCTAGCATGTAGCTCAGTCAGTAGGGTGCTTGCCTAGCGTGTAGCTTGGTCAATAAGATGCTCGCCTAGTGTGTAGCTCAGTCAGTAGGTTGCTTGCCTAGTGTGTTGCTCAGTCAGTAGGGTGCTTGTCTAGTGTGTAGTTTGGTCAGTAGAATGCTTACCTAGCGTGTAGCTTGGTCCTTTCTTCAGTCCCCAGCATCACATGAACCAAGTGTGGTGGCAGATGCCTGTAATCTCAGCACTCAGAAGTGGAGGCAGGGGGATCCGAAGATCATGCTTACCCTTGTCTATATAGTAAGTTCTAGGCCGGCTGGGCTAGGTGAGACACTGTCTCAAAACAACACTAAAAACAAGCCCAGTCCTGCCCTTCCTTCCTTGTCTGAGCACTTGTCGAGTACCTGCTGTTTCCTGTTCTTCCTATTCGTTGAGCATCTATTGTATGCCAGGAGCAGTACTTGTTTTCCAGGGACACAAAGACAAACAAGACCTCTGAGCTGAAGGAATCATGGTCTATAGTACTACTTCTCAGGCTGGGTTGTGTAGACACAACAAGAGCCTATGGGGATCTTGCTGAAAGGAAGTTTCTACTCAAGAGGTCGTCAATTGCTGACTGTGGCTATGCATTCTTGTGCCAGGGCCATGCTGACATCACTGGTCACTTGGAGAACCACCAGCCTAGAATATTGTTATCTATGATACCCAAGTCTGTTGCTTCTTTCTCCGGACCTGTGGTTCCCCGAGTTGGGCATGGTGGTGCAATGGTTTTTAATTTCAGTACTCAGGAGACAGAGGCAGAAGGATTGCCACCAGGTGGAGGCCAAGCTGGGCTCCATAGCGAGTTCACAGTCAGCCTGAGCTATGTAGGCAGACTGTGTTATTCGTGCCAAAACAAATAACAACAACAACAACAATAACCACAACATAAAAAAAAATGCCTTGGTTCCCGGTGTGACTTACAAGAAGATGGTTCCTAGCGGCAAGTGTGTACTCCTCCTCTGTGTGTGTGTTTTCCGTGAACCCCAGCTGACCTTGAGCTCTCAGGCTCCTCCTGCTTTTAGCCCCGTGACTGCTGAGATCACAGGCACTTGCTAGCCTATCCAGTAAGCCAAGCGTCGTTCACAAGAGGAGCAGACTTAGGATCTTCAACATTCAAAGAATCCCAGAGTTGGAAGAGAACTTGAAGCCTGCATTCCTGCTCACTTCCTAGTAGGACCGGGAGGCTTTGCCCCAGGTCAGCTGGTGATGGGCGAGGGTCAGATGATCTGGGCTTATACCACACCGCGCACGTGATTGTAGCTGCCCCCACCTTTCAAAACCTGATCATTACTGCACTGTCTGGAAAATCCTGTGTTGTTTCTCTGAACTCCGTGGTTGTCAAGGTAAACATCACCATTAGCCCCCACCCCGACCCCGTGACCATCTGAATGGTTCTGCATCAGTGGGAGGAGGGGTGGGGAGATAAAGAGGCCTATGGTCTTGGAAACTCGCTTGGGCTTGAATCGCAACTCAGCTATGTAATAGGGGCTGGACACTTAGTTCTTCTGTGTTGGAAGGTGATAAACCCTCTTCATTGCAGGATGAGCAGGGTCACGTGGAGTCATTTAACAGACACCACCCTGGAGCGTGTGACTTTTACCACTAACCCCCGTGAGACTCTGTTTCTTTATTCATAGCAGAAGCAACCTGGGCATCCTTCTCCGAAGGGAGACTGGAACAAGGCCTGGGAAAGACTTTCTTACAAAAGTGCCAGACAGACAACCCATGGCTGACCTCTGAGTGTCCTGAGCTCTTGTCTTGGGAAATTGCTCAGGGTTGGGGCTGTTAATGCTACTTTGGGCAAGACTTTCTGATAACTTTGGTGACTTGCTGCAGTATCCCCGGGCATAAAACTTGAGCTGGTGGTGCAGTGGTGGCTGAGTGCCACTCTCTTGTTTCCAGAGGTCTCAAAGTAAACTTTGTTGGGAAACTCTGTAAAAGTGACCGCTCCCTCCCCCATACTCCTCTGGGCTTTCTCTACAGGATTCCACAGCTTCCTCTTCCTCGCTTCCTGGAACGCTGCAGGGAACTGACTCTAGGAAGCCAGGCGTAAGCCTTCCTGCAGCTGGAAGGGAGTTAGGTCTGTGAGTGATGAGGGGTGAGTCTCTTTGCACCACCTGTTCCTCCTGATCTAGGTTTCCTAGGAAACCCACACAGACCTGTAAGGCCATTCTCAAGAGCCCATAATAGAGAAAAGACAATGTTTTCACGACAGAGTAGGGCAAACAGTCCTGGGAGGCCTGCTTCCTTCTCCCCGAGCCAGCTTGCTACGTCAAGCCACGTGCTCTCTTCCCCTGTTCCCAGGGCCCCCTCCTCATCTTCCCTTTCCTCTCTTGGCTCATCTGGCCAGCTCAGCTAATGAGATGAGGCAGTGTCTCCTGGAGTCATCTTTTTACCCTGTGCTAGAGTGAGGATGCTCTACTTGGCGTGGTTCCTGCCATCTTGGGATGAGGGGAAACTGAACAGGGGTGTGTGTGTGTGTGTGTGTGTGTGTGTGTGTGTGTGTGTGTGTGTGCAGATACAAATCAGGCTTACCTTACTGCAAGTTCCCAGACTCCGGCACCTGCCTGTGCAAGAATCCTGACTGCCAGCCTATCACATCTCCTTCCTGACTCTGGACCTGGCTCGCACCAGTGTCAGAATCTACACCTTGGTATCGCTCCCTCTCCCCCACCAATCTGACTGCTCCTCTGTCTGGAAAATCTTCCCTTGTTTTATTTGAAGAACAGAAGTGTTCCTTCCTCTCCCTTGGTGATGAGAAAACATTCTGCTAACTTGGCATCATCTGCACTTCTAAGAGACCTTGCTTGTCTGTAATCTGACCCTATCAGGCTGTTGCGTAACCCTCCCACTGGGACACAGATCTTTCTGCAGCCTGGGCCCCCTCTCCAGTGTGGGATTAAAGAGAAGGTGGGGGAAAGGTCAGAGATACTGTGTGTGTGAGCTGGTAGAGTTGGGACAAGGAATGTTAGGTGCTGGGTCCGGTCAGGATAGGGCTTTTGGTAGGAACCCTGCGGAAGCTGAAGCTTGTCTTTCCCCAGCCTTTGGACACTGGCGTGGTGGAATATTCCTGTTGTCATGCTTCAAACCACCTCAGTCCGGCCACAGTTCTGGGTCCCACTGAAGCCTGGCTTCTCTCTGCTTTTAGGAAACTAGTATTCTATGGGTATCCTAGGCCAAGGATAAGTATTTATATTTAGGAAGGAAGCTCGCTTTTCTGGAAGGTTGTGTAGGATGTCCTTCAGTGCGCTTGTCCAGGAATTGCACACGGAAATGCCAGTTTCGGACAAGCAAGCCAGATAAAGGGATACACAGTGGCACCTGTTAGCCGCAGGCAGAGATCTGGCAAGCTGACCTTGTCCATGCTGCTCCAAATTATTTAAGAAGGAGAATGTTAGATATCCCAGCCCCTCCGAGGGCTGCTACATTCATGTGCCAGCCACTAGGCGGGACCCCTGACGAGGGTTTCCATCTGTAGGGATCTTGAGTTTTTCTTTGCCCACACCGGTGGCAGGTGCTGTGCCAAAGTGCCTTGCTCGGGACTTTATATCCGTGATCTTATATAAGTGTTCCTGCAGCCCTGTGAGGAAAGTGTAGTCATTTTCTACTTCTTGGCTGAGAGATGGAGATCAAGGGAGCTCATGAATTCTGCCCAAGACTGTCTGGTTAAAGGAGTAGCTCTGGAGTCACCCTACCCCTAATTGGACTTGGCTTTGTCTGGTTCTAAAGGTGTCCTCACCCCTTAGTTCATACTTCTCAAATTCTGGTTCTTAGATCATTGCTGGCATTAGAATCATCAATCTCATCTTCTGGAGGAAGAACCCAGGAATTGAAATTTTTGAAAAAAAAAATCTTTTATATTTTAAGTATGTGTGTGCCCCTGTAGTACTAGGTGCACAGGTGGAAGTCACATGATAACTTGCAGGAGGCAGTGCTCTCCTCCCGCCATATGAATCCTGGGGATTGACTGCATTAGACTTGGCTACCATCGCCCTTAGCCACCGAGCTTGCTCTTGAGCTTCTGTGTGAAAATCCTTTGAACTGACACAGCGTGTGTGTTGGAAGTCAGAAGACGACCTTCAGGAGTTGGTTCTTTCCTTCCTTCCACCGTGTGGGTCGCAGGGATAGAACTCAGGTCGTCAGGAGTGTGGGCAAGCATCCCTGACCTCTGAGCCATCTCACTGGCTCAGGAATCCAAGTTTGCATGAGCTCTTGTCTGGCGATGCTATCATGTGCAGGGGTGGGCACACCTCTCGCTGAGCTGCTTGCCCTCCTGACTCAGTGAGACATGGCCACGGAGCTCTTTTCCAAGAAAGCCTGCTTGCGATCCCTAGGCGTAGGCAGCGGGGACTGTTGGTCGGCTTGCCCCTGCCGTGATACACCGTGGAATGTCACTTCACTTCCGAGGCCAGGGAGGGAAGAACAAGAAAGCAAATTTATGAATCATGGTTCTGTTTATGTTTTGGTTGCTGAGGCTAAATATTTATTGCTTCAAGTAAGAGGCTCCGCTTTAATTAGAATCATAACTAACCACAAATGCATTGAAATACATTGTCGGGGTCATAGACAAGCATCTCCGGACAGAAAGCCAAATACACCTCACACTTTAAATGTCCCAGGGCCACAGGTCGAAGTAGTAAAGCTTATCTAAATTAACAGCTAGCTTTTGGAATAGAAAAGTGCTTAGAAGTTTTTATGGACTTGTTTTTTTTTGCTGTGACTTCTCAGACATTCTCGTGCTGCTGCGGGAGAAGGGATAAAGGTGTGGTCCGCTTAAAGCACACAAGCCTGGGGAGATGGCTCAGTCAGTAAAGTGCTTGCCTTGCAAACACGAGGACCTGGATTATCCTAGGACCTATGTTAAAAAGCTGTACCCGATGGTTCATCTCAGTGCCGGGGGAGCCAGAGACAAGTGGGGCCCTGGAGCTTGTACCTCTCTATATTACCTTCCGAGTTCTAGGTCAAGTGAGAGACCCTGTCTGAGAAAGCAAGGTTTACGACGCCGGAGGAAGATACCCAAGGCTGACCTTGATCTGCTAACCACCTCTTAAAGGCTTTAAAGTTGAGCCAGTGGGGAGGCAGAGGGAGGTCGTCTGACCTGGGTCTTCAAATCTGAGGAGTTGCCTGCTGTGTGGTTAGAACACAGGCTGTTCTGGGAAAATGAAAGGTCTTCCGGGCGATCTCTTCTACCCCGTCTAAGCTGGTCATGCAGCTGCTGATGAGGTCTGAGAGCCTGGTCCAAGTGTGGGAACCAGAAAGTCAGCCAGCTCTTCAAGGAGCGGCAGGGAAGTGTGGGGGTGTGAATCACTGCAGCACACCTAAGGCCATGGGGTACGATGAGCAGGTGCTACGGGTTGATGCTGAGTACAGAGCAGGGGTCAGATCTTGCTCTTTGCCCCCTCTTCCATGTGGTCCAGCCAGCGGCCTGGTCACAGATGGCATGCTGGTGTGGCCCTGTTTTGGAGAACACAAAGGACAAGGGAAGATGTCACAAAGAGAGAAAGGTCCGGGAGACAGAGAAAAACCTGGGCGGTGACCGTACTTTTCTGACTCCCGGGCCATTAAATTAGGTAAGGAGAGTGAAGTCCCAGCCATGACTTCCTCTCTTCCTGACCTCCTCAAGATTTTAGGCCAACAAAAACTCAGTAGCTTGGCCTCCCGTGCTTCCGCCACAGCCAAAAAGTCTTTGCTTCCTGAAAATTCCCAGGTCCCCAGCATGATCAGGAAACAGTCCAGGTTTTACTAATTAAGTCAGATGTGAAAGGGGGAGAGATGGGTCACAGGTCAAGTCTACTGAGGGATTGATTAATTAATTAATCAATTTTGAGAAAGCGTTTCTCTCTAACCCAGTCCGGCTTGGATTCCATTATCTATTCCAGGCCGGCCTTGAACTTGGATTTCCAAATGCTGGGTTTACAGGCACAGGCCATTATGCCTGGTAGATTCTCTTCCCTTGTTTGGACATTACATCCTCTCAAGGAGAGAAGGCTGCTCAGCTTCCCTGGGCCTCAAAAGCAAAACCAAAAGTTGATCTCTGGCCTCCCACCTATCCTCGTGTACATGGACCTACATCCCCATGCCGACCACAACGTATGAACACTCACATACAAAAAAAATAAATAAATAAAAACAAAACAAAAGCACATAAGCTACATTTGGCTTTGAAGTGTACCGTGTTTGATTCTTGCCTGGGAATGAGTCCTGCCCAAGTTAACGTTACTGGGAGAGCTTCCTAAGACCTTGATGTGCTGCCTGCCTTCCCCGCTGTCAGGCCAGCCAATCACAGCCTCTAGGGAAGGGCTTTACCGTGTGGTTTTAAAGGAACCCGCCGTAATTCTGACATGCATTCAGGATGTGAATGGCGATGGGTCTGGATTAACTATTTAACTCAGCCAGGGCTGGTGGCACATTCCTGTTATCCCAGCTACTCAGGAGATTTGACAAATTGAGAGTAGCCTGGGCTGCGTAGTGAATTCAAGGCATTTTCGTGAGACCTGGTTTCAAAAACAAAAATAAGAAGAAGGGGCGAGGCTTGTGGATATAACTCAAACTCAGTGGTCAAGTACTTTCTAGCATAGCAAACTCCCCCAAAGTCAGACCTCAGGACTGAGACTATTACTTTACCCCTTTGAGCTTTTCACTTTTCCCTATTAGAAAAAAAAACGGGGAGCATAGTATGTAGCACAAAAGTTTGCCATACAAGGGCTGGGGAGATATCTCAGCTGATAAATGTGTTTGCAGCCAAGCCTAAACACCCAAGTTTGATCCTCAGGACACACCTGGTAAAGAATAGAACCAAATCCCAGAAGTGGTCCTAGGACCTCCACAGGCAGCCTTGCTGTGAGCATACACTGGTACACACACACACACACACACACACACACACACACACACACACGCGCGCGTGCGCAAAAGAATGTCATCCAAATCCAATGAAATAACGCAGGAAAGTACTTAGTCACATGCTTAGTTTGGTGCTTGGTAAAAAGGCTCCATTAATAGACAGTGTTATTGTTAGCGTTATTATTATCTTCAGCTTGGAATGGGGAATAAAATAGCTGCCGAGTGGCAGTTATTCTGGACTCTGTTCTTACTAGTAAAGATAAACCGCACACACTCAAACGGTTGAATAAGCACAGATAGCTGACGCTCGCACCCCGCCCCTCAGAAGGCCGATGGAAGATACTGGAGAGACATTTCTCCACTCCAAGCAGGGCTCGTGAGAAACTGGGGTTTGAAACAGAGTAATGTCCGTGTTGCTGGTGATAAAATGTTTAGTTTTGTAATGGCTTGCTCAAGCTTGGGATTCAAGCTAAATTCCTTTCGCATACAAATGCTGTGGAACTGGGGTCATATACAAGGCTGGAGTAAGTACTCATGTCTTTCAGTTAAAACTAGAACCTTAGGTGCAACTGGATTGGCTGAGTAGCTCCGCCCACATGGTCATATTGAGGGGCCTCTATGGGCAGATCCTGACTCTTAGTTGCTGAACTTTCCAATGTGTTGCCAGATCCCTTTGCTGCCGGCACAGCCCCTTCTAAGCCTTCCAGCTTCTGACCCTTTACTGAAAGATGACAAACACAATGAAACCGTTTCCACTGAGAATCCCCGGGGGAGGTCAGCCACCTGCAAAAGAGCTGCCCACAGTCTCACAGAAACAGGTGTCCCTTTGCTTGTCACAGAGCTGAGCCACAGCGCCTGCCTTCTGGGTGGAGATAGCGATTTACTTCTTAGATCCGAAGCCTTGGCCTGGCTTTAGCATCTGGCCTCAAAGGTTAATGTGCGGGCCCTTTGAATGTCATGTACCATGGGCTGTCCATAAAAGGGCCCTGTCTTTCCACCCACTCATACCAAAAGCATCCATGCAAATGTTCCTTCCAGCGCTGGAAAGACCCCCAGACTCCCAAGCACACGTCTGTGCTCCGACTTGTTGCTATTCGGTCGTAAGCAGAAGCATGCCGCGCCTCCTGAACCCACGTGGAAACGCGTTTTGTGCTCTGCCACAGTAACGGATTTTCTGTTCCACGTGCATGGAGGGGTCTTGTTCTGTATGTGTTTTAGGGGAGAGAAGGCTTTGATGGAAAGTGTGCACTTGAGAAATTCTGGATTAGATCAAAGACCTTTCCAGTCTGTAATGAGTGAATTTAGTTGGTCGTCTTGAGCCCGACACGCTTGAACATAAACAGTCCATAGGGTGGGAGCTGTTTTGTGTTTTGCTTCTTCTGTCAACACTTGGGGGACTCCAGAGCCCCATGTGTGCTGGTCCCAGGAATTTGGAGCACTTCCGGTCTGGTGTATTGAGCCAGGGACATCAAAGGTTCGGTCTGTGGCAGTGAGAGCACAGAGGGAGGAAGCCTTCATCTTGGTCGCCTCGCCTCCCCACCCATGATTGCTTTTATTATTTACACCAGCCAAACTCGGGGAAGTTGCATGACCGCAGTGTGTGTGTGAGCCACATACAGCGCTTGCCTTGGAAGAACTTCTTACACGCGAACCTTGTGGAATCCCTGGCCTCTGGCTCAACTGGGGATGAGGGTGGGGTGTGTGTGAGTGTGTGTGTAGGAGTGGCAGAGCCCGTCATGGTTAATTCAACGCAACATGTGTATTCAGGATGTTTTCTTAAAACATGACCTCATCTCTTCCAGCCCACGGACTGTCTATTGGTGGTCACTTTTAACTTGACTACAAAAATAATGTCTCCCATTACCAATGTGACAGTTCCGAGATTGCACATGGGCTATTCTTACCTCACCCCCCCCCCCAAGAGGCAAACACTCGGGAAGATGACTGATACTGTTTCATCAGGACCCATTAATTCAAGGAAAAACAAAGCAAACCCAAATCAATCCACACGAGATCAGTCAGGCACGGGGGAGTTTGAACAGCCGAGGAAGCCCCCACTTCCAAAGAACTGTAGTTTTGCTTTAATTGTTTTTCGGCTCTGGAAATGGAACCAAGGGCTTCATAATGGGGGATGTGTGAACAACTTGGAGGGGTCTGTGCTCACTTCCTGTTCATCAGACAGGCAGATGATCAACTGGGGGACAAATTCATTTATTCGACAAAGATGCTTCAAGCGCCTAGGATGTCTTGAGTCTTGTAGTGCAGGGACACGTGAGAAGTAAAGGATCTTTTTCTCTCTTTTATTTTTTATTTTTTGGCTTTTCAAGACAGGGGTTTCTCTGCGGCTTTGGCATTTGTCCTGCTGTCCTGGAACTAGCTCTTGTAGACCAGACTGGCGTCAAACTCACAGAGATCCTCCTGTCTTTGCCTCCTGAGTGCTGGGATTAAAGGCGTGCGCCACCGCCGCCCAGCGAAAATAAAAGTTTAAAGTGAGGACTGTCACAAGAGGAACAGGGCTCTGTCTGTATATGTTAAGTCCAGTAAAATCAAAACATGTACTGAAAGTTTTTAACTAGTTGGGGGACAAATAGCCGGGCAGTAAAATATTTTATTTTATTTTTTTTATAAAAAGCCAGTTCCTTGTTGAAATTGTTGGACACCCTTGGAGAGGTACTGTTCTCCCACAGGCTAGCTCTTAGCTGACAAAGAAATCTTGAGTTACTGATAGTCATGAAATAACTGCTTCTTCTCATAGGCGGAAGTTCAGCCAAGCAGACCACCTGGGAAGGTGGGCATCGTGTTCCAGCACTGGCTTACTGGCCTGGCAGAATTCCAGCCAATGTCACAAGCACTGCCTTGCTAAGGTAGGAGATCTGCATGGGTTTAGCTGTGGGAGTGTAAAGCCGGAGCTGATGGGGACACGTGGGTCGCTGAAGGTCCTGGGAGAATCATTGCTCGCTGGTTTACCTGTGTTAGCCAGGGATTCTACATACGCCTGCGCTCTGATAGCAGCTGTGTGGATGGGTCTATACAGCAATTCCTTATGGGAAAGCAGGCTGCAGAGGTCCTGAGCTTTCCCTTGGAGATGAGAGTTGAGTAAACAAGGGGCCTTGCTGGTCCCCAGCCCTCGGCATTAGTTCTTAGCAGTGTGTGCTGAAGAGAAAAGCAGGCAAAGGTGGCGGTCACAGTGAAGGTCCTGTAAACTCTAATTATTCGTCCCTGGGATTAGGGTAGGTATCCTAGGTGACTCAGAAAGCCTTTACATCACTGGTGACCAAATGTCCCCAAGATGAGGTACAGACAGCTGAACGTCCTGGAGGCCAGGAAGGAGACAGATGGCCCCAGTGGACCAAGAGGGACAGAATGAATCCTTAGATGAGGATGTCATGCATGCAGCCTACAGTCATAGGGCCTCTAGAAACATCGTTCATCTAGAGCACTGTGTGTGTACATCTCTCAACCGTGTATACATCTCTCCACCGTGTGTACATCTCTCCACCGTGTGTACATCTCTCCACCGTGTGTACATCTCTCCACCGTGTGTACATCTCTGCCC
>NC_022014.1:72647486-72656942 GCF_000317375.1 Microtus ochrogaster
TCTGCCCTGTGTGTACATCTCTGCCCTGTGTGTACATCTCTCCACTGTGTGTACATCTCTCCATTGTATTAAGGCAAATGGATAAGAATGGTTTCTTGGCAGAAAATCTGGCTGTGATGGATCTCTGGGAACATTGCCATGGAAACTAAGGAACCCTGACTTATAGCTGGGATCCCTTACATCGTCATTAGAAAAGTATTTATCTATATATTTGGTGTATGTCTGTACAAGCATGTGTATAGAGAGGTCAGAAGTTAGTCACTGGAGTCATTTTTCTGAAGCCATCCAGCTTGTGTTTTGTTCTGTGATTTTCTTTAATTTTCAAGATTTGCCTGTGTGAGAGTGCTCTGCCTGCCTTCGTGCCTTTCATGTTTTCCATGTACGTACAGTGTTGTGGAGGCCAGAAGATGACATCAGATCTGATCTCCTAGAACTGGAGTTACAGGCAGTTGTGAGCCATCATGTGGGGGTGGGACCCGAGTGCAGGTCATTTGTAAGAGCAGTGAGTGCTCTTAACCACTGAGCCCTTTCTCTAGCTCCTCCCCTTTCTCTTTGAGACAGAGTCTCACTACAATCTGGAGGTTCAATGATTTGGTTAGGTTACCTAGCCAGCAAGCCCCAGGGATGCTTCTGTCTTCGCCTACCCATCACTGAGATTATGAGTGCAGGCTGCTATACCCAACTTTTTACATGGCTGCTGGGAATCAAACTCAGGTCTTCACACTTTGGTGCCAGCGCTTTACCAACCGCACCATCTCCCAAGCCCGACTTCTTACTGATTCCTGTCTGGTTCTGCCTTGGATTCACCAACACAGCAGTCACCACAGATGTGCTTATGTGTTCTGAGTGGTACCGTTTGCCTGGCTAAGGGGTTCTTTGGCACCAACCTGATAGGTTCTGGCAGGAGAACAGTGCCAACTGGGGGAAAGCAAGCATCAGCCACACCCTCTGACATCTCCAGATCCAGTGGGGAGAAAGGGCTGAAACCGCAGACAGGGACAGGAGGGGTGGCAGTTCTGACAGCCACAGAAATGGGCCAGTAGGCATCACCCCTGCCAGGCCTCCGGTGCTTCAAGGGTTGCGGGTCATCCCTGTGCTATCAGGAGGGCGCAGTGTGCAGTTTGAGGGAGCCAGCAGGTGTGATAACAACCACGCAGCTTGGAATCTGTGAAACCAGGCTGGCTGGAAGAAGGCCAGGAGAGCTGCTTTTGTAGATGTGACTTGGGCAGGTCCGGGTTGCTTTTCAAGGGCTGGGGGCAAGTGCTGGGCTACACATGCACAATTAGCTCCATCGACGCTGCAGGCCTTGGTTTTCTAGTGCTGTGTTTTTATCTGAGAACAGTGTGTGTGCCTGCCACCAGCTCCTGCACCGCTATGAACTACCGTCTCATTGACAGTCAGGGGACAGGGACTGGGGCTTGTAGAAATAGGTGCGGCGGGGCTGTGTCCCCAGCACCCCGCTGCCCGCAAGGCTAGCTTTACCCGAAATAATTACACGGACACTGTATTCTTTTAATCACTGCTTGGCCCATTCTCTTCTAGGCTAACTCTCACACCTGGACTAGCCCATTTCTAATCATCTGTGTGTAGCACCCCAAGGTGCGCTTACCGGGAAGATTCTAGCCTACGTCCATCCTGGGTCAGAGCTTCATCGCATGTGCCTCAGAGAGCAGAGCTCTCACCTCTGCCCACAAGAGTGGAGCATCGTGTCTCTCTGAGGCGTCTGCCCCCGAGAGGAGAGCTGTCGAGTCTGACCTCACTTCCTCTTCCGCCCAGCATTCTGCTCTCTTTACTCCTCCCTCCTGTTTTAACCTATCAGGGCAAGCAGCTTCTTTATTTAATTAACCAATGACCTTCCTCCATCAGGGGCTGTAGTTTGGAGACTAAAGAGAGTTCTGGCATAGATAGCACTTTTCTGGGGGCCTCCAGTATTTTGTCAGAAGAAAACAAGAGGAGCCTCTCAGGGTATTTTTGGTGTGAAGTTAGTCTGATGGCAGTTGGGGTTTCTCTCTCCTGTTCTTCCCCCATGTCAATCATGCAGGTGACTGGGTGGGGCTTCTTTCTGCCTTTTTCCTGTGGCCCCCTCATGTCAGCCCCAAGGGGAACATGATTTTGATCCGTGTTCTCGAATGGAGTGCTCCCGTTTCATTTCATGGGAGTCCAAGCTTGTTACCTAGTTTTAGCACTTTATCCTTTGAAGAGCAAGACCTTCTACAGTGGGGGTCACTTCTCTGTGGCCAGGGTTCTTTCAGCTTCTACTCAAACAGCCCACGAAATGGTGGCATCTTAAAGTGGTCAAGTTGACCTACACGCTGTCATGAATACAGAAAAGTTTTAAAGACAGTTTCCAGGGAGATATGTGCAGGAAGCGCCTAGGGGGCTCAGCTTACAAAGGTGCTTGCTGCTAAGCCAAGTGAACTGAGTTCCATCCCGGTTCCCACAGGCGGTAGGAGAGAGCTGACTCCTGTAAGTTGCCCTCTGACCTCTCTGTGCGCTGTAGCGCTGGTGTGCCCCCCACATAATATAATAAACAAACAGACATAATAAAAATTTAATTGAAAAAGAATGTGCTGGGGATGGGCTAGAGAGATCGCTCATTGGTTAAGAGCACTGGCTGCTCTTCCAGAGGACCTGAGGTCAATTACCAGCAACCACATGGTAACTCACAACCATCTCTAACAGGATCTGATGCCCTCTTCTGGCATAAAGTTGTACATGCAGACAGAGCATTCATATACATAAAAGAAAAAAAAGAATGGGCTGGGGGCATTTAGCACGAACATCATTGGCTATCTTTTAGAGTTACCCAGTGTTAATATTTGGATGTGTGCCCCCAGTGGTATAATGATATTTTAGAAAGAGCTTGCACACGACTGCCCCTCAAAGCCTGAAGACGTGATTACCAGATGAAGACAACCCATTATTATTTTTTTATATTTATTTATTGTGTATACAGTGTTCTGTCTGCATGTATGCCTGTAGGCCAGAAGAGGGTGCCAGACCTTATTACAGGTGGTGGTGAGTAACCTTGTTGTTGCTGGGAATTAAACTCAGGACCCCCGGAAAGAGCAGTCAGTGCTCTTAACCGCTGAGCCATCTCTCCAGCCTGACAACCCATTATTAAACAAATAAAATATTTTATTGCTGGTTGGTGAAGCGTTGCCCTGGAGACTAGGGAAGTAGTCATGAGCAGGTCAGCTTGGAAGGTCTTGATTTTGAGGAGTCAACTTTCCTTCAGAAGAATGGCTTTGGAGGCAAGTAGAAAAGTTGTGATACTTTTACCCTACAATTCTAGTGAAGGGTTTTCCAAACTTAACATTGTGTATTTTGAGCCAGGTAATTCTTTGCTGTGTGTGTGTGTGGGGGGGGGGTCTGTCCTATGCATTGTGGGATGTTTAGCACAATGCCTGGCTTCTTCCTGGCAACTGTTTATGACAACCAAGGTTTCCCCAGGCAGTGCCTCATGTCCCCTGGAAGGACAAAAAAAAACCCCAACATAACAACAAAACAACATCAACAACAACAAAACACTAGTTGAGAACCACAGCTTGAGTAAAATTTCTCTTAGATTTTTGAAAGAAGGTGAGGAAGGTTCTGCTCTCTGCCTGAGATGGGCATCTCCATTCTTGTTCTGGAAGGAGGACCACACCTGACTCTGTGCCAGAGATGGATAGCTCTATCCCTGTTCTGGATGGAGACCCACACCTGGCTCTGTACCTGAGGTGAACATCTCCATCCCTGTTCTGGTTGGAGGATCACACCTGACTCTGTGCCAGAGATGGGAATCTCCATCCCTGTTCTGGATGGAGACCCACACCTGACTCTGTGCCTGAGATGGGCGTCTCCAACCCTGTTCTGGAAGGAGGACCACACCTGTCAATAGCAGGAGTTGGCTGAACTGATAAGAAGATCTTGCAGCAATCTCATTGGAAAAAACAGCTGGAACTGCAGAGAAGCCCCAAGCTACCCTAGGGAGCCCTGCTGATACTAGTAAGACAGTGGTTCTATGGAAGGGATGAAGGTCAGCAGATTCTGTCTTGTCTGCAGACATAGAATTGGGTCCAGATACAGAAGCTCTTAAGTCCTTGTCCACATCTTGTCCTGTGGTCTATATGATACATCCTAGGTGGTACCCAGCCACCCATCCCCTTTCAAGACCATCTGCTCTCTCCTGGGTCTGGCAGTGGTGAGTGTTTAGGGAGAAAGGTCAAGGTCTCTTACCTGCCTCCAGAGATGCTGTCCATAAGAGACATTTGTCATTTGTTGTCCAATATCCCCCGATGCTCTAGGATCCTCTTTCTCTGAGGTAGGTGCTTTTAGGACTATGCTTGCCTGTAGAAGAGACTCAAGGGGGGGGCGGTGCAGAGGTACTAGGATGGGCTGCCAGTCAAATGTGAACACAGGCGAGCCCCTGAAGCCTCTGCAGTGTGACTAAGACCAGGAAGGGGTGGAGACCTAGCTTTTTCGGGGATAATGAGAGGGAATACAAATACCGGAAGAAAATTAGAATGAAATGCTAAAATAGAACCTGTTTCTGTATTCTAGGGATAGTTCATTCCTCCACTGGAGGTGGTTCCGTTCTCATCTCTTCTCTTCCTGGCACCTTTCCGTACCTACCTCTTTCACTCCAGGGGGAGAGACGACGAGAGTCACTCCCGGATCCTGGTCCAAGTATGCTTAGCCCTTCCCCAATACCCCACTTCTCTCTTTCCATCTCTGGGTCAGATTTCCCCAGTTCATTACCCTTAGCTTCTAGGAAACCCTCCTTCCTATCTTTTCCCTGGTCATTGTGACATCTTCATTCCTGCCCACCCAACCTTGGATCCCAGGGCTGTTCTACCAGGAGGAAGCCTCCTCCCTCATCTGACCCTTTAGCTTTCTCTCTGCTGGTATATCTTGGGACCCAGCAGGCAGAACCCTTCTGCACCCTCACCATCACCACCCAGTCTCTACTCCCGTGACTCCTCGCTTGGATAAGAGCACCAACCGGTTGGATGGGATAACGAAAGTCTAAGATCCCAGCTCCTTGGGAGGAGTGAGATAGGAGAACAATTGCTTGAACTTAGGAATCCAAGCAGCCTGGACCACATAGCGAGATCTTATCTTAAAAAAAAAAAAAAACAGTGTAAAGAAACACATACATCCCCTATGAACAAACTTCAGAGAAACATGAAAAAAGAAAATAGTTTCGTAAGGATGGAAGATGCAGACGGTATCCCCCTGCCTGCTGCCCCACCAACCTTTCACTCACTGGGAAGATCCCTCTGTCTCAAGCCTCTCCTTTCATGAGTGAGCCCTGCCTTCTTTTCTTACTATCAGAGGGTCTCTGGAGGTGGTGTGTTGGGGGGGGGGCAGAAACCCACTTAGACATCAGGCCCATGAAGCACAGTGCCAGAACCCATAAAATGTTTACACGAGGGGTCCAGGCATGCAGCTCAGAGGGTAGAGTGATTGCCTAGCACTCATGAAGCCTAGGGCCTGATCCCTAACACTGCATACACAGGGTGTGGTAGCATGTGTCTGTGATCCCAGCACTCTAGAGGTCAGCCTTGGACACATGGCAGTCTTGTCTTTAAACAAGAGAAAAGAAAATCCTTGGGGCTGGGAGATTTGTTACTGGGTAGGAAAGCTGGTACAGCACAGGATCCGAGTTTGAATCCCCAGAACCCACATAAAAATCCTAGAATAGCTGAATGCGTGCCTCTAACCCCAGCGCTCTGGGGGATGGGGACAGTAGGATCATTGAGGCGTGTTGGCTGCCAGCCTCCCTCCGGATTCCGTGAGAGGCCCTGTCTCTAGGGTCTACATAGAGAGTGATAGAACAGGACACAAAACATCCTGTTCTGTGTTCTGGCGTATGTGCCGAGTGTGCACCTGCACATAAATGTACATACACCAATACTCCCCTCTCTCACACACACATATATACACACACATGTAAAACAAAGAAGAAAGAGAAAAATACTTTAAAGTGAAATAAAATGGTTATTATATATTTGATGTATTTGTCTTTATGTCAATAGTTATAAAATGTAATTTCTTTCTTTTTATTTCTGACATTTAAAAATTCTGCATATGCAACCCGGCAATTTTGGCACATGACTTTAATCCCAGCACTCGGGAGGCAGAGATAGGCAGATCTCTGTGAGTTCGAGGCCAGCCTGGTCTACAGAGCAAGTTCCAGTACAGCCAGGGCTACACAGAGAAATCCTGTCTTGAAAAACAAAAGAACAAAACCAAAAAACTCTGTGTGTGTGTGTGTGTGTGTGTGTGTGTGTATGTGTGTGTGTGTGTATGTGTGTGTGTGTATGTGTGTGTGTATGTGTGTGTATGTGTATGTGTACGTGCGTGCACACATGCACACCCTTGTGAGTGCGGGTGTTCACAGAGGATGGAGTTCCAGGGAGTTGTGGGCTGTATGATGTGGGTGCTGGGAGCCGAACTCAGGTCTCCTGCAAGAGCCGAGCCTTCTTCCCAGCCCCTTTTATAATTAGAAGAAGAAACCTGTGAAAGCAAAAATGCCCACCCAGCTGAGAAAAAGATGAGCATCAGAAGAAACATGCTGGACAGGCAGCGTTGGGTTTTGCAGGTTTGGGGTTTTGCTTTTGTGTTTGTTTTATCTCTTCAAGGTTTCAAAGACTTCCAGGACCTGTTTCTTGGGTTAAGACTGAGGTCTGGAGGCTCACAAGGAGCCTCAGTAGGACAGATCTGCCCTCCAGGTTCCCGTGCAGGAAAGCCCAGCGTTGGGTCGGTGTGTTCCAGGAAGCATTTCCCTGTCCTAGGGCTAACCTCAGGGGCTGGGCTTCTGCCATTCTTTTGAGGAATGGCTTTCTGACAGCCCGGCATGCCCGTGCTGGACTGGGCTACCTTGAGCAGTGGGAGTCGCCAGACCTGTTGAAGAAGTTTCCTTTGTGGGTGAGAGTTCTCTTGGAGTTCTGGGGAGACTAGAAACCTCTGAAGGACATGCCAGACTGTCACACTGGGATTCCCTGAGCCTTAGCTTTAGTAGTGCTGTGTAGGTAGGATGCCAAACCTCACGATGCAGAGGAAGAAAAAGACGGAGGAGAGAAAGTATGTAATTCATTCTGAAAGTTCAGTGCCAGGTCTGTTTCCCTGGGTGGGCCTGTCTGTGATGCTGATGTCTCTTATGATGAACAAAGAAAGCCTACAGTCCACTTCAAATTTGTGTGAGTATGTGTGTGAGTGTGTGTATGTGAATGTGTTCGTGAGTGTATGTGTGTCTGAGTGTGTGTGTGTGTGTGTGTGTGTGTGTGTGTGTGTGTGTGTGTGTGTATGCTCTTGTGTATGGAGGCCAGAGGACTCCTGTTGTTCCTCACGCACTGGCCTAAAACTCATCAATTAAACTAGGCTGACTGGCCCATGAGATCTGGGGATCCACCCATCTCCACCTCCCCAGTGCTGGGAGGACTCTGCTGCCCAGATTTCTGTAACATGCATTCTGGGAATCAAACACACGTCTTTGGCCAGGCGGTGGTGGCGCACGCCTTTAATCCCAGCACTTGGGAGGCAGAGGCAGGCGGATCTCTGTGAGTCTGTGAGTTCGAGGCCAGCCTGGTCTACAAGAGCTAGTGCCAGGACAGGCTCCAAAGCTACAGAGAAACCCTGTCTCGAAAAAGAAAACAAACAAACAAACAAACAAAAAAACCAAACACACGTCTTTGTACTTGCAAGGCAAACACTTTTGTGGCTGAGCTATCTCCCCAGACCATTTCACAAAATCTAATACGGTGTGTGTGTATGTGTGTGTGTTGGTCAAGAGGTGGCGTATTGGTCAAGAGCGTTTGTTAAACAATCAAGAAGACTGGGCTTTCGATGCCAGCACCCACATAACAAGCTGGATACCCCACGAATGCCTGTAACCCCAACTCCACGGTGGGCGGGGTGAGACAGAGAGTGAGGAGAAACTAGGGTTTACCGACTTCCAGACTTGCAAAAAACACATAAGCCCTAGGTTCAGGGAGAGACGCTGCCTCAAAGGAATAGAGAGTGACAGAGGAGGGCAGCCAGCACCTTTTACCAGCTTCTGTGTGTGCATACAGGTGTGTAGACATCTCCAGACATGTGCTAATAGGCACGCAAATCAAAACGATCCATTGTAGAGTGTAGATCCTGTTTTTCTTGCTTATGGGTTTGATACTGTTCTCTCTTAGGGGTACAGTTGAGAGAGAGAGCGAGCATGAGTTCTAACAAACAGCCTTTTCAGACCACGCTGTCGATAGATCTCTTTGCTTCCTGGCTTGTGGCAGGGACCATGGACTCTGGACAGGTTTCCAGACTGTTCTGTACCCTGCTGAGTGCTGACTCTGCGTGCCTTGACTGCACACCAGTGAGGGATGCCAGCTCCGGGAGTGCCTATCTCAAGAGATAAGCCACCAGCCTCGTGAACTGTGAAAGCTGCGGGCAAACAGAAACACTTTGTCCCACAGTCAACGAGAAATTCTGCCGCAGGTCATAGGCAGAACCCTGGAGAGGGGAAGGAGGTGGGCCGATTGGAGCCGTCACACACGTGGCAGGTCCATTCTGTAGCCTCTGTGGGACGCAGAGAGCCACTCCCTAGAACTTAGAGTGGATAAATTGGGAAGACATGGCCCTGAGAGCTTTCCCACCCGTGATCCTGAATTCTGATGCTGTCCCAGCCTCAGGATGGGACATCTTTTCTGGGAGAGTCTAACCCATGGCCCAACCCCCTGGCTCTGGCAAGTCCCACTGTCTCTCAGTTCCTTTGGCTCTTAAACTGCTCTGTGGAAAGGGCAACCCCTCTGTTCTTCCCGATGACCTGCCCCCATCTCGTGACATGAATACAGTAGCTTTTGGGAGATAGGCATAGGAATTCCGTGTGACTTAAAAAAAAAAAAATCACACGACACAAGCCCACAGTCTTAGCCCTCAGAAAGTGGAGGCGAGAGGATCAGGACTTCAAGGCTGATCCGGGTGTGTGAAACACAGTCTTGACAAACAAACAAACAAAACAGAAAGGAATAAAATCCCATTAACAAGACCCACCCAAAGTGTTAATAGCGGGTGGGGCCGGAGAGATGGCTCAGTGGACACCAAGGCACATTCGGAACCCCCGTGCTAGAGGATAAAGGATCCTGGGGACTCATTGGCCAGCCAAGCTGAAGTATCGAGAGACCCTGTCTCAGAAAACAAGATGCAGAGTGACAGAGGAAGATGTCTGATGTTAACCTCTGACCTCCACACATGTACACGTGGACAAGCACACACATGCATATACTGCACACACAGAATTTGAATTCTTTTTTTTTTTTTTTGGTTTTTCGAGACAGGGTTTCTCTGCAGAATTTGAATTCTATCTATCTATCTATCTATCTATCTATCTATCTATCTATCTATCATCTATCTATCTCTCTATTATCTATCTATCATCTATCAATTAATCTATCTGTCATCTATCTATCTATCATCTATCTATCT
>NC_022014.1:72657042-72684087 GCF_000317375.1 Microtus ochrogaster
CTATCTATCATCTATCTATCTCTCTATTATCTATCTATCATCTATCAATTAATCTATCTGTCATCTATCTATCTATCATCTATCTATCTCTCTATCATCTATCTTATCTATCTAACATCTATCTATCTTATCTATCTATCTATCTATCTATCTATCTATCTATCTATCTATATTTCATATGCATTGGTGGTTTGCCTGTATGTATGCCTGATGAGAGCATCAGATCTCCCGGAAGTGGAGTTAGAGTCGGTTGTAAGCTGCCATTCGGATGCTGGGAATTGAACCTAGGTCCTTTGGAAGGACAGCCAGTGCTCTTAACTTCTGAGCCATCTCTTCAGTTCCCAGAATTTGAATTCTTAAAAGAAATTAACAGTAGTTACTCGATGAACTAGTTATGTACTATTTTCTCTTTCTATGTCTGTATGTTCTAACTTTTTCCCACTGTTTTATAAAGGACAAAAAAAAAAAAGAGTTAAAGCCAAGTCTTGGAAGTGGAGTATTTTACATGTCATAAGTAAAATGTGACATGCTTCAGCTAAAGATTAGCTATTCCTGAGAAAGAGAGACTCAGGCAACAAAAAGTAAAGTGAGTGTTTTCCTGTAGACACCTGCCACCTGCTACACACAACTCCTGATAAGGCAGCAGCCAACTCTTCGTCCTTGGGTTCAAAGGTGTGACCCTGTTAGTCATTGTAAGACAAACAGCCAGCAAGTGCCAGGTTCCATCTGTATCTCTTCCCTGTTTTACCCACGCATCCAACCTGGGAGGAAGCTCTTGTTATTAAAACATACATTTCACAGAATAGGAAGTTGCAGAATTGGATGTCAGTGAAGTTAGCTGAATCTGAGCCTATATAAAATCTGACCACCCCCTGCCTCTTGTAGCAGGAATCCAGGTAGAATCCCAAAGGGAGACAGACAACGTGGGCTTTCTGCTTCTGCTCAGTGCTGCTAAGGGTGAGGTTTGATCACAGGAGAGCCAGGGACAGTTGGAGAAGTTGACACAAACCGTATCTTGTTCTTTCTGCAGCATACTGGACATCTTCCCCACGGCGATAGCCCTGGCAGGAGCCAGCTTGCCTCCCAACCGGAACTTCGACGGGCTAGATGTCTCCGAGGTGCTCTTTGGCAGGTCGCAGGTGGGGCACAGGGTAAGTGGAGGAGGCTTGTGTCTGGGCTGTGTCTCACATCTCACACCTGCTACCTTGATGCAAAGGGCCCCTCAGAAGGTGCGTGCCAATGGCTGGCGCCGACTCTCTGTAAAAACTCCCAGTGAAGAATTTAGAGACGAACCGCTTCCAGTAATTCAGTTTGCCAATCGAAATTTCTACTTAACATTTTGGCTTAGGGTAGAGTTATGTGTGTCTAAGGTTTAGTTTCCTTTTTCTGCGTGCATTTAATTTTCTGACATAACTTGGGCACTCAGCACATCTTTGTTGGACAAGATGCCTGCGCAGTTGTAGGCTCAGCTAGAAGGGAAGCTCTCTGGGGGCAAAGGACCCATCTGTTGGGTTCAGATTACAGTTTTTATGTACCTAACAGCATCCATACCCAGCCGGCAGCCAGTGCATGCAAAGTGGATGAGCGAACAAATGAATGGATGGATGGATGGATGGATGAATGAATGAATGAAAGTCAGATGTTCCCAGCATTCTCCCTGCTCCGGGAGGGCTCAGCACACTCTTCTCATCCTGTTATTCTATTGTTGTTTACTTGCTTACTTTTGAAAGACCCTCTTGCAACAGGCTGACCTGGAACTTGCAACCCGTCTACCTCAGCCTCTTGAGTTCTGGGATTGCAGGTATATGCCATAAATAGCTGCCTATTCTTGAATTGGCAGCCCCTGGCCATGACTCAGTGGTACTTGCTGGGCTTCTGTGGTCCAGGATCCCTTCCTTATTGTCTCCTCCTTAGAGTGCTCCCAAGCACCAAATAGCAGCCAGGAAGTGTCCATCCTGATGGACTTTTCCTGCCACTTCTATGAGTTTTCCATTTACTAAAAGGAAAAGGAAGTGGCGGGGGGGGGGGTGCGGGGGCTGAAGGATCTTGGAGACCCCTGAGTAAAATCCAGTGAGCACCCAGCAAACCAGGTGAAGACCCGTGCTTCGAAGGGTCTATTTATGTCTTTCACGGGGTCACATGGGAGTGCTTCAGGTGTTCTTGTGGGCGCTGAGGCACCTTCCCACGTCAGTCAAAGCCGGGCCTTGAGTGGACCTCTGCACTTCTGCACGTACTGATGAAGTTCTCAGGGCTTGGCAGATCAGACCCGAGCAGTCCTCTGAGGAGTTTTGGGTCGCTCTCAAACGCCTCTCTCCGTAGAGCTCTAGGTTCTCTGGGCCTGGCCCTCTTCAGGAGCAGCCTGACATAGGAAGACATTTTCTGCCTTAAGTCGGAAGTGATGTATGACCCCTAGCCACAATAGCCAAGACTTCCGTGGAAGGGTGCCCCTCAGTGTTTATCGTCATGGCTACTAATAGAATAATGATCTTCTTGACATTGTCAGGCCTCCCATGGACACTAGCTCTGTCTTGTGCTTACTTCTGTTCCCAGGCAGAGCCTTGCTGTCCTTTAGCATAAGATCTGTGCTTACTCACTGGGTTAGGTCCAGGAGCCAAGTGGGAGAAACAGGTAAATAAGTACAAGTCTTGACACCATCAGGGACCCACATTGCCTTGGTAACATAGCTAAGTGGGGGTTTGTTTCCTCCACACACCTGCAGTCTAGCAAGTGGTGGTCAGCCTACTGCCTATGGGGAGCTTCTGATGGCATCTTCATGTGGGTGCTGTGCCCAGCCTCCCAGAGCTCTGGTTTCTTTCAGTGTGTGTTGTAGATACTCTAGAAAAGACCACTTTGGAATTTAAGAACAAGGATAATTGATGGCCATGAATTTGGGTTTGGTTTTTTTTTTTTCCTAGTCAGCCTAAACTGTTGAATGAAGAGACTAAATTGTCTTGGGTTTGTAATAGTTTTAGAGGAGGGTCAGCAGATCCAAACAACAATTTTTTATATACCCACCCACCCACCTAGCCATCCATCATTCATCATCCATCCATCCATCCACCCACCCATCCATCCATCCTATCCTTCATCATCCACCCACCCATCCATCCATCCATCCCATCCTTCATCATCCATCCATCCATCCATCCATCCATCCATCCATCCATCCATCCATCCCATCCTTCATCATCCATCCACCCATCCATCCATCCATCCATCCACCCATCCATCCATCCATCCATCCACCCATCCATCCACCCATCCATCCATCCATCCATCCATCCATCCATCCATCATCCATCCATCCATCCACCCACCTACCCGTCATCTACCCATCTATCCACCCACCTACCCACCCTTTCATCCATCCATCCATCCACCCACCCATCCATCCATCCATCCACCCACCTACCCGTCATCTACCCATCCATCCACCCACCTACCCACCCTTTCATCCATCCATCCATCCATCCATCCATCCATCCATCCATCCATCATTCATTATCCATCCATCCACCCACCCACCAATTCATCCATCCATCTATCCATGCCTATACATAATATGTATGTACCTCTAAAAATATTATATGTGCATTGTGTGTGCACTACACATATATAGTGCCCACAGTCATCAAAAGAAGGTACCAAATCCCCTGCCAAGTGGAGTTATAGACAGTTTTGAGCCTCAATATGGGTACTGGGAACCAAACCCCGGTCCTCTGCAAGAGCAGGAATTGTTCTTAACCCCTGAGCCATCTGTCCAGCCCCTTGGACCTCTTCATAAATGCAATTTGTATCCACCCACAGATCTGTCCTCCACTTAAAAGGATTCTGATATGGGTTGGCTTAGGAATCATTCCAGTTTCTAGAAGCCCAAAGAACTTCCTAGACAGTCAGCTCAAAACATGACTCAGATGCCTCTCAGCGGTTGACTCCTCCGTATTGCAAGGGTAGCCCAGATCTGAAGAGAGAAACAGCCCAGAAACACATATCCTCATTCATCTCCCAGGGCCGTGGGATGAGAGCCTTAAGGAAAATAGTGGCTGCTAGCTTTATACCCATTGCTTTATAAATCACTGCTTGGCCTATTAGCTTTAGCTTCTTATTTGCTGCTAACTCTTACATTTTAATTTAACCCATTTCTAGTAAACTGTGTATTGCCACGAGGCTGTATTGCTTACCGGATAAAGTTCTGGCGTCTGTGTCTGGCAGGGCTATGTGGCTTCTCTCTGACTCTACCTCCTTTCTCCCAGCATTCAGTTTAGTTTTCCCCACCTACCTAAGTTTTGCCCTATCAGGCCAAGCCAGTTTCTTTATTAACCAATGATATTCACAGCATACAGAGGGGAAATCCCACATCACCTCCCCTTTTCTGTTTAAATAAAAAAGGAAGGTTTTAACTTTAACATAGTAAAATTACATATAACAAAATAGGTATCAAGTAAGAATTATAATTATGATATGTATATCTACTTTATCTTTTATCATAACTAAGGAAAAACTTTAACTACCAATTCTTCAACTCCATCAAAGACTCCAGAAGGATACAATATTACCTAAGTAAACAAAAAGTGCATTGTAAGCAACTTCCAAAATTCTAGAACTGACAGAGACATCTTGCTGCCTGGATAGTCACCCAAAGTTCTTCTGTACTGTTGGGGCATCCATCTTTAACCTACAGGCCCACAGTATCCAGCAGACTTTTCCATGAAGCAGGAAATTTCAAAGACAGTTCCACATATATTGGCAGTTTGTCAACGACTCTCTTCTGTGTCCTGCAGAATGTCTGGCAGACTCTTTCATGAAGCAGGAACCCTGAAGGACCATTTCACCTTTAGGCAAGTTCAGCCATCATTTCTCTGTGGGTCCTGCATGTCCAGTTTACACATCATACTATCAAACAGTCCAGGCAAGAACAGTTTCTTGCCCAAATGGCTCACCAACTCCATAAGGAGCCTCTTCAATGCCCATCTTCCTCTTGAAGTAATTGGTGCTGCCAGGAACAGATATATCTCACTACCATGAAAAGTTCTAAGTTCTTAAACATTTTAAATGCCATATTGTGTAGCCTTTGAAAGGTTTTAAAAACGCCTATCCATCTGAAATACATCTCTGTACATCTAGAAAAATCTAACTATCATGATTACAAGCTTGACTATTATAGATGACTCTCTATTTACCTATATTTCTTAATTATACATTAAATATTTAAATGAGCTGCACAAACACAATACCTTAACCAAGAGCAGAAATAGACATATAACAAAATTGACCTTAAATTTCTGTCAGCAAACCAAGATCCATACCAATGTAAATTATTCATATCTATAGCAGAGAGGACTGAGAGCCTGAGAGGGGAGGGGTACCCATTCCAGAACCTAGTGACACACTTTTTATTCTCCTGACTCCAAGATGGAAGCTGGAGGTGGTGACATCATGAATGATCAAGTCATGTCTTTCATGATCAGGTCCAAATATTGTCATCGAAGGGAAACTTTCCTCAACACCTCTGCATTTGCATGGTCCACTGCAATACGGGCCAGCTGTGGGCTATGAACAGTTTGGCACAACAGAAGCCATACATTACAGAAACATGAACAGCCATCACTTCTCTTAGAGAGGCCCCTAGTGGTGATATATGTCATGAGAGTGACATGCAGACGGCTGACACCCCTCTCCCCTACCCCTGTTTTTTGGAGACTTGAATCTGTATACGCCCCAGCCTGATTTGGTGCAGGAGAACACCTCAGGAGATAATACAGGGTGCAGGGTGACACTCCCGTGCTTGACAAAACAACAAAACTGTAGCAAAGCAGACCAGAACACAGGAAAGAAAAGGAACCGGGAAATCTGTGCAGGATTGCGGAAGATAAAGTCACTCGGCTCTGAACTGTGGCCCAGACGTCTGGAGAGGAAGTATATGTAGCCATGATTGCGTGTAAACTTACAGCCTTCTCACCATGTTTATGTAAACAATAATGCTGCCAACGGTCTGCTCCAAGCAGGTGGCTTATGTGAGTGTCTCGAAACCCACCCCTATCTCTAAGAACAAGCCAGCCCAGTTTTGTTTCTCGGGTTCTGGAAGTTTCCGCTAGGGCCATTTACACCTTTCAAATGTGGCAGCCTCTCCTTCGGGAGGTGCTGTTATTGAGCCCCAAATGATACCACAGACCTTGACTGTGCCTTCTGGGGGGTCTGAACATATCCCAGATGGGAAACTCTAGATGGTCCAGGTCCTGTGTCCATCCGTGGTCCCCACCTCCAAGCCCTTCTCAAGGAAGCAAAGCGGTGTTCGGTTGTGACGGGCGTGGCTCTCTGGGGATGGAAGAAGTGAGGTTTTCAGTGATGACTTCCTTTCTTCTTTGGAGGAAGCCTGCTGGGGGTGTTCGTAGGTTTGATGGGGAGGGGCAGGGAAGCAGCAGGTGTGGGAGAGCCTTGCCCAGGGCAGCATCCTCTCAGGGTACTGAAACTGCGGGGGGGGGGGGGGTAGCTGTTTCCCTCTCAAACAGATGTTTCTCATTATTTTTTTCCCCAAGCCCCACGGAAACTTTGATTCATGTAAGTTCCTTCCCAGCAATATATACGGACGTGATTCATACCAGGGCAGTCTCATGCCTCCAGCCCAAACCCACCAACCTACCAAGGATGCTGGCCTTTTATTTCCTACCAAGTCCTTCCCTCGGGACCTCTGAATTAGGTGTTTCCGCTCTTGAGGGTAATTCTTCCATGTCTGACTGAATCAGGAAAGATTTCCTCAGCAGCAAAGTGGGACTGAGTCATAGGTGTCTGTGTTCAGGCTTGGGTTGGAGCCGTAACTCAGAGGTAGAGTGTGTGCCTGGCTTCTGTGTGGGGCCTGGGTTCGATCCCCGGCACTGTGGTAAAATGTCCAGAGGCAAAGCTATGCTTGGTGCCGGAGAAATCTCACACTTCTCATGCCATTCTTGCTGAAGAGACCTCGAGAGGTGGTCCGGGGATGAAGGAGCCAGAGCTTCATCACCAGCCCCAGGATATCTGTAAGCCATCTTGTTTGCAGGCTGCTTTCTGCACCTGGGACTCCTGGGTGTATGACTCAAGCAGCTATAAGAAGTCCCTTTCTAGAAAAGGGCCCTGACCCGTGTTTAAAACATTGCTGTGGCTGTGTTGGAATCTTTAATTTGTAAAGTTAGAAAGCACCGGTCCCCGACACGCAAACCTTGCGGATTACAGAGCCAGCATTGGGCCCATGAATCTAACCCAGTGAGATCTTTTGGCTTCTCAGAGTTGTAGACCACCCCCCCCCCCCAAGTCCCTAGTGAAATGACAGTTTCGTGGTGGCTCCCAGGAGCTGGCCCCCATCAGCCACAGGCTTGTACTTGACAGTAAGTATTTTAGAGGTATGGGTAGAGACCATGGCACCTAGCATGATTTTCTTTCTAGTGTAGATAGGTATGTTTGTAGTATGTGCTTTGGGGGGGGGGCACATGTACCACATCTGGCTGAGTGATACTTTATTTGTATTTTAATAAAGCCTGCCTGGAGATCAGAGTGTGAAGCTAAGCCTCTAGAGGCCAGGGAATGTAGGCACACACTTTTAATCCCAGGGAGACTGAGGCAGTCGGATCTCTGAGTTCAAGGCTACCCTGGGCTATGCTAGGAATCAGATCCAGGTGGTAGTGGTTCACGCCTTTAATCCCAGCACTAGAGAAGTGGAGACAGGAGTGATGTGGTTTGGCGGGGAGAGGAATATAAAGGAGAAGAGACTGTAACTCACTGGTGTGTGGAGTCTGAGGTTTGGTGGAAGTCTAGGCTGTCTGAGCATCATCCCTGCGGTCTGAGCATTGGTAGAGGTCAAAGGTCTCTCTAGTGGCTTTACTGCTCTGCTTCTCTGATGTTCAGCTTGAACCCCTATATCTGTCTCTGGGTTTTTGTTATTCATGCTCCATCTGGCTGTGACGGTCAGAGGACAACTTTGGAGAGTCGATTCTGCCCTTGCACTTTGCTGAGGTGAGATCTTTGTATATGGGTTCCTGGGATCGAGCTCAGGTTGTCAGGCTTGCGCGTCAGACACGTTTCCCTGTGGTGCGGTCTTGCTGGCCCCGCGTGGCCTTCTTAGACCCAAGCTACCCTCTCTTTCTCAGATGCTGTTCCACCCCAACAGTGGGGCAGCTGGAGAGTACGGCGCCCTGCAGACCGTTCGCCTGGACTGTCACAAGGCCTTCTTCATTACCGGTAAGTGGAACCTCCCATGTGTACATTTTGGGAGTTCCCTGTGAGAGGGGGTATGGCTCTCTTTTTTGAGGAGCTTCCAGCGTGCACCTCTGACTCTGCCGACTGAACCTGAGGGGCATGAGGGCATTCTGGAACCATCAAAAAGGAGACGAGGCCTTCCTGCAGCAGGCTCAGGGCTCTGGCCTCTTCTCTCTCCCTCTTTTTCACACAGAGAATGGTTTGCTGCCAATTAGGCTTTAAATGCCACTTTGGCTGCTGATGAAACAGGACCTCAGAGACCCTTAAAAACGTCATTCCTTGGCAATGAACTATTTCAGGGTTTAAAAGTGTACGTAGCAGACCGACAGAAGCCTCCCTACTCCTTGGTTCACTCAATGACTGTCTTGCAGGTGTACTGTAGAAATGTCACATGGGCTGGAGAGGTGGCTTAGTGGGTGTTCCAGCTGGCTTCCTACTGCTGTAATGAAAACCGTGACCCAAAGCATCTTGGGGAGAAAAGGGTATTTGGTTCGTCACAGAGGGAAGTCAGGATAGGAACTCAAGGCAGGAACCGAGGCAGAGGACATGGAGAAATGTTGTCTATTGACTTCTTCTCTGTGCCTTGCTCGGTTTGCTTTCTTACACCTCCTAGGACCACCTGCCCAGTGGTGTCACCACCCCTGGTGGGCTGGGCCCTCCTATGTCAGTCATCAATCAAGAAAATGCCCTCCAGATTTGCCAAAAAGCCAATCCGATGAGGGTATTTTTTTATTTTTATTTTTTTCCAATTGAGGTTCTCTCCTTCAGAATGAGGGAACTTTCTTTTTCAAACTCTAGCTTGTGCCAAATTAACAAAAACTTACTAGCACAGCGGGTCAAGGTACTTGCTTCCAAACCTGCTGATGTGAGTTTGACCCCAGGCATCCACATGGTGAAAGGAGAGAGCCACCCTGTAGGTTGTTCTTTAACCTCTACATATTTGCTGTGGCATAGATACACACACACACACACACACACGCACACACACATGCACATACGCATGCACATATGCACACACGCGCACCACACATACACACACCAATGCACAAGCATACGCACACGTGCGCGTGTGAGTACACAAACAAAATGAAAATTAAAAGATTAAACTGTCTTGAAATGCTTGTCCCAGGATTTTGCACTTAGTTAGAACCCTAACATTTTGAAGTTAATGAAAAACAAAACAAAACAAAATAAAAATAGATGAGAAACTCCCGCTGGGACTCAATGGAGATTTCAGTTTGATTCAGTTATTTCATGCTGGAGATTTTCAAAGAATTATATAATTAAAAAAAAAACCTATGAAATTTGTTTTCTGAGTATAAAATGTAGTTGCAAAACCAGAACAAGCCCTTCGAGTTCATAGCTCCAGGGATCTTAGAAACGATCCAAGAATCTGTGGTTCCTAAACCTCAGACAAAACAGTCAGATCTTTGCTATGGTCTAAGGGACAGTTCGGGGTCAGAGCCCCTTACATTACATGATCTCAGAGGCATGGGCCCTCCAGGCTGAATTGATTTCATGCAGGGAAAACCCTGCCACAAAGCCCTTGGCACCACAGTACTGGAATCGTAAACCTTACCACGAAGTAAGAGGGCTGTGTAAAGTGATCACAGGCAGACAGGAATTAGAATCTCAAACTCGAAATAGCCAGGGTGGGGACGGGGACACTGAACACTGGCCGCATCTGAGGAAAACTGCACACGGGGGAGGGGGGATGCTGCCATTTTCTGAATCCTCCCCAATGCCTTTTAAAAATTTGCATCTTAATTACTTAAAACTGTGTTTGGGAAATACAGATGAGGCAGAGATTGGGTACCTATGAGTGGGCACCTACTCCGTCAGGATAGAGAACAATTTGTTCTTCCATGATGGGGAGATGCTGTTATGGCTTCAAGCATGGAGTGGCCTTGGAGGATAACCAGCCTAGAACTAGGGAAGCCCTTGGATTTTCCTCCCTACCCCCTTTCCAAAAGTCATCTTCCTTCCTTTTCCTTTTCTCTTTTAACGTGTGTGTGTGTGTGTGTGTGTGCATGTGTGTGCATGCATGCACATGTACGTGTGCCTGGGTGTTTTATAGATCAAGCACCTTCCTTCTTTACTCTCCAGCCTATACCGCGAGGCGGAATTCCTCACTTGAACCCAGACCTCACTGATTCTGCCAGCTTGCTCCGGAGATTCTGTCTCTGCCTCCTGAGCGCTGGGATTATAGGTGGGCTTCCACCTCCACCCACTGTTTCTGTGAGCAGATTCTGTCTCTGCCTCCTGAGCGCTGGGATTATAGGTGGGCTTCCACCTCCACCCACTGTTTCTGTGAGCACTGGTGATCAGATCGTTGCAAGCACTGGTGAATACTGTGGAGACTGACTACTGGGTGTTGGCTTTTATTAGCATGGGAAGTCAATTGCGGTTCATTCCCTTGAACGTGGGACGGCTTTGTTGTACGTCCTTAGGATTTGCCTTTCAGATTTTGCCCTTCAGTTTAGAAAAGTCTCTAACCCCAGGCTCTGATTTCTGTTCCTCCCCTGAACTTTGTGGGGGGATGTCAATAGCGAATAAGAGGGAGAGTTTTGTTTTTCTTTTGCTTTTTCACATCTACATTTTTTTGTTTCTCTTGAGAGAGGGTCTCACTCTGTAATTCAGGATAGTCGTGAGCTGTATAGGCCAGGCTGGCCTGGGACTCTTGGTCCTCCTGTCTCTGTCTCAAGGGCTGAGGTTTTAGACTTGCTCCACCATGCCTGGCTCATTTCTGTCATTTAACAGCGCTCCACACCTTTCTTCCGTGTGGTTACAGAAGCACCTGTTATTTTGGTCTTCCATTTGCTGGTGTGTTCTCTCTCTCTCTCTCTCTCTCTCTCTCTCTCTCTCTCTCTCTCTCTCTCTCTCTCTCTCTTTCTCTCTATCCAGACACTCTTTCAGAGGTCAGCCAAGGATCCACAGGAGTTCATATGAAGATTTGAGGCTTGTGCTCTACGGCTGTCTTCCTCTGAGGCTTTCACCTGTCGTTTTCCATCATCATCGCCTCAGCCTTTCTCTGGAATTCTGCCTGCTCCACACTGCTTGTGTGGCCCTCCCTGGGGGCGGGGCAGGGAGCACGATGACACAACCTAGCAGGTCCAATACCTTTCCTTTCTGCAGGGTTGAGTCCTTTCCAGCCTCTGCCTGTCTTGCTTATTCCACTACAATGTTTTTATTGCTTTGCTAAAATATGTCTCCCAGAATTGATTTTGCTAGCTAGAGGATGGTGGTTCAAAGCACACTAGTGTACTCTTGCCTTAAGAGAGATTTATTGTGACTGAGTGTGATGTGTCGTATGCTTGCAGGTCTGTGTCATGGTATACATGTAGAGGCTAACGTGTGTGGCCTCTGTACCATTCTTTGTGTGCCTTCAGAGGGTCTGACTGGGTTTTGGGTTTTGGTTCATGTAGTAAGCATTTTTGTGTGTGTGCTGATCCATCCATCCCTGTTCTGGTGTTATTGTTTTATAATTGTTTTAAAGATTAAGTCTCGGGCTGGAGAGATGGCTCAGCTGTTAAGAGCGCTAACTGCTCTTTCAGAGGTCCTGAGTTCAATTCCCAGCAACCACATGGAGGCTCACAACCATCTGTCACGGGGTCTGGTGCCCTCTTCTGGCCTGCAGGCATATACACAGACAGAATATTGTATATATAATAAATATTTTTTTAAAAAAGAAAGATTAAGTCTCATGTAGTTCAGGCTGGCCTCAGTATACTTTGTAGCCGATCTTCCTGTTTCCACCTCTGGATTCCAGGCATGCTCCACCATGCTTGATCTTGGATAATACTGCTCCAGCTTGGCTCTGTCTGTCTATCTCTCTGTCTGTCTGTCTGTCTGTCTCTATCTCCAAGAGGCCTCAGACTCACAGAGATCTGCCTGCCTCTGGCTCCCACACGCTATTAAAGGCTTGTGTCACCATACTCAATGAGACTTTTATGAGTCTCTCCCAGCTTTTGCTTGATTGACTGTCAGGGCTTGTGTAACTTCAAGTGCTCCTTGCTGGTGATGGAGAGTCAAATTTTTGTCACTCTAGACAAAGATGGTAATTCCTGCTGAACCCAAGTGCCCATCATGGGAGGAGACTCGTAATGGAGGCTTTGATCTGCAGAAGGCTGTGGGATCAGCTCATTCTTCTTGAGAGTTCCCATTTCATTCCTGTCCATATTGAACCAGAAAGCCGTGTCTCTGGAGTGCTGGTTTTGGTCCCTCTAGATTTTTTTGTTTTTGTTTTTGCTGAGTTGAGCTGTGGCATTGTGCTGTCGTCTGGAGGTGAGAACACACCCCAGCTCAGCCCTTCTAGTCAGTTATATTCTGTCGTAAGCCTGTCCTCAGACTGGGCAAGGGTGTAGACACCTGTCATCCTGGCACACAGCACTCGGGTGATATAACAACATCCTCTTCGGCTTAGGGAAATGGACCATCTTGACATCCATCAAGCTCAACAATCACCATGGGAGGAATCGGAATTCAAAAAATGTCAGATTTAGGGGCCAGTAAGATGGCTTGGTGGGTAAAAAGCTCTGGCCACACAAACCTGAAAACTTGAGTTTGTTTGATTACTTGGACTCACAGTGGGAGGAGAGAATTGACCCCACAAAGTTGTCCTCTGACCTCCGTGTGTGTCCTGTGGCTCCCTTCTTCCCCCAATTCCATTTTTAAAAACTCCATGAGATGTCCTCTCAAAGGCTAGAGATGAAAGATATTTGAAACAGATGTCTACTGGCTCAGATGGAAGGCAAGTCCAAGGGGGCAGACCTAATCCCTTTGGACAGAAGATCGTTACTGGAAAGGCAGACTACAATCTCAAGGTAATTTATCTGGCAGGGAGAACAATCATTTGAATCTCTAGGGCTGGCCTGTGAACCACAGCTCAGGGTGAAGGTTGGGTTTAACCACTTTGCCCATCCTTCCTGTAGGTGGAGCCAAAGCTTGTGACGGGAGCACGGGTCCTGAGCAGCGCCACGCTTCCCCTCTCATTTTCAACCTAGAAGATGATGCTGCAGAAGCCATGCCCCTACAGAGAGGAAGCCCTGAGTACCAGTCGGTGCTGCCGAAGGTCACCAGCGTTCTTGCCGACGTCCTTCGAGACATTGCTGATGACAACGTCTCCCGAGCAGACTACTCTCAGGATCCTTCGGCGACTCCCTGCTGTAACCCCTACCAAATTGCCTGTCGTTGCCAAACAGTGTGATGGGTGTTTTCTCCCCTATGAGAAGAAAGACTATCTGGAAATCGTAGACAGGTTAGGTTGACTTCCAAACTACTAGATGTCTACTTTAGGAAGGAGGTTACACAATCTGGTTTGGAAGCCATGGCTTTCCCTCTCCCTGTGTAGACTGCCCCCTCCGCATGCAGGTTTGAGACGCGTCAAGTGGGCACACTGGGCACGGCAGGATTAAGCACCAGTGGGCACACGGAGTTGCAGCACAGGTCCAAGCCCTAGGTTTTAAGCCTGGGCGATGACTTAAATCTCAATTGCAAATTGATTTTGAAAGTTAACACATGAAGTTGCCTGTGTATGTCCCCAGCACCAAGCAGGTCCTTAATGTTTTAGTTTCTATCTTGTGTTCCCAGTTCCCCCAGTCACTGGAGCACAAACCTTCTAGCTGGTATGCATTGCTCGGCCATCTCCAGTACACACACAGACCACCAGGGTCTGAGCAGAATCTGGCTCAGGGGATCTGGAGGAAGGTCTGGGAGACTTCAGTGTTGCTGGATTCCTTTGAGATGCCTTGAGCAGCACAGAGCTAAACCGAAGCTAGGTCTTTCTGGGCCTTCTCTCTTGTAAATCCCAAATGGGAAGGCTATAAAGATTTAGGAGGTTGGGGCTGGAGAGCTGGCCCATCAGCTAAGAGCACTGGACCTGGGTTCTGTTCCCAACACCTACACGGTGGTTTAAACTCCAACAGCAGTTCCAGGTCTCACTACTCTCCTCTGGTCTGAGAATTTCAGGCATGCGCATGGTGCACATACATACATACATACATACATACATGTAGGCAAAACACTCATATAGTAAAAAAAAAATCTCTTAAAATAAGATTTAAGATTTCTTCCCAGCCCCTACAACTTCTAAGAAATAAAACCAAAAAAAAATGTAAACAACTCACAAATGCATTGCCATGATTTTATTTCATTAGTGTCCTGAATGGGACTCAAGGGTAATAAACGATTTATTCCAATCACTGCAAAAATACTTTGCCTGGCTAAAATAGTTTCTCTCTCTATATGTCTGTAATATACAAGAAACACAATTCAAAGAGATTTCCCACTACATACATTTTTTTTTTACACAGCATACATTTGACAAGGACACCCTTATAATATATATAAAATTCCGGCTATATACCGATATGGTTAGTTAGCATTTACACTGTGGTGTGAAGGTATGTGACTCCAGCGTTCTCCTCACCCACTGGCAGCCAAGGCTGAGGGGGCTGGGTGGGGGGCTGACCATGTACTATGGCTCAGGCAGCAAGGCACTCAGGACCCCTGCCTCCCTCCCCTCTCTGCTCACACAACTGATTGCACTCCGTGTCTTCCACTGTCCTTGTTCTCCAGAACCACCCGACTGGGGGTGTCCTGACTTCGGGGTGCGCTTCTTGTCAGGACTGCTTCGCTTTGCCCTTCTGACTTCCGCGGCACAAGATTATCTACCAAAATCAAAACAGAATGGCCTTACTCCTCTCACGAAGAGGCAGGGGAGGCAGGCTGGGTTACCCAGGGGTCTGTGCTATGCAGATTAGCAAGGGAGGCTGGGCCTTTTGAAACTTTTCTATATGGCCCCAGACTGGCGGTCACTCACAACCACGGAAAAATCCACCCATCTTACATTGGTGTGGACAGCTGTGGCACAGATCCCAGCAACACTGATTAAAAACTGCATGTGTGCGCGTGTGCTCGTATGCACATGCGCAATTCTTCTTCTGAAAGGCTCGTCTTACTTGTAAACACTGACTGCTAAGTGACTGTAGAAAGAACAGAGTGTCAGCACAGGTTCTTGGTCCAAGTCGCTGTTCTTTTGCTCATAGGGCTAATATTGTGTCACAGAGCGCAGACTGCATGCTGGCTTGCTAACGTAGCAAAAGCTGCTGGCCCTCCTTAAAGCCTCTTCTCAGGGTACGAGAGATGAGCAGCTGGCTTTCCTCTTGCTGGTCTTGAAGCGAAGTCAATCCCAAAGAGGACAGTGGTGTTGGGAGGGAGGGCAGTGGCAGTCTACTTTGTAAAGTGAGCTCACTATTCCTACCCGAAAGGGAAGTGATTTTGGCTAAGCCGATCGTTTTGTAGTCTCGGAAGCTTCTAAAGAATTGTGAGGAAAGATAGGGATTCTGGGAAATATCTGCAAGAGGCTTGCAATTCAGAACACAGGCAGGGAGCGGGGCTTTCCTAGCAAGCCCAGCTGAACTCTTAGGCTCTGGGGCATGGCTGACATGGCCGCACTGAATGCCAACCCAGCAGCACTTCTGCCTCTGCTCCTTGTGCCTCGAGATAGAGAACCCTGCCTGCTGCTGACCCAGGACTTTGGTTGGAACACTGGCTCCTCTTCTCCATCTGCCTGCAGGTTGTGGGATAGGCGGGGCCTGGCGGCCACCATGACACCCAATACCCCAAGCACCCAGAGGCTGTGCCACCTTAGCTGAACTCTAATAGTTCTGGGAACTTGTTTTCTGACAAGCACTTACTGGCAGGGAGAATTTCTTGTGTATAAACTTTTTTTTTAATGCCAGGGATGGACCCAGCACCCATTGCTTCCTGAGCTAGCCATATCCCTAGCCTAGACAAGAATCTAAATGCAGTTTAAGCCAACTTCACACAAATTTGCTTCTTGAGAAGGAGAAAGGACAGTTGGCTTGCACCTGATGTCCTGGCAGTGTTTAGGTGAGCATGTCTACAACGCATGTGAACATTAGTCGTTTTGGGTGTGCATGCATGTGTGTGTGAGCATGGAACTCAGAGCCTCTGACATGCTAGGCATATATCCCATCACTAATCCATACCCTCCAACATTCCTTCTTAAATCGAGCGCCTCTGATTCTCTTCACCTCCAGGAAAACGGCTTACTCGGGGTTATTTTATACAGGATTCCTCTGGCAAGGAGCCACCTCCTACATGCCAGTGTTCATATTACTCAACTTCTGTAAACACGAAAGCTTGCAAGCTCTGCTCTGACTACAGCGAAGACTAGTTCGAGATGTATCAATCTTCCACTGCAGTCTCAGAGCTTTACCAAAATTGCCAAAACAGAACTGAGCGAGCATCAGACCTTGGCAGAATAGGATGCTCTGGTCATGTTTGTCCCCACTGTTCTGACCTAGAGTTCTCTGGCTCCTGGAAGATGTGATACCAGTTAAATAGTTAAATATAGCCATTAACTTTCAGAAGATCTCCTAATAGTTCTGGGGGGCATCGTGGGAGCCCACAGGCACCATTGGTCTAGGCAGCAACTGTTAGGCAGTAGGCCAACAGCTGTTGTAAAATGCATAATTAGTTTTTTCTTTTTAAAGAACTACTCCTTCCCACCATTAATATATAACTGTCACTTGGCGGCAATATATTTGGCAACTTGCCATGAAAGTCCAAAAATGTAAATTTCAAACTGCAAGCTACAAAACCAGTATGGAAGTCACAAATACCTCCTATTTACACGGAAAGGGGCCTCACCCACTTCAGGGCCCACAGGACCATGCCCCTTCTATTCCCTAAGTTCTGACGTGGCATTGTATCCATCTGAAATGATCTCAAGTCGCCTATTGGGATTTATTTTTTTTTTTTTGAGACAAGGCTGGCCTTGAGCTTACTGTGTAGCGAAGATGACCCTGAACATCTGATACTCCTGAATCCCAACTACTAGGATTACAGTTACCATGCTCGGTTTTCTGTGCTGCTGGGAACTGAACCCAGGGCTTCATGCACAGCCAAGCATTCTAGCAACTGAGCCGCAACCCTACTCACTCATATGCCTTCTAACTCACATTCACAGGAGGGGTGCACACGCCCTGACGGACCTTTCCTCCAGCTGCTGGTGGAAGCCAGGTCCAGTGCTCAGGTACCCCTGGCGTCTCTCACTGCCAGCAAGCCTAAGTAGGATGCCGGGGAACCTTGCTGAAGGTGTGCAGGTGAGCTAATGCCACCCACACTGGCTTTGTATATGCGGTTTCCTAGTGAGTGCAATGCTTAAGAGTGCAATGCCAGAGCTGCAGGCAGGGTGCAGGTCAGTTCCTGCAGGACATGACCTGGCCCCTTTAACTGACCATAACAAGTAACAGGCAGCATTCTACAAGGGCATTCCTAGACGCTACGGAAACCCCGACCTCACCAACAGCAAAGGCTGTGTATGCATAGAGGCAGAGGCAAGGAAGGAATCTGGGTCCATGGTGACCCAGGTTAGTATTGGGTTATGGCAATGCTGCCAGGCTCCAAGCATCACACCAGCTGGCTAGCCCGTGGGATCTGAACCTGCAAGGTGGGTGTCCTATGACTCTCTGCATTTGGAAGATTAGTGGTTAGGAGCAAGAGCAGGGGCAGTGACTTTGCCTCTTGTGGGAGGCACTTCCTTCTTCCAGGCACACAGACGGCGCAACTCTGTTAAGGGTTCCGAATGCTCACAGGGGGAAACTCATTCTCGTCGTCAAGACACACTGGTCCCGTGGCAAACTCGTGTTCCGGAATAACTTCTCCGCGGAGCGCCCCACCATCCTCAGAGTAACCTGGAGGCAAGAATTAGAAAAGGAACAGGTGGCACCCCGCGGGGAGTGCTGGAGGGTCAGGACCTGAAAGGGGGAGCATGGAGGCAATGCTGGGTGCATCTCTGTCTCCCAAATAGAGGGATGGCTCAAGGTGAGTCTAAATCCTCTCACTATCTAGTCCCTGAGCCCTGAGAGGCGGGCAGGTCTCTCCCATCTCCCATCTGCAAGTCCAGCTCTTTGGAATTCTCAAGAAGTAAAGGGTTATTGTTTATTAACTGGTGCCTTTAACCCCAGAGGCAGAGGCAGATGGATCTTTGTGAGTTCCAGGCTAGCCTGGTCTACACAGTGAGACCCTGTCTTTAAGAAAGAAAGAAAACAAAAAAGAAAGAAGGAAGGGAGGGAGGGAAGAAGAAAGAAAAGAAAGAAAGGAGAGGGAGGAAGGAAACCAGCCATGGGCTACATCCTCCAGTGTTAGGGACCCGAGGTTGAAGACTATTACCTGGCCTGGCAGTGAGGAAGTAACCATGGAGAGTGCTCATCCTGAGACACCAGCACGGGGAAGAAGGCAGCCCCATAGGAGCCCCCCCCCCCCCCCCCCCCCGCCCCGCCCCCACAACCAGCCACTCACCTGGCACAGTGGAGGCTGCAGATGTGCTGGGCCTTGCTACAGTTGCTGCGTAAGACGGAGGTAAGGAAGGTTTGAGGTCGTTCTCTTTGTTTTCGTCTGCTGTTCCTGAGCTGAGCAAACTGCTCGCGGCAGTTAAGAGAGAAGAGAAGAAGTCAGCACAGCTCCAGAAACACCTTTGTGCTGAAAAGGGCAAGGGGGCTTGCGCTCTGCTGTTTTGTTATTTGAAGGTAAATTACAGACCCGCCGGGATGACGTAAGACCAGCCTGTACCCAAGGAGGTCAGCCAGGCCCCTTCAACATGATCCATCCCTTATACCAGTAGGCAAAGCCCTGCCCTCTGCTCTTCGGGTGGATTTGAGCAAGAACGCCAAGAAATGCTCACAAGGTCGTGGGTGAGGTGCAGTGGCAGCTCACAGTATCCGGCCCACCACTGGTCAGCCTGCATATGCCACAGGATTTTAGGAACTCTGAAATCTGATTCTGTGAACATTTTTGACTCTTCACTGTGTTCCTAAGGGCTGTGCTAGGGGGACATCTCATTTGTGGTATTACGCTATGTATCTGGGTGCCGTCCCAAAGAGGACTGGGGGTGGGTACCTGACCGTGGGACTGAGCTGAAGCAAAGCCAGCTGGGGCCTTGCCACAGAGACTGCCAGGAGGGAGCTAAGAGCAGCAAGAACACTGGAGCGGGTCACTGTCCCCAGCACAGAGGCAGCTCTGCACACTTGTTCCTGGACAGCTGTTTGGCAACTAGAATCTTCACCTGTGGGTTTTGATTAAGACGCATTCCCCTCCATCCTGAGGATCCACATTGTAGATGTAAAGGTGTCCATCGGAGGAGGCCACCAGCAGCCGCGGCAGTTTCTGGATCCTAAGACACAAGTGATGGATTGCTGTGGATGTGTCTGCTGGCAAAGCCCCACTCCCCGCCTCCTGTCTCCAAGACTTCTGCCTTTGAAAACCCCTTAGCCCAGTGGTCCAGAGTTGGGACGTCCGGCCATGCCTTTACATTCTCACCTGACCATCTATCTGCTTTCAGGATGATTTCGGGCTTTGTATGGGACGGAACAGAAGTAATGGATGTGGACAATAGCACCGGTGGAAGGCTACAGCCAGCTTAGTGGTGTCCCCGGACGGAATGTGGTCTCTGTGTTATGTGTCTGTGACTTCAGCAGTGATAGGAAGTGGAACAGAATGCAGCCGGCTCACCGTCTAGGTTTATAAACTTGTGTGTTTTACGTGGATGCAGGTGAGCATGCAGGCAGAGGCCAGAGGGCAGCCTGAATTGTAGTTTCTCAGGCCCTGCCCCCTTTTCTTGAGACAGTTTCTTACTGGCCTGGAACTCACTGATAGGCACCGCCTGCCTCCCCTGTCCTGTGATGACATGACATGACAAGCGCACGCTTCCACATTCAGCTTTTTTTACGTGGGGTCTAGGGCTTCAACGCCACTCTTTTGCTTCCGTGGCAAGCATTTTACTTATTAGGTTATCTCCCTAGCCCCTAAAATTATTTTTATTGTCTTCTGAAATAGGAGTTTGATGCTTATTGTGGGCTGGCATTCTATTTGCAAAGCCCCTGATTAGTCCTCCCGAGTGCTGGGATTCTGGATGTGTACGACCATGCTCAGCTCATGGGTTTTGTTTGTTTGTTTTGTTTTGATTTTTTAACAAATGCCCACAAACTTATTAAATTAAGACACCTGTCAGCCCCATAGGCTATCATGCTGGAACGCCATTATTTTATCTTACAAGACCAGAGCTTGTTTATCCGGCATCGTCATTGGGGCTGAGATTTGATAGTCACATGCCAACCCCCAGCTGCCCCCTGAGAATCCACCCTTAAGCTAGCAAACAGATTCCGCTTGCCCTTCCTGGGGCTGTTCTGCTTTTCTTTATTTCTAGTTATGTGCATATGCGTATGCCTGCTTGTCTGCATGTGTACCACATACATGCAGTGCGTGCAGTGGCCAGGAGAGGGCGTAAGACACACACACCCCCAACTGGAGTTATAGGCAGTTATGAGCCATCGGATGTGTGTGCTGAAGCACTGTTCTCTGCAAGAGCAGTAAGGGCTTATAACCGCTGAGCCATCTTCCCAGCCCTGCCTTTTTTTTCCTTTTCTTTTCATATCTCTGAGTTGGTGGCACTGTACATACGTGGACAGGGTACAGATGTTCTTCTGCCCAGAGAAGTTCAGGCGTCCCGTGGCGAAAGCCCTGTCCTGGTTCATCATGTCTGACACCTGGGCGGGGAGGTAGTTTGTAGCTGCCATGAACATCTTTCCCATGTAGCCGCTCCAGGTGGAAGGCTCTTCTGGGCGGCTAGGGGAGGCAATGCAGAGAGGCAAGGGTGGGTCTGGGCTGTGGGCACAGGCACCGTGCCAGTGACTGCTGTGGTCCAGCATTGACCTGAGCAGGCAGAGGCTGTGCCTGAGCACAATGTTCTGGCCACTGAGACACATTATCCCAGCAATAACTACAGGGCACCAGGGCCTGCACGTCCTTCAGAAGAACCACTGTAAGCCTGTTAAGAGGTTCCCCGAGCTACTGCGTTCTTACATTAAGGCTATTGCTGATGATTAGTCTCATTTCTGGGTTTTCAAAAGAGGGCAAAGGTAGAGATTCTGATGGAATAGATATATGGACCCTGTAAAATGAGCTCAGGAGCCCGAATGGGGTTCAGGGAAGAACAGACAGATCTCTGTGAAGGCTTCCTGAACCAGACTGAGTAGGAAGCAAGCCTCCAGGCAAGATGCTCAGGGTGGTGTCTTATTATAGCCCTGGAGCCCTGTGGTACCCAGCACTGAAAATGCTCAGGTGCACCGTGGGAATCTGGGAAGTACCCTGCGCTCACTGGACTTCATCCCACATCCAAGGAGTCCATGAACTGCTGTCTTGGTGTCCCACACCACGGCTGGCACCCTGGGGATAGGCCACTTGTTGGAGGGACCTGATCCTGGTGTTTGGCCCATTTCACACTGTTACCAACTGGCTACATGGTCTTCAGCCTAACTTCATGGGCCTTGTGTTCTTGACCGCAAGGGACACTTTTAGATACACCTGTACTGAGAGCTCTAGGGCCTTGTATTCTGATTTAGAATCTATCAAGAGGAATAACACCAAGACTTTACATTAAAGGCTGGGGCACAGCGCAGATGTATAAAAAGCAAAGCAGCCTGAGTGGCTATGCACACGGTCCAGACAGGAGCCACAGAGGACCAGAGAGAGGTGGCGAGGGTCCTTAGCATCCTGGTTTCTGTTTCCTCACTGGAAGGCAGGAATCAACTGAGCTCTTGGCAGGCTTCCTCGGGGGAACTAAGGCAGACAGCCAAGTGGATGAGACTTGTGTGGTCTCCTAGGCAGTGGGTTTCGGGGGCGGTGGGGTGGCAGCTGCTGGACTCTGCAGGTAGGGGGGAGCTGAGATTTTATTATCGAGGGGAAGAAAGAAAGGAGTCTGAGAAGGAGGAGCCATGTTCAAATGAGCACTTCCAGAAGACTGATCCGGCAAGAAGATACAGATGGGCAGCTGCTGTATGGCATTTCCCTCTGCAATGAAACATTCTCCTCAGGAGGGAAGGGGTGTGTGTGTGTGTGTGTGTGTGTGTGTGTGTGTGTGTGTGTGTGTATAAGCCCTCAGCTTCGGGAAGGAAGAAACTTGCAAGGCCTTACAGAAGCACTAAACAGTTGGTGGGGGAAGAGACTCTGACCAGCCCAGTTGCCCCAAGGAGATCTCTCTGGTGATACTGCTTGTGGGAATCGTCACCCCTGCTTGGCGGCCTTTTCCTTGTAGCTGTATTTGAGTCATCTCTGCTCCTCTAAGAAATCCCGCACCCGCACTCCTGAGCATCCCCAGGAAAACCTCACTGGTTCATAAAGTTGGGTTTCAGTCAGTTGTTACGTCGGATGTCATGGCTTCCCTTTCTGAAGGAGAGTAGATGTGTGTGTGTGTGCGTGTGCGTGCATGTATACATGTGCGTGTGCATGCGTGTGCGTGCGTGTGTGTGCGTGTGTACACGTGTGTGTGTGCGTGCGCGTGTGCGTGTGTGTACTATCTCACACCACAAATGGTTAAAGAGAGCTGGGAAGAGAGAGGCTATGAAGAAACAATGAAGTTAAAGATGTGGATAAGGGCAGCGGCCAGTGAGGCAGGGCGAAGATACGAACGGAAGCCATACTTCCTAATACATAGACGCTTCACAGACAAGCTGAGAACGAGAATCTGCCCCTGGCCACTGCTGGCCACTCACACACAGTAGAGCTGGGAGATGGTGGTGAGTTCCCTATCTTAAACACTGATGACTGGGTGGAAGGTGGGGGAGGGGCGGGGCTTGAGAGCACTGCCTTGGCTGCTGCACTGATGATTGACAGGGGGATAGGGCTTGGGGGCCCTGATGGGGGACAGGGCTTGGTAGCACCTCTGGTGCGGTGCTGGCAAAAGTGTTGTAACAGATGGGCAGGCCTCTAGGGTCCAGGCTGCCAGCACAGGCAGACGCTCACAAGCCACTGAAGACTTGGAGACCGTTAAGCAGAGTCTAAAACATAGACAAAACACGAGGAAAGCGTGCAGAATAAGCATCTCAAGCTTAAGTTTAAACACGTGTCCTTCCTGGGCAGTGTTCAAAAGATGGAGGTGCCTTTAGGAGGTGAGGACAGGCCTATGAGAGGTAGGTCCCAAGGGTCTGAAGGTCATATCTGTCCCTGGTCTGCAAAGATAAGAGGAACCATGACCACGTGCTCCTGCCATCCTAAACCCTGCCATGCCTTCCCCACCACGGCGGGCTGGAATCCTCTGAAAGGGTGAGTCCAAACAAGCCTTTCCTCTCATCGTACTTTCTGGAAGGTATGGCGGTTGCAGAGGTGAGACGGGAACAAATACAAAGAATGCCAGCATCCCACGGAGGGAACATCTCGCCAAGCCTTGCCCGCTGGGGACAGCAACATCCCACGGAGGGAACATCTCGCCAAGCCTTGCCCGCTGGGGACAGCAACATCCCACAGAGGGAACATCTCGCCAAGCCTTGCCCGCTGGGGACAGCAACATCCCACAGAGGGAACATCTCGCCAAGCCTTGCCCGCTGGGGACAGCAACATCCCACAGAGGGAACATCTCGCCAGGCCTTGCCCGCTGGGGACAGCAACAACACTAAATATGCTTTCCTCTCCTTCATCCCACGTTAACACGGCTACACCAGCACGCTGCTGTCGGGGGCACCACGAAACACTTTAGAGCAACAAACTTCCGGAATCCCCACGTCAAGCTTAAGGTACAAACACAATGATTAAGCTTGTTTTTTTAAGGGTGAGGAGAGAGATTCAGAGAGACTGAACAAGCTTCCCAGAGTCTCCCAGCTCCAAAGGGGGCCGAATTGAGTTGTAGACTCAGGACTGTAGACACACCAGATGTTTTGCTTTTGTGCAGGACATCCCAAAACGTGCTGCGAGCACACACTCTACATTGACAACAGCCCGGCAGCAAGGCCAAGTTTTCCAAGTGGAGTTCCCATGCCTACGGGATAACGGGGACCTGTCCCTTCAGCCTAGTAGCTATTCTGTGCCTGGTGGCGCACTTGCCTGTCAGTCAGGTGTTCCAGCTTGAAGATGTGCACGGTCTCCGTGTTGCTGGAGGCACACAGGAACTGCGAGTCCATACTGAACACCAGAGAGCTGATTGTCACGTACCTAGAGACGGCAACACACAGGCCAATAAGCTGTTCTGACCGGGAAGGTTGCCTCCTCACAGTTCTAAGAACAGCTATACAAGGAAATGAAAATGTGTCCTGAGGAGGTTGAAAACTCCTCCAACATTATTCTGTTTGTATTTAAAAAGCAATGTGGGAGAGATTCAGGGAGAGCTGCGGTCTGAGGAACAAACACACACACAGGGCCTGGCCTTTTCTCCCAGCCAGGAGAGATGACCTGCTTTCTTAGTATGTGACATCTCCCAGCTGCTCTCCACAGACCCCGCTACAAAACCCACAGCCAAAAAGGTCCCAGTCACTGACGCCTGAAGTGGTCCTTCATTTCCCATTTGTGGAAGGAAGTAGATATTGTTTCTGGATTGTGATTCCTGGCTCTCTGCTTTCCCCCACGCTGGCCTACCTCTCATGGGTATCAAAAGACCCTGCCAGCCTCTGCAGTACATCTGCCTGCTTTGACGTCTGTTTTTAGAAAGCTCCCGTGTAGCCCTGAGCCAATTACCCGGAAAGCACCTGAATCTCTAGGCGAGGAGGGACAGAGCCTGCCTCCACCCTCTCCCTAGATGGCTGCCAGGAAGGGTTTTAGAAGAGGACAGACACGGAGCACAGACCTTTTCATTCCTCGACGAAACTCATAGAGTTTTTGCCCGTCAGGTACAGAGAACACGCGTATGACGGTGCCCTGGAAGAGAAAGCAGGGGACTTTTCCCAACCACAAATGCTTCACGCAGGGATGTCCCTTCTCAGGGCTTTACTGGTTTTGAGCACCTGTCTCTAAGTAGCAAGCATTGGGCACAGGGGCATTTTTATCTGAATATGTGCCAACTAAGTGTCTTTCCCTTCCCGTCCTTATGTCTCATTCAGTGTGTGCATGTGTGTGCGTGCATGCGCGTGTGTGTGTGTGGTCACAAACTGTTCAGATTTTCTAGACTATTCTATCTCTGCTTATTAAAAATATATCTGCTTTGCATGGCACTTGAAATATAACTTGATCACTTTATTTATTCTGGTCAACAGAGTCTGATCTCTCTCCCTATCTATGGACAACAGGCACATGTAACATCTATCCTTATCTGGGGACAACAGGCCCACGCATTTCTTAATAAGGCCACAAGTTTTTGTGCACAATGTCTTGCAGCTTGCGTAATGTCATGGTTTGATAGGACCACAGCAGGCCCATCTTCAAGCCTCATCACTGGTCCAGCAGCTCTCAGGGCACCTCGGCAGGCGTCCTGCAAACCCCCAGATGGGGGGAAGCCTGCGAACACTTACTTTCTCAGACGCACTTGCTAGCTTGGAGCCTGAGGAGTTGAAGGTGATGGCGGCCAGCGTTCCCTCGTGGGCAGCGATGGTGCACACTGATTTCTGTGTGGGGGAGGATGGAGATGGATGTTGCTGATGGGGGACGAGGAATTTCCTCCGTGCCCCTTGCTCTCTGCCTTGCCTCCCTGGGCCACTTGCATATAAGCTGAAAGCCCTTTTTATGGAGTTCTGCTATACTATTCTCTCCTCTGGCTCCTCCCCTTGTTGTGGTGAACCAATGGGTTTAATTAGGGCTACTTACAGGGCAACTCAGCAGTATCTATACTACTAAAAGAATGTCTACCCCAACCCTAGCAGATTAATAGCCTATATGGGGCTGGCTCTCATGAACCTCCCCTTCCATGACAGGATGCTGACAGGCTCAATCTAGTGCAAGTGTCGGGGTGGCTGAGAGCCTGAGGGTGCGACAGCCACATGCCCAGGAGACAGCATTCTATATAGCAAGCCACCCCAGATTCTGTGACATTCCCTGGGGTCTCTGTGTTTGGGGGGGAGGGTGATAGGAAGGTGGAGGGGTGTCTCATGCCTGTTCCTTTCCCTGCCTTTGGGAAGTAGATGGCCAGCTGTGTGCCTGATACAGAGCCCGGCTGTTAGGGTTCTTTGTGCTTGCTTCTTCAGGGGTTTCCCCGAGTGCCCCTGCCCTGCTCTATGATGCTCTACGAAGCTGCAAGGAGCAGAGGGCAGGGGATACAGGCTTGTGCGCTATCTCGTTGATTCCACTTCGGGCAGGTGTTCTGCCTTGTTGTGGCGCCTGCCTCTCAGCGGTGTTGACCAACACCGACTTTGAGCTTCAGCATAAACACCATTTGTCTTCCTTTGCCCAACTGTTGTGGCCAGAGAAACTCCCCCACACAGCTTACCCCACTGCAACAGGGACTCCTTATCTAAATTATTCACCAGCTGGCCAGGGCAGGCGGGCTGGTGCACCAGGGACCGCGGTGAACTTACCAGGGAGTTTCCATCATAGAGAACAATCTCGCCTGTAGTCTGGCTTCCAGGATAGGCCAGGTAGGAGTTGGAATGGTTGATAGAGAGGGCACAGAGACCTGGCAAAGAACAGAGGATGAGGAGAAAAGAGCTCGGCTAGAAAGGGCACCTGAAAACCATGTGTCTGGAGCGCCACCTGCTGGCGAGGGAAGGAACACCTTTGAGTATTTCTGTAGATTATTATAATCGCGGGTTTCTTAAATTATACATAGTCACCCACACAGCGAGTCACAAAAGCTGGCAACAGCAAAAAGTTTCTGAAGGCACAACGGGCAAAGAATTTTGAATTGAAGTGCGTAAGGAATCTGAGGTGGCTCTGCAGCCCCGGCCATGGTTGCATCTCATCGCCACTGCAGCCTTGCCTCTGAACACACAACATGCACACACTTCCTCGTGAACGCTATCACACCCACACAACACCAACATACCAACATACACTTTCCCGTGCATGCTACCACAGCACACAGCAGACACACACTTTCCC
>NC_022014.1:72684207-72726244 GCF_000317375.1 Microtus ochrogaster
TGCATGCTACCACAGCACACAGCAGACACACACTTTCCCGTGCATGCTACCACAGCACACAGTGTCAACACACACAGCCTCTGAGCACCTGGGCCCAGTACCGTATGCCATGAACTGCTGGCTTTTCACTGTACAAACTGTCCTGCTCTTATAGAAGAGCACCAAGTAACAGGAAACAGAAACATTTAACATTTTCCTACATTCCTCGTGATGTTAGTACCAAATTGGCAATACCCTGATATTGTCTTGTGTTAGAAGTGTTGATTTTAGACATTGCTGGCTGGGCTGCTGATTTGAATTTCTTTTCAAAATGGTTAAATGAACTTTTGCTTGGGATTCAGACAAAGCTTATGAAATGGTCCTAAGATACTTCTGCCAGTTTGTATTATGCATTTATATGAAGTAGTACTTTGGGCACTAACAATTACAAAATAAGATTATTGATGAATTCTGAAGAACATTTAAGATGATTTATGTCTTGTGTATCTATCACATGTCCAGATGAAATTTAAATACTCATGTAAAAAGATGCAAGTCCTTTTGTAGCATCAGTGCAAACATTTTATTGTTTTCTTTCTTTTTTTAAAAAGTATTCTGCCGCCGGGCGATGGTGGCACACGCCTTTAATCCCAGCACTCAGGAGGCAGAGGCAGGCGGATCTCTGTGAGTTCGAGACCAGCCTGGTCTACAGAGCTAGTTCCAGGACAGGCTCCAAAGCCACAGAGAAACCCTGTCTCGAAAAACCAAAAAAAAAAAAAGATTCTGCCTGCCTGCATGTCAGAAAAGGGCACCAGATCTCATGGTGGCTGGCAACCACCATGTGGTTGCTGGGAATTGAACTCAGGACCTTTAGAAGAGCAGGAAGTGCTCTTAACCACTGAGCCGTCTCTCCAGCCCCATTTTATTGTTTTCAATAAATGTTAAGATTATACCCAAGAATTATTTTAAAGCAAATTTATGATACATTATTAGCAAATGTCTGATATGCGTTCATATTTTATATGCATGTATGCTTGGGGTCATGTAAAAATTTCTTGGACCAGCTGGGCTGTGGTGCATATTCCTTTAATCCCAGCATTCCAGAGGCAGAGGCAGGTTGGTCTCTATGGGTTCGAGACCAGCCTGCTCTACAGAGTGAGTTCTCTAACAGCCAGGGTTATGTCTCGAAAGACCAAAAGAGGAAAAAAGAAAAACCCAAAACTTCTTGAGCCAAAAAACGGGTTGCTAGTGTGAAAAATTCAAGAAGCCCAGTTCGGATCCAAGGATCTGAGTCAAGGAAGTCTGCAGACTTCCCAGCTTAACCTGGCGGTGACCTTCCACTGCTAGGCAATCAGAACTCATATCCACATTTTTACCCCCAAGACAGCTACCTCTCTTCTGAACACATTACCCTCTAGAACTCTGTGTGCTCACAACAGGACTTCCCAGTGGGAGAGGTCAGTGTGCTTTAGCTTCTTCTAAGAGTGATTAAATAGTTAGCAAGGAATTCAAGAAGGACGACAGGAAAGGCAAATGACCTCATTTCTCGGCGTGCTGTCTGCTCTGATGGGGAGAGCAGAGCCTCCTGGCCAGAGGGTCCCTAGGGTTCTGCATCTTGGTTGAGACAGTGAGCTTGGCTTTTTGTTTTTTTTTTTTTTTTTTTTTTGAGACAGGCTTTCTCTGTAGCTTTGGAGCCTGTCCTGGAACTCACTTTTGTAGACCAGGCTGGCCTCGAACTCACAGAGATCCGCCTGCCTCTGCCTCTGGAGTGCTGAGATTAAAGGCGAGTGCCACCACCGCCCAGCAGAGCTTGGCCTTTGGCAGTGACTTTGCAATGGGTTATGTTGGATGCAACATCTTCTAAAAATGTAGGAAGCTAATCGGGCTCCTTGTGACAAGCCATTTTTATTATAGGGCATCTCTGGGTTTGTCCCTGAGCATTTAACCAGAGACTCTTCACAACTACAACAGAGATTAATAGTCGAATATGGTAGGGACTCCAAGCTAGAGCATTACCGGAAAAGGATCTTTAAGAAGACTATACAAGAGGCATCTTTTTAAATAAATGAATAAAAGTAATGCTGGCCAGCTTTGTTGCAGACTGGCGTATTTAGTACGGTCTTATAAAAAGCATTTGTAAAACTTTAGACCTGGCTAAAAGGCTCCTTACTGGCTGGGCAGTGGTGGCACACACCCTTAATCCCAGCACTCAGGAGGCAGAGGCAGGTAGATCTCTGTGAATTTGAGGCCAACAAAGAAAGAAGACTCCACAGATAAGGCTGCACTTCCTGGTTCTAAAGGCAGGCACGTGAGGTCAGGCCCTTGGGCACAAAAGGCCCCGCGTGACCCACGGGCAAGCATGCGTGGTTATATCCACGTATGACTCAGCTAAACCCTTGTGCGCATGCGTGAGTCACCCGTCACCTATGTCATCGGTGTGACATAGTCACGCCAAACCCTGTGCGCATGTGTGGGGCAGTCTTTAAAAGCTGAAGGTGCCATCTTTTGCACCGCTCTGCACCTCGATCTCCAGGCCTGTGCACATTCCCCTCTAATAAACTAAGTGGGTTTGTTGGTGTTCCTTCTCACTTGTGCCCAGGTAATTTCACCTAACCTATCCTGTATAGGAGGAGATGAAAAAGGAGGAAAAAAAATCAGATGACTTCCAATTAGGCCCTGCTTCCTGCTCTGGCTGTCCTCCCTGAGTGTGCAGCCAAGCTTCGGCCCTTATCTGTCCCTACACAGAACTCCAGCAGGAGACTGGCTGGGCACCCTCAACTGCAGGTGCTGGCCCGGGTATGAACCCCTACTTGGACAAGGTCACTCGGGGCCCTTGGCATTATAAGAGGCCACACACACCTTCCCGGCTCTGCTCTGTGGGACCCTAACTCCTCATCTGAGCTCTCTGTAATCTAAGCAGCTGGGAAGACGGGGTGCTCTGGTGCTGAGAAATGAAAGGAGAGGAGACTGCATGGGCTCGAGTGGGGGTGGGGGTGGGGGTGGGGGGCCAGCGGTGGGAGAGAGGCTGAGATCCAGGGTGTAGAAGAACTGGAGGACCAAACCAAAGATCGTACAAATAAGGGACTATACGAGGGCTTCTGAGCATGCGGCCTTGTGAAAAAATGAAAAAAGTCTTAAAACCATACTGAGGCTGGGCAGAATGCTTGCTTTATAAGTATGAGGACCTAAATTCAGAGCCCAAGATACATATAAAACAAATAAATATATGCAAAAGAAAACCCACTAAAACAAAGCTCTGGCATAGCTGCGTGTATTTGTAACCCCAGCTCTAGGGAGTGTTGGAGACAGGGGGATCACTGGGACTTTCTGGCCACCAGCATATCTCCAGTTGTATGACTTTTATTTTTTTGCTTTTTTATTTTCTTTTTGGTTTTTCGAGACAGGGTCTCTCTGGAGCTAGTTCTTGTAGATCAGGCCTCGAACTCAGAGATCCTCCTGCCTCTGCCTCCCAAGTGCTGGGATTAAAGGTGTGCTCCACCACCGCCGGGCTTGTGTGACTTTTGTTTAAGCTGCATTTGTTTATTTAACTCTTGTGAAGCTGTGTAATGGAGCCTGTCCCAAAACACCTGGTGGTCCCAACAGCCAATAGTGAAGTAGGAGCAAGGATAGGTGGGGCTTGCAGATGGAGGAGCAAGAAGAGGAGGAGGAAGAAAACAGAAGCTGGGCGGTGGTGACACAGGCCTTTAATATCTGCACTCAGGAGGCAGAGGCAGGCAGATCTCTTGTGAGTTTGAGTCAGCCTGGTCTACAGAGCTAGTTCCAGAACAGGCTCCATAGCTACTGAGAAACCCTGTCTCAGAAAAAAAAAGCGGGGGTGAGGAGGAGAAAACAAGGAGAGGAGGGCATCAGGGGCCAACCACCCAGCTATACAGCCAGCCACAGATAAATTAGTAAGGAAAGGTACATGGAAGATAAGAAAGATAAAAGCCCAGAGACAAAAGGTAGTTGGGATAATTTAAGATAAGGAAAGGGAAAGCTGACAAGAAATTAGCCAAGCTAAGGCCAGGCATTTATGACTAAGAATAAGCCTCCTCCGTGTGTGATTTATTTCTCTCTCTCTCCCTCTCCCCCTCCCTCCACACACACACACACACACACACACACACACACACACACACACGCTGAGCAGTCACTTCATAATTACTAGGATAGCTATGATTTAAAGAGGCAGCCAGGGGACTGGGGCAGATGGCTTGGCAGTTAGGGGCACTGGCTGCTCTTCTAGAGGACCCAGGTTTGATTCCCAGTTTGAACACAGCTACCCTGCAGGGTGGAGGATATGCCCCCTAGAAGATGTGGGTTGTTAAATGAAAATCTCAGGGTCAGGCATGGGGAACCTCCCTATGAGTAATTGATGAGGGAAGCTCCCGAGGCCTTCTTCCCCAACAACAGACTCTCGATTGCCTGCTATAACTAGATGGTAAGCCTATTGCTGATGACTCAACACACACTGATTACAGAATACAGAGAAATCAAGTAGGAAGTGGCCTGGAAACTTCCTCCTAGCTTATAGTGCCAGAAGGTACGACGCAGGTCTCTGCAGGAGGAAAGTCATCAGTAGCATTACCCAGTGGGAAACTCTGCATGTTATAAAACCAACCTTCTAGACAAGATGTGCCCATCAATGCAGCGGTGGTACAAAGACTACGGGTAGGCAGTAGCTTTGAACTGAATTTGAGGCCTACTCTACAAGAGAAAATTTATGCTTGGTACTGTAAACCTGGTCAAAAACTCATAGCTCAGGAGGTCACAGGCCCTAGAGAGATTGTTCTATTGTGGTTTTGCTGAATGGAGGTGTTGTCAAACTGTTTTTAAATATTTATGTTTATATAATTAGTTCTGCCTTCAACCTCAGCCATAAAAGCATCTCTCTACAGTTATCATCAGACAAGGTGGACTCAGAACTGGTCAAAGTGCTGAGCATAAGCAACTATGGAGTACTCAGCCCGAATTGGGGCATCTATAAGATCGTCCTCTACTCTAAGGCTCAGAGAACATTACAGAAGGGGGAAGAAAGAACGTACGAGGCAGAGGATGGGGAGGTGTGCTGTGGAAAGCTGTCCACTGGACAGGACCACTGCACACATGAGCTCAACACAGCTGGGGTGACCTGCGCGAGACCCACACGAGATCAAGCCAACAGCATCCGTCAACATTCTCATAGGCAGCACTGATGGACTCAGTAGGGTACAAAAACGGCAGTGTGTGTGTGGAAGGGCATGAAGCAGGGAGTGGGAGATGAAATTGCCAAATAATAACAATACATACTCTAGTTTTTTAAAGGTGGAAACAACCCATGTGAACCAATTTGTGGACGGATAGATAGGTTATGCCATGTCCTTCTAACAGGATAGTATTGACAATAAAAAGGAATTACGTATGATACATGCTTCGATACAGATAAGCCTTGAGAGCGCAGTAAGTGGTAGAAGCCAGTCACGGAAGACCACGTGAATGTTAAATTTACAGTGACAGAAAGTAGATCAGGGGTTACCTAGACCTAGGGGAATATGAGGGAATAGCTAAGAGGCATAGGATGTCTCGGGGGGGGGGGTGATGAGAATGTTCTAAAATTAAATGTAGGGCCGGGCGGTGGTGGCGCACGCCTTTAATCCCAGCACTCGGGAGGCAGAGGCAGGCGGATCTCTGTGAGTTCGAGACCAGCCTGGTCTACAAGAGCTAGTTCCAGGACAGGCTCCAAAACCACAGAGAAACCCTGTCTCGAAAAACCAAAATAAATAAATAAATAAATAAATAGATAGATAAATAAATTAAATTAAATTAAATGTAGGGCTGGTTTGATGGCTGTGGAGGCCTGAAAATGTGAGCCAATTCCACCTTGACCAAAGGTCAGAGAGTTGGAATTTACTAGTTCCTCCAAGATTATTGTGCTTCTGCCTCAAAGGTTCCTTCTAGTTGTTGATTTAAGAGTTCTGTTCTCTCGAGGTTACTGTCAACAGGTGTGGCTAATTGTCAGCCCTTGTATTCTAGGAATAGACCAGGAAGAGATCTGTTCCTACCTCAAACAAAAGTCTAAGGATCCAACTAAGTTCCAGTTCTCTTTATGGAGATAACTTTGGATTCCACCCAGGGAGTGGTTTGCCTATAGGATGTTCTGGTCTAGGGTGTGAGCGTGACTTGGTGACTCTTTTTGTTCTAGCAACAGAATGTTTCACTATGGACGTTCATTTCCTTGCATCATGTTAATGCAGTCTTTGGTCTTATTCCTATGTTTTGGGGTCAGGGGTGTTTTAAGCAGTTGGAAATTAAACATGGGCGAATTTTCAGTACTCATGGAAATTCCCTCCCAATACTATCCTATATGTTTCTCCGTTTTATTATTTTCATTCACCTCTTCATATTCTTTACTATATTTCTAATCTCCATGCCTTTACCCTAGCGAGAGGTATTTTTGTTGAGGCTGGTTCCTGAAAGATGGCCCCACGGGTAAAGGTGCTTGCTGCCAAGGCTGACAAGCTGAGTTAGATCCCTGGACCCACATGGCAGCAGAAGAAAAGAGTATAAAAGTTGTCCTTTGGCCAGGCAGTGGTAGCGCACGCCTTTAATCCCAGCACTCGGGAGGCAGAGGCAGGCGGATCTCTGTGAGTTCGAGGCCAGCCTGGTCTACAAGAGCTAGTTCCAGGACAGGCTCCAAAGGCTACAGAGAAACCCTGTCTCGAAAAGCCAAAATAAAAGAAAGAGGAAAAGAAAGAAAGTCGTCCTCTGACCTCCACATGTATGTATAAATAAATGTAATAAACACACACAAATAAACATAATAAAACAATGGCTATACCCTTGCGTGAACATACTAAAGTCTATTAAATTATGTACTCCACTTATTTTTAATTTTTGTTGAGTGTGTGCGTGTGCGTGCGTGCATGTGTGTGCGTGTGTGTGCGTGCGTGCGTGTGTGTGTGTGTGTGTGTGTGTATGTGTGTGTGTGTAGGTACCCGAGGAAGCCAACAGAGGGCACTGGATTCCTTGGAACTAGAGTTATGGACAGTTAAGTTGTCTGAAGTGGAGGTTGGGAACCAAACTCAGGTTCTTTGGAAGAACAGCAAGAGCTCTTAACTGCTGAGTCATCTCTTCAGCCACAAACTTTGACTTTAAATGAGTGAAATCTATGATACTCATAGATTTGTATTTGGCTTTTGGAGGGAGTGGCAGAAATCATGTTTACTAATGTGTGTTAATTATACAGTGATTATGACCATTTCATGTAAACCTGTAACATTTTAATTATCTCCACCTTACTATTGCCATCTTTACCCTCCCCCCTTTCTCTTTTTTTCTATTTACCTTCCTCGCTCTCTTTTGTTCTGTCTCCCTCTCAAGGGAGTACAGAATTTTGGGAAGCTTTGGGTGACAGGGGCAGGCTGAAGATACAGATCCCTGACATACACCTTCCCTGTACCACTTGGCTCTTTTAGGTTTGTTTCCCACCATGGGGTCCTCTAAGAAAGTCAGGGCTTCATTTACCTAATTCCCGCCTCCTATGGAACCTATAGAGCGCATTCTTGTGGCTGAGAGAGTCAGGAGGCCTGAAACAGAACCTTGGGCAAAGGCTGGCAGTTGTCTTTTGGAATTTTAGGTCAAGATATAAATATCCCTGGGAGAAGACGAAAGGCTTGAACAGTTTAAGCTGAACGTTCTGTCACACCCAGCGCAGAATTAGACAGCACTGATCCTAACAAGAAAGGGACAAAGGGTGATGGCCAGGACAGGTGTCCTGTCACAGGTAGCCCTTACCACACAGCCTTGTTCCTGGACCTGCAGCTCTGCCACCCCACATGACTTCAGAGAGGCCCCAGCCATGCCTCATTTCCCCCCACCCGAGTCTCAGAGCTCCACCCCGTTGCAAGGCTGTGTTTTCTGCCCTGCTTCAGGCTTAGCTATGCCCATGCCACAGTCTTTTCTGTCACTAGTGCCACACAAAGTCGTTCTGTAGGAGCAAAGTAAACTTTTTCTTTGATATTATTTTCTAGTATGAAAGTGCAGGGTGGCAAAGGGAAATAAAAGGCAGCTGATTTTGAAAGGTGGGGTTTTCTCCTTTCAGCATTTAAAAATGTAGTCTTTAAGCTATTTTTCTATGCAGGCATAGGGTTGTGAAGTTTTTATATCTATTTATTAGGGGATGCGGGGGAGACACAAATGTGCCATGCTATGCATGTGGGAGTCAGAAGACAAAACGGGGGAAGTCTGTTCTCTCTTTCTATTATGTGGGGTCCCAGGGAGCCAGCTCATGTGATCAGGCTTAGCAGCAAGCGACTTTACCTGCTGAGCCACCTCACTGGCCCAGGCATGGGGTTTTAATGTGGCTTCTGGCCTTGTTTTATAATTGATGCACATTTTCATAAATAGCTGCTATTTCAGTGAGATTTTTGGCCTGTAAATCTCCCCCATCTGGAAAGACGGTCCTTGTTGGTAACTCAAGAACCAACAGCACCACGAGGCTGGAATTGTAAGAAAGTCCCTCGGTCCTCCTCCTTCTGACTCTATTAACTACTAGATCGCAAGTCCAACTTTAGGCAGTTCAGTGAAACTGGTTTATAAAACACGGCCGGTTAATGCCTCAGGGGACACTTTCCAGGGCTAGAGGATGCGGCTCAAAGGTGCTAGTGTGTGCGTAGTGTGCACAGCTCTGGGTTCCAGCTTCAGCACCATCACTCAAGATGCTTTCTGATTTCCAGCACAAGTCAAAAAATCCACTGAGCATGGTGTGGTAGTGCACACCTGGGAGGCTGAGGCAGGAGAATTGCAAGTTTGAAGCTAGCCTGGATGAACAAGACTGTATCTCAAAAGAACCAGAAGGAAAGAAGAAAAAAAAGAAGAGAGAGAGAGAGAGAGAGAGAGAGAGAGAGAGAGAGAGAGAGAGAGAACTGACCCAGGTACAACAAACACCCGGATGGTGGGGATTGTTTACATTCCCACTATTGCCGTCTGCGGAAAGGCACTGATGTATTATCCAGAACATTCCCTGTCTGTCAGAGGTGGTCAGTCTCGGACCTTCCACCCCATCCAGCTGTGCTATGACTGGCAGGGCTTTCGTGGGGATTTCCATCCCTCACTGCCCAGGGCAGACTGCTGGCTGGTGGGACATTAACTCTCAGCTCGGGCTAGTTCAACCCTTCAAAGGAATCAGCCTGCAATCGCTGGCACAAACAGAGAGGAGGAAGGACATTTATGGTCACCTTAGACGCTGAGCACCAAACAAGGGAACACCCTAGAGCCAACTGACCCCTAGCCACTAGACGGAAACATTCAGAACTTGGTGGTAAAGTCAGTTTACAAGGCGTTCTGTTTTTCTGGTGTTCCCAGATTTCTAAAGCCAGGAGGCAGTGTTTCCATAGAAAACAAAGAGCACACACAAGGAGGCTCTGGGCATCTCAGGAGCCATGTTCTCCACAGTACAGCGTCCCTGAACCTTGCTGAGAGGAAGGAATGTGCTGGCCTGACTGGGTCTGCCCTGTGGGATGAAGGGGGGACTAGAGAGTCAGGCTGGCTGTTCACACAGACGCAGACGGAGCTTGGCTTATTACACATGATGTCAGTCTCCCTCCATGCCATGCAGCTCCGCAAGTCAGAAACCATCACCCCAGCTCACTGCCATGAAAAAGCAGTTGAGAGCAAGCAGCGGTGGGAGCTGGGAATTTGGGGTTTGAGACTAGCTGAGGCTGTTCCTCTCAAAGGGCATCAGGCATCTAAATGGATGTGCTGTGATTAAGTTGCCTGTCTTTTAGATGAATTAATCAACATATCCCAGAATCCTGTTGTAATGTTTATCTGAAACCAAGAATTTTTTTTTCAGGGAGCAAGGAACAGGGTCCTATCCTGGAACTCGCTATATGGCTCAGATTGGCCTCCTATTCATGGGCAATCCTTCGGCTTCAGCCTCCTGGAAGCTGGGATCATGGGTGTGCATAACCACTCCTTCCTTGCTCCAGCTTTCTGAGAAAAAAAAAAGGGATTTAGTTTTGGCAGGGGTGGGAATGCACACCTCTAACCCCAGCATTCCAGAGACAGAGGCTGGATGACTGAGGGTTTGAGGCGAGCCTGGGCTACACAGTAAGACCCTGTCTCAACAAGCAGACCAGACAACACTTATTCCCTTTTATCAAGGGCACAAATAGCCTCTTGCTTTTAATTTATTTTTCTCCTGGCTTTTACCTCACTGCAAAAATTAGGCAACCAATGAGTTTTCTTGGCTGCAGAGAAACAAATCCATTGTGAACCAACATTCCAGCCAAGGACAGACCATATACACGACAGTGTGCATACAGCCCAAGCTTACTGTGTTATACCATCTAGGGCTGCTCAAGGATAGCGGAGGTTTGCCCATGATGAAGTCACCTAATGACACAGCTCTCGGAACTCATCCGGTCATTACGGGACATAGGACCGCATGCTGGGAAACTGAGAGTGAGAGGGGAGATGTTGCCTTTTCCCTATGGTGGGGCACCCTCAGCACTGAAGCTGCTCTGACCTGAAGCCCGAAAGGCCAAGGGAAAGGTGAGTGGGAGGCAGGCGATGGGCGAACTGCACCCCAAATGCACTCTCTTCAGAGAAGTGACGGCCAAGGCAGCTTTCTACGTGTTGCGCATCTCTTCCTGAATCCAAAGTGGATTCAGGCCCTCTCCTCTCGGGGCTCTGCTCAGACTCCGGCATTTCTTATGCCCATCGTGAAAGCATGCCTTCTCGCACTGTCTACAGCCCACGGTGAGGGCGTTTCACCCCTGCTTTGTCCAGACATGGGGAGGATCTAGCAGCAAGCCCTATGCTGGTCACCTTCATGAGCCTTCCCTGGTTTAGTGCCCAGCCTAGGCTGTGAGATAAATCTCATAATCCTTATTACAACAAGGAACCCCAGGCTCAAAAAGTCCCTCCTACTTGTATAATAAACTCGACACAAAGTCATGGGATCGGGAAACTGACAGTAAAATGAAGTAGTCATTTAGTGACACTAAGTTAGAACACAGCTTCTTGAAAACTAAATGTTAGTTTTCATTAAAATGCTTTTAACTTTAAAATTTAATAGTATAAATGTTTTTCTTCATGTATGATGTGCACCATATATATGTGTATGCCACCCATGTTGAGAAATGTATTTTTAAAAATCATGTAATAAAACACCTTTGAAGTTCAGATGGTCTGGCTAACTAACCATGCTGACAAATCAAGTCAAAACTTGCTTCTAATTCTCACACCTACTCTGCAAAGAACAGTCACAAAAATGCATTAGGGGTAAACACCTTTCAACATTGGATGCATGAAGTCTCCCACACGTCCATCTGACATGCCCCGGCCCATTTGCTTGTATGTCTCCCAGAAGAAGGATGCTTCTCTTGGGCTATCAGGCAGGCTGCACAGCTTCCCACTGGGACCACAGGCTTCTGTAATTTGAATCTATCACCATTCAAATGTATCTTCAACTCAAACACCATTCAGACCCCAAAGCACAGCCTGGGATCAAGGTTTTCAGGCCAGGTAAAAAAGCAGTTTGGGAATAAGCATCTTCACATTGGGGAGGGGAAGGGTTCGGTTCTGTGGCTGGAGCTCACCTGTTGGGTTTGAGGGGATGTCCAGGAGGGTCTTCAACAGCTTCATATCTTTAATGTTGTGGATATAGATGGATTCCTCCAGGCAGACCAGCAGCCTCTGTAATCAGACAGAACCGTCAGCCTCCTACACAGAGCCTGTGAAAAGGGACCCGCCAAGTCCTTGCTCATCTGTGAGTTCTAACTTGGTTCCCTGTCTATTGGAGGAGGAATGCTAATGAGCCTTCTGAAGGCCATGTTTATGAATGTAAACAGACGCAGCCTCGCCCACTCGGGCAGAGGCTTAAAATACAAAGTCCTGGATTTTACCTTAAAGATCTCTCTCTCTCTCTCTCTCTCTCTCTCTCTCTCTCTCTCTCTCTCTCTCTCTCTCTCTCTCTCTCTCTCTCTCTATCTCTATCTCTATCTCTATCTCTATCTCTATCTCTATCTATCTCCCTCCTTTCCCCACCCCCTCCCTAGAACAAGACGGTTCAGGGCACTTCTGTTGTTCTGTTCCCACATTCAGTGTTGGTGACTGAGTTCTTCCTCTTACACAAATGCAGGCTTCTCTACATTCTCTGCATGGCTAAACCTTGGACTCTTTTCCCTTTCTCTGTTTTGTATTCTGACATAGGTTTTCACTAAGTTGCCAAGGTTAGCCTTGGACTCACTCTGTAGCTCAGGCAAGTATTGAACTCATGGTCCTACTGCCTCAGATGCCCAAGTAGCTGGGACGACAGGGCTGAGACACCTTGCCCCACCCTAACCTCACCCCCAGCACCCTTCTCTATTTTAATTAGAGCACTCTGGCCACAGTGCTAAACCTGTATGAAAAGTAAATTCTAACAAGATCTCAAAGTTGGGATTAGTGAGATGGTTCAGTGGGAAAACGGACTCGCTCAAGTTTGTGGACTCAAATTTAATCCCTGGAACCCACATAAGGACGGAAGGAGAGAATCAACTCCACAGAGAAAGTTGTTCTCTGACCTTCACATGTTCCCTGTAGAACATACACAACCCTATCCCTATTACACACAAACACACACACATAAATAAACTTTAAAGATAAAAAGGGGGCTGGAGAGATGGCTTATCAGTTAAGGGCACTGCTGCTCTTTCAGAGACCTGGGTTCAGTTCCCAGCACCCATGTGGCACACAATTGTCTGTAACTCTAGTTCCAGGGAATCTTATGATGCCGTCTTCTGTCCACCTTGGTGACCACATGAATAAATGCACATATATAAATGTTGGTAGAACATACACAGAATAACTTTATTTTATGTGCATTGGTGTGAAGGTATGAAATCCCCTGGAACTGGAGTTACAGACAGTTGTGAGCTGCCATGTGGGTGCTGAGGATTGAACCTGGGTCCCCTGGAAGGGCAGCCAATGCTCTTAGCCACTGAGTCATCTCTTCAGCCCCCCAGAAATTTTTTTTTTAAATTTACCAAAAGATACTTTAAATATTTTTCAAAATATTGCCACTTCTCTGTGAAGAGGTCACCTGACCACTTTGCCTTGTGCCAGCCACACCAGGGTTTGTTTTTATCTTTTTCTATCTGAGTTTCTAACAGCCTCTGGTATCCCCTTCCGGCCCTTGACGCAGTCCTCAGAAGAGTGACCCTCACAGCTCCTCCTGTAGGAACATCATCTCCTTTAGGCTCATGTGACATGGTCAGCATCATGACAGTGCAGTCAGCTCTGTGGACCACTCATCTGGACCCCACTGGGTCACCACCATGCTGGCCAGAGGGAAACAGGAAAGCAGGAAGGGTATGGGGAAGTACTTGTCCAGAGTCACATAAGAGCTGGCTTCCGGTACAAGCACAAGCTGGCAACTGCTGTGTCATCGGCTGCTCTATAGCTCCAGCCACACCTGCCTTCGGCTTACCCCTGCAGTTCATCTTGTAGCCCAGGCTGACTTTGAATTCTGGTTTGCCCATGCCTACTTCCCAAGTGCTGGGGTTACAGGCATGCCTCATCAATTCTGGTTTTATGTGGTGTGGGAATTGAACCTGGGGCTTCGAGCATGCTAGGCAAACACTCTTGTCAACTAAGCTACATCCCCCGCCCACTTTGACTTTCATCTTACATTTTATAGTAGTTAATCGACTAGAGAACTAGATATCCGCCTTAAGATCTGCCTCAAAGGCTTCAATCCAAACAACCTGCAGTAGGCTAGGGGGAAGCTGATGGTTGAATAACTATAAAAGCTTCCATAGATAAAGACATCTGGTTTATGGTTGTCATCTAAGAGAATACATTTCTGCGTTAACCACAACAGAAATAATGATATTAACTGAAAATGGAACAAATACTGCCCTTTCCTTTCTGTATATTCAGAGGGATTTTGTGGACGGGTTACATGTGTGGTACACGCACACATGTGTGAGGGTGAACATGCAGAGCCAAAGAAGGAAGTCAGGTGCCCTTCACCATCATTCTCCACTTTGTTCTTTTAAGGCAGGGTCTCTCACCACATCTGCAGCTTGAACTTTTCATCTAGGCTGGAGGTCAGCTGACCCCAGCTTCCCATAGTACTAGAGTTCAAGTACATAGGTTCAAGTGTGTGCGCGCGCCCGCCTGCCCGCCCAACCAAATTTAGCTTTTTACAAGGGCTTTGTTATGTTTGTTTTGAGGCAGAGCACTCTTCTGTATAGCCCAGGCTACCCTTTGATGTGCAATTTCCCTGCCTTGGCCTTCTAAATGCTAGGATTACAAGAGTCCACTAGTGGGCCCTATTCAAAAACATGGATTTTGCTTCTTTGTAACTTCTTATATAAATCTGTCATTTGTCTTGTTTTTTAAAAAGGAGCCACAAGCCTGAAGACTTGGCACCAGCAGGATAATTTAGAGCAATACATGCTCACCCTATGTATGCCCTTCACTGTTGCCCTGGGCAGGCCGCTCCTCAGGCACTGGGCACTGTGAGACTTCCTTACAGCAGATGAATTGCCTGAGCCAAAAGTTAAGTCAAAAGTCTGGTGACTTTAAGAAAAGAAAACCAGAAACCCTTCCAGACCTGCATCAAGTCACCTTGGAAGACAAAAAGCTAAAGGGAGGTACAAGTGTTAGCTCTGGCTTGCTGATAGCTTCAACATCTGTGTTCTCTAGAAGACGGTGGGGTAGGCTGAGAACCTGAAGTCAGTGAGTGTTCTGTGGAGTGGAGGCTGTGCCTAAAGTGGAACACACTCAGACCCTTAAGTAGCTCTTTCTTGCTTTCTTTGCTGATGAGATTACCTGAGAAATCGTACCAACAAATTCCATGGGTACTACTCGAGAGCTCTGGTCGGTGATGAGTAAATCGTTTTTAAAAGGTAGCTGCTGCCAGGCGGTGGTGGCGCATGCCTATAATCCCAGCACTTGGGAGGCAGAGGCAGGCGGATCTCTGTGAGTTCGAGACCAGCCTGGTCTACAGAGCTAGTTCCAGGACAGGCTCCAAAGCCACAGAGAAACCCTGTCTCGAAAAACCAAAAAAAAAAAAATAAATAAATAAATAAATAAATAAATAAATAAATAAATAAAAGGTAGCTGCTATGCCCAAATCCACAAAGTCCCCCAAAAGCCAACAAGGAGACCGAGTCCCATATGTTAAAGCAGAGCCTTTATTGTTTGCAAGTTTCTCTGGGTGTCCAACATACTGGAATAAACGAGAGCTTCGAGCTCAGTTAGAGTTGGGTTTTATAGTAGTAAAGGTGGGGGTGAGGTTTCTGAGGTTCAGGACCCCTGATTGGCTGACATTTGTTTAGGGGTGTCCTGGTGAGTGTGCGCTGGCAGGTGATCCTATCTACAGTGGGTTGGAACATTAGGCATTTCCTTTGGATGGTCTGTTCTTGGGTGGTGCTCGGGTAATCTCAGTTTGTGGTTCTTCTTGCAACCAGGTATTGCTTCAGGGTAAACTACTGAGACTCAGAGCTCTATTAAACTTATCAATCAAGTTTATTGATCAAATCAAATCAAATCAAGTAGGATCAAGCCCTACTCTGGCAGATGATAATGGTTAGAAGTAAAGAACTTCCTTTGGGTGATCTGTTCACGTTTAGCTTATCATGGCTGGCTCCTATGTTTCCCCCTTCACAAGCACCGATGACAGCACCCAATCTTGGTTCCTGCTTGCCCCTGGTTTTAAGGAGGTATGGAACTATTTAAATTAATAAATCCATTAATTGACAACTCTGGACCACCCCTACCTTTGGCTAGCCTTTCAACCTGCTTGGGTCCAGATAACAACGTCCCAATGTCAGCTTGAAACAACTGAGGAAAGGAATATGCCGTCCCATACCCCTGCCCAAAATGGGTTAAAAGGCTGAGACAAGGGGGAAGTCCCTGGCATGGGGGACAAGATAACTACCTATAGTGCCTGTTGATATACTAAAATAAAAATAGGACCAGCATGAAATCCAGAGAATCATTGGGTCATATTTTGAAAACCTGTACTCCACAAAATTGGAAAACTTAAAAGAAGTGGATAATTTTCTGGATAAATGTCACCAAAATTAAATTAAGACCAGAAAAGCAAATTAAATAGACCTATAACTGCTAAAGAAACAGGCATCAAAAGTCTCCCAACCAAAAAAAGAAAAAAAAAAAGCCTAGGTGGTTTCAGAGCAGGATTCTACAAGATTTTTAAAGAAGAACTAATACCAATACTCCTCAAATTGTTTCGCACAATAGATCAGAAGGAACATACCCAAACCACACAAAGACATTACTAAGAAAGAGAATTACAGACCAATTTCACTCATGAACATTGATGCAAAAATACTCAATACTGGCAAACTGAATCCAGGAACACAACAGAAAAATTTTCCACCATGATCAAGTTGGTTTCATCCTATAGATGCAGGGATGGTTCAACATATGAAAATCTGTCATTGTAATCCACCAAATGAACAAATTGAAAAAATATAAAAACTGCATGACCATTTCATTAGATGCTGAAAAAACCTTCGACAAAATACAACAACCCTTCATGATAAAGGTCTTGGAGAGAGCAGGGATACAAGGAACATACCTAAACATAATAAAGGCAATATACAGCAAGCTAACAGCCAACATCAAACTAATTGGAGAGAAACTCAAAGCAAACATACTGAAATCAGGAACAAGTCAAGGCTGTCCACTCTCTCCATATCTATTCAATATAGTTCTTGAGGTTCTAGCTAGAGCAATAAGACAACAAAAGGAGATCAAGGGGATACAAATTGGAAAAAAACAAGTCAAACTCTCACTATTTGCTGATGATGTGATACTTTCCATAAGCGATCCCAAAAATTCTACCAAGAAACTTTACAATTCATAAATATTTTCAGTAATGTAGCAGGACACAAGATTAACTTGAAAAAACTCAGTATCCCTCCTGTACACAGCTGATTGACTCAAAGCAATGAGCCAGGTGTGGTGCTCACTTTTCTAGCTCGCTCACCCAGCATTTGGGGGAGTAGGGGTTCAAGCAGGAGGATCACTTTGAGTTCCACGTTAGCCTAGGCTACTGAATGAGATTATCTCAATGAAACAAAACAAAAAATTCAAAGTATCTCAGAACCTTAACAAAATACTTCATCTCATTATTTAAAAAATAATAATCCTAGGGTTAGTGAGAGAGATTGGCAGTTAAGAATGGTGGCAAGAATGGTGTCTTCTCTTGCAGAGGATTTTGAGTTCAGTTCCCAACAATCATGTGGAGGAAATGACAACTGTCTGTAATTTCAGTCCCAAGGGATCCACCACCCTTTCGGCCTCATCAGGCACTGTACACATGCGGTATACATACATGTAGACAAACTAATCAGACATAAAATAAGTATTAAAATTATTTATCTGCATTTAATAGTTCAGATTCAAGGAGGAGGAGGAAGAGGAAGAGGAAGAAGAAGAAGAAGAAGAAGAAGAAGAAGAAGAAGAAGAAGAAGAAGAAGAAGAAGAAGAAGAAGAAGAAGAAGGAGACCACGATCCTCTAGGAATGTCACTGGTTCACTGTTCCTGAAATACTGAACCAAGCAGATAACCCTGCATATCCCGGGAAGAGTCTCTTGAATAAGTGGATACACTTATTTAACAAGTAGGCCCAAAAATTGTTCAGGAGCTCTCGCCCATCAGGTGTCACAGGAATGAACAGAATTGCCACAGTCCCGGATCTCACAGGATGTAAAATCCAGTCGCTCTAGGGAGAATATGCTAACATGCTAAATACCTCCTAAGTGCTGATGTTTTTTCTTCAAAGGCATACTGCATATTTGAGATCAGAGTACGCTTCCTTTCAGCAATGAAAACACTACAAGAATATATCCTTAAGGGTTAGCTGGAGGAGCTGGAGACCTGATAGCTCAGAGGTAGAGCTCTCGCTCGGCAGAGAGACGTCCTAGGTTCAATCCCCTGCAGGGCAGGGAAGTGGTGGATATTAGTATAGCTGACCCATAGGAGAAGCTCAGATTCACCTACCGTGATTTCAGAGCAGACCCAGGGAGACCACACCCTTGTCTCCAGTAAGCCATTTCAGAGGCAGGGCCACTATGCACAACCAATCTTACTGCCTAGGGCCAAGACAGGAAGAGGTCTTCCTCTCCTTTTAGATGTCCTAAGGCAGTTTACACAACAGACTTGTGTTGGCGCTCCAACCTACCTGCGCTGGTGCCCAGCCTGCCTGAAGAGATGGCGAGCTTTGGCAGGCAATGGCCAATGCCGGAGAGACATCAGGCAGTATGACTAGAGAAGAGTCACATCACAGAGCCTTGAGCCCAAGCCTACAGTTAAAAGCTCTGTTAAATGATCTACAGCATTTGATGCTGGCTTTAAAGTCATTTACTTTTTTTTTTTTTTTAAAGACAGGGTCTCATGTAGTTCACACCAGGCTCAAACTTGCTACATGCTACACTGCCAAGAAGGATGGCTTTGACCTCCCGATTCTCCTGCCTCTGCCTACTGAGCGCTGGCATCACAGGTTCCCTCCTGGGTTTACCCTGGTATCACAGGCTCACACCACTTCTCTCCTCTGTCTATGGGGAACTGGGGATCAAATCCAGGGCTCTGCAAATGCCAGCAGGAATTCTGAGCTATACCTCTTAGACAGTCACCTTAAAACTGTCTATTGCATTTATTTATTTCTGTCTGTGTGTGCATGCCCATGTACTTACCACATGTATGTGGAGGTCAGAGGACAACTTGTAGGAGTCAGTTTTGTCCTTCCACCATATGGGTGGTGGGGACTGAGCTCAGCTGACCAGGTTTGGTGACAAGAGCCTCTATCTGCTGAGTCATCTGGTCAGCCCAAAGACATTCACCGTTAGAGATGCTTTACTTTTGTTCCAATGCGCAGCAGCCTAGAAACCATGCGGATTCTGCCTCCTCACCTGCCGGTTCAGCCGTATGGACAAAATGTTGCTGGAGTAGCTGTAATTACAGATCTCAGTGCCTTTCTTGAAGTGGTACACGTTCATCTGCCGAGGCTTCGTGTGACTGACCACCACCACCAGGCTGCTTGAGAAGAGGCGTTCCACAATGTACACGTCGGGGATTTCATCTGCGAGGAGAGACAACGGTGAGGTCTCACAGACGGCCTCTCTGAGAAAGACTGGACTTTGTGACACTGGATACCACATGGGCTAGCTCACACACGGACTCTCGGTCTTGGTCTTGCTACTGGGTATCCTCCATCAGTAACGCTTGTTATGCACACATGAGGACCTGAGTTCAAAGCCCTATAGCCCACATAAAGTTGGACGTGGTAGCACAGGTCTCTGATCCCAATGTTGTATATGAGAATCCTTGGCAGGCCAGGGCTCAGTTTGCTCAGGACACACAATGGCAGGCAATAAAGAGACTGTCTCAAGAGGGAAGGATGGACACACGTGAATGGGCACACATCCTCTCATGCACACATTTCTATCAAATAATGAATTAGGAGCCCCAATTATTATTTACAAAACCAGTTTCTTTCCAGAAGATGCAGAGGTGAAGTATTTGTCGCTACGGCAACAGCACAAATTATTACCCTGAAAAAAAAAATCACAGCCACATCTCTAACGTGGGGTTATTTTTAATACTCATTAGAAATACTTCAACATCTGTAATCTGTGCTATGCAGATATGACCGTGTTTCTTCATTCAAGTGTATAAAACATGTCCCTCCAAAGGGAATGGTGTCAACAGGCTACAGAGCCAGTGTAACGGCAAAAAGAAGCAACAAGTCCCTCTTTGGGTTGACAATGACCAAAGCTGATCACCATGAGCACAGATATATAGAAAAGCACCAACAACATGATTCCAAACAAGGGCCTTCTTACAAAGAAGAAAATGTCACTTAAGTTATTGCCAGATTTCAATAGGCGCTTCATTGTAGCTTTTGTGCATGAGGAGACAATGGCTTGTATTCAAATCTGAACAGCACCAACTCTTGAGGCTGATGGCTAAGACAGAAACCAGAAGCTCAAGACTGAAGTCTACGGCTGGAGCATACCCTTGGTGGTCGGGTGCTTTAAAGAGGTCGGTGGGTTCAATCCCCAGAATTCCAAAAAGAAGAAAATTAAGAACAAAACCAAAAAGGATTGATGTCTAAGGGGAGGATGTGGTGTTCCTTCAACCAATAGACACACATAGACAGACACACAGAAAGACAGACAGACACACAGAGACACAAACACATATGCACACACATGCCCATATACATGTACTTACTGCTTCCATGGACTTGGTCAAGTTGCTCCACAGAACTCAAAGAAAACAGCTTGTAACCAGCCTTGGTTCCAATTGCTAGGGATCTGCAGAAGACAATGACATCACAGGAATGGCGACAGACACTGCATCCCAACCACAGCCCTGTCTGAGAACTCACAGCCCTTTCCCCAGAGGCTGCTACAGCATCGGCAAACATCTTCAGAACTCAGATCCTCGATAGCCTATTCCAGGCAAAGCAGGCTTTGGCAGGTAGTCATGAGGAAAAGGGAAAAGGTCAAAGGAGACTTTTTAAGGGACAGAAATTGCCTGGGCTCTTTCACTAAGCAAAATGTCAAAGCTCCCACAAGATCTTGTTTTGTTCCTAGCTGGGCAGGCACAGGAAAAAAGGAACGCTCAATTGTACCTCCACCTCCACGATGCTTGAGGGACCGTCTTACTGTTGGGAAGCCCTTTATTGGAGGGTGAGTCATTATCATTATGAGTATGTACAGGCTCCTCTGTGCGTGTCTGTGTGTGTGTGTGTGTGTGTGTGTGCATGCGCATATGAGCGCGCGTGCTCACGCACACGCATGTATGTGTGCAGGTACACATATGTGGAGGCTAGAGACAAACCTCAGGGTCTTTCTCAATTTATATCCACCTTATAGTTTTATGATTGGAGGAGTCTCTTTCCAAACCTGATACTCCCTGATTGGACTAAGCTGGCTGTAGTGAACCCTAGAGATCCTCTTGTCTCTCTGTCCACTATGGTACGATTTGAGTCCCCATGCCTGGCTTTTGAGGTGGGTGCCTAAACTCAAACTCAGGCCCCTCGCTGTGGCATGGGGAACATTTTTACCAACAGAGCCATCTCTCCGGCACCACTTTATTTTTTTTCTGCCCTTAAAAAAGGAAGTTATTTCTGCTTTAATTGAAGAAATAGGCACCAGGGGATGGAGATGGCCCAGCACTTGCCACCAAGCCCGGTGAATTGAGCTCCATCGCTAAGCCCCACATAGTGGAGGAGAGACATTCCCACCGGCTGTCTTCTGACCTTACACACATGCCGTGGCATGAGTGCACCCCGCCACACGCATACACACAAAATAAATTAATGAAGTGTTCAAAATAGAAAATAAATACACAACATCTTAAAAATACTTCCTTTCACCAGTATGAAAAATACTATATATACTTTAGAAACTCTATTGGAGAGCTTAATTGTTTTTTTTTTAATTCAAGTTCTCTAACCTCCAGCTAGATTTGGGAACTGCTTTATGCTGTGTCCTATAAAGCTGTTACCATAACCAGTAAATAAAATAAAAAACACTTATTTGCTTCAAAGTGGGCTAAGAAAAAGTTTTTAATTTTTACACTTTGTGTCTGTGTGTTCATGTATATGTATGTTTAGGCCTGCGTGTATGCGTGCGTGCGTGTGTGCGTGTATGTGTGTGCTGTCCACACTTCAGAGAGCTCAGTGGAGAGGCAATGCTGGCTGGCTGTTGAGGGAGGGATCTGCCAGTCTCCACCTCCCCAGAGCTGGGATTTGTAATGTCCTATCTCATCCAGCTTGCTTTATTCATTTATTGGTGTTATTATTACTATTAATATTATATCGATTTTGGGGCTTGAACCTACTGCCTCTCACTAACTCAGCTATCATCCCTGCCCCAATTTTCCACTTTTAACCATAAATAAAGGGATGGTGTAAACCCAAGTGTGCTGGTTAGATTTTTTTTCTCAACTTGATAACAAGCTGGGAAGAGGGAACCTTGCCCAAGAAAATGCCTCCCTATCAGACTGGTTTGTAGGTAAGTCTGTGGGATATTTTCTTGATTAATGAGTGATTTGAGAGGCTCATCCCACTGTGGGTGGGGCCATGCCTGGACAGTGGTCCCGGTTGACTAAAACAGCAAGCTGAGCGGCTCAGTACGAAGCAAACTGGTAAGCAGGCTTCTCCATGGCTCTGCTTCCTTTCGTGTCTCAAGCACTGAACTGCCTGCACGTGCCTTCATGATGGAAGGTAAAGCTATGAGGTGAACCAAGCCCTTTTCCTCCCCACATTGCTTTTGGCTGCAGTGTTTATCACAGAGATGGAAAGTTATCTAAGATACTAGGGATCCTTGGCAGCGTGTTGGAATCAAAATGAGTGACCAGGTGGAACCCCAGCCCTCAAAAGGACCGTAAATTCAAGGCCAGCCTAGAACACGTGACAGGACTATCTCAAACAAGGAAAAGAGAAAGCAAATTTGTTGCCTCTAGCAGGAATTTAAAAATCACCTCTCCCCAGGAGGTGGTACGCACCTTAAATTCCCAGCACTCAGGAGGCAGAGGCAGGCACACCTCTGTGAGTTCAAGGTCAGCTGTGACTAGACTATCTCAAACAAGAAAAAGAGAAAGCAAATATGTTGCCTCTAGCTGGACCTTAAAAATCACCTCTCCCTAGGCAATGGTGGTACTTGCCTTTAACCCCAGCACTCCAGCACTCAGGGGGCAGAAGCCTGTGGATTTCTGTGAGTTCAAGGCCAGCCTGATCAGTGATGCTAGTGCCAGGGCAGCCAAAGATACGGAGAAATCCTGTCTCACAAAACAAAAGAAATCACCTCTCCCCTCTCCTACTTTGTTCTCAAAAACTGGATGGAGACTAAAACCTTAAGTAGAACACTCTCAGGATGAGCGCTATTACCACAAGCACTTCTGCCCTAGGAATATGGAATGTTGGGGTTGAAATGAGCTTTTCAGTGGTTCAGTCCAACTTCCTCATTTAAAGCAAATACATGCCAAGCAGAGGCCCATTCTTCACGGAGAAGCATATACTAAAATAAGCAACTTAGAAGCCTGGATGCCAAGGCTCTTGTTTCGCTACCTAAAAAAAGAAAGTCACGTGATTTTAGAATTCCCTTTACTACACCAATATTTGTTCTTTCCTAGGATCCAGGAACAGCATCTAACTGTCAGCGAGGCACACATGAGCCCTCCGACCCGAAGAGTAGCTGTGCTTGTCCTGTGGACAGCTGCCTTGCTGCTGCAGTACAGTGAAACTCGGGGTTTGGCACCCAGCACTGCAGACAAATGCCAGCAGTTATAAAAGTAGGCGAGGAGCATCTCTGAGCTCTAAAATATTCTGGAGTAGTTACTACCTTGGGTTTTTGTTTTGTTTTCTGATGCAGTTTTTATGTAGCCCAGGCTGGCCTTGGAAATGCGCTAGAGAAGGAGCCCAGAGCTTCATGCTTGCTAGACAAGCATCTATTGATTTAGTGACATCCTTAGCCCTGATGATTGCTTTTAAACTTTCTTCTTGTAAGTGTAGACACCCTTAGTTGTAAACTGAAGGTGTAAAGCTTGCACACAAGGGAAGAAAAGACACTGTAGAGTCCTAAAACAAAACTAAAAGAGATGCGTAATCCCAGCACTTGGGAGAGGAGGCAGAGGCAGGCCATGTCCAGTTGGAAGGCATTCAGAGCTATGTAAACAAAATAAAGCAGGCACCAGCCCAAACAGCAGAAACAAAGTAACCAAAAGACTTAGCGATTTAAAGAGTCAAAGGCTGATGAGGTGGTTCAACTGTACGCCACACGATCTGGACCCAGGTGGAAGGAGAAGGTCTAACTCCACAAACTTGTTCTCTCGCCTTCATGCGCACACTATAGCTGCACTATAGCTGCGCTCCCCCCACATGCACACTCTGGTCAGTGCGCTCCCCCACACGCACACTGTGACCAGAGCGCATGCGCCTCCCCCACATCGTGTGTGTGTGTGTGTGTGTGTGTGTACACACAATAATAAATAAGTTCAAAATCAGAATTTTCAGGCATAAGTTCTGACAACTGAGTTTCTTAATTTTGTGTTTGTGAAGGGGCCTTTCTCTGCTACTCACGCTGCCTCTGAGGCTGTGGGCTAAAGTGATCTTTCTCCATCTTTCTCCTCTTGCCTCAGGAGCATCTAGGATTCCTCACAAGTTGCCACACTTGGCTCAGAAGGGTTGCGTTCGTGAGAAAAGGTAACGATGATCACCCTTTTGTTCTAAATGATTGCTCTATGACCCTAAATGACTCCAAATCAAGGACTTCGGATTTATGTCTTATTTTATCCATAAGTCCTTTTTTAGTTTTTGTTTTTATTGAACTATATATTTTTTTCTCCATTCCCCTCCTTCCTCCCCTTTCCCCTTCCACCCTTTCCAGTGACCCCCATACTCCCAATTTACTCAGGAGATCTTGTCTTTTCTCCTTCCTCTGTAGATCCATCTATGTCTCTTAGGCTCTTCTTTGTTGTCTAGTTTCTTTGGGGTTGTGGCCTGTAGGCTGGTTTTTCTTTATGTCTAAAAGCCATTATGAGTGAAATCATATTATATTTATCTTTCTGGGTCTCAGTTACCTTACTCAATATGTATTTTTTTCTAGATCCACCCATTTGCCTGCAAATTTCAAGATGACATTTTTTTCACCACTGTGTAGTACTCCATTGTGTAAACGTACCACATTTTCTTTTTCTTTATCCATTCTTTAGTTCTGAGGCATCTAGGTTGTTTCCAGGTTCTGGCTATGACAAACAATGCTGCTATGAACATAGTTGAGCACATGTCCTTGTGGCATTATTGAGCATCTTTTGGGTATATACCCAACAGTGGTATTGCTGGATCTTGAGGTAGATTGTTTCCTAATTTTCTGAGACATCACCATACTGATTTCCAAAGTGGCTGTGCCAGTTTGCACCCCTACACATTCCTCATCACTGCTTATAAAAGTGGAGTTGGAGACAAACCTGGATGACAAGCTTTAAAAGACCCCTGAGGTTTCTAGCCCAGCTCAAAGCAGTAAGTATGAGTAGCTGACAATTTAATTCTCTTTATCTACCTTCTCTAGAAAGACTAGATGTCAAGCTCAGCTCACACAGATAGAAAAAGACAGACCAATTCTCCAAATGCATCCATCAAGGAAGATGACTTCTTTCATCTCATAACCTCCAGGCCTCCGAGCAACTGACTGTGACAAGACCTTTATTTATAGGTGAGGTAGAGCTGCCCAGCACAGCCTTCATCCAGGAAAACAGAGCTGCAGCAGGGACCTAGGAAACCAACTTTCAAAGCAGTTTTGAGAAACAGTGTTCTTATCCGACCGTTACTCTGTATTATTCATAACTAGAGTAGAAAATAACATTTGCTTTCCAGATCCACTGATATCGGGAAGTGTAATTTAGTTGTCTGATTTACTATTGTAAGTGAACTAACTCCCCTCTTTTACCTAGGTTCAATTAGGAAGGAAAACGCTGCCCAGCATTACAACAGACAACACTCTTGCAAAAGTTTCTTACAAAACTTCAGAATTTTATCTATTCTAGCATGCATTTGAGTCTCCATCTCGAGAGGCTCACCCAAAGCAACTCAACAGGTTTACAACAGCTTTAAAAACAACAACAACAAAAAACCCATAAAAATTCCAGGGCCTGGATGCTGTAGCTCAGTGGTAGAGTCTTTGCTAAGCGTGATTGAGATGTTGGGTCTCATGCTCCAGACCCTGCATTCCCTCATACCACACACAAACACAACACACACACACACAACCACACACACACACACACACACACACACACGAAACAGGGTTGGGCTTGTCTAGCACACACAAAGTCCTGGATTCAATCCCCAGCACTGTCTGAAGGGCTGTGTGGTGATAACAACACTTCCTATAATCTCAGCATTCCAGAGCAGGAGACAGGAGGACCACAATTTGAAACCTCTACTACTAAGGAGTTCAAGGCCATCTGGATTTTGTGAGATGCCTCAAAACAGAACGAGAACAAAATACCAAGAAAATGCCCAGAGTGCACCAGGCTTAATAGTTTATGAATATTATTACACGTCTATGGCTATTGGGAGATGTTGTAATATGTACTTTTTATTGTGGGTTGCGGTCAGAGGCAGCCTGAGAGTCACTCATCCAACCAAACTGTTGAGTTACTCGATAACAAGATTACACACACAGATTTTTCAAACAAAGACATATTGTTCAAAGCAGAGGTTTTCAGACAGAAACACAAAGGGAATGGAAACCAGGACTGCTTATGGCCTTAATTACACCACTGAGCGTTCAATATTAGCACAGCACAGCCACCGGCAGCCAAAGCCCAAGCCTGAAGCTGACTCCAAACAAGAAACAAGGCAGAAACTGGTACAGCCGGAAGTGGGGCACTGGGAAGTAGTCATCCCGGCCCTGGCTGTCTGATGCTTCAGGGCTCCACATTCCAAAGAGATTATTCCATATGGTCCTCAGGCTGGCTTCCATGAAAACAGGGAAGGAAACAGAAGTGTGCTTCTGTTTAGATTCTAAGATCTAATCCTACATAAGCCTAGAACACAGGAGAGCAATTCCTTGTTCGTGGACCAAAGTCCAAATGGTGACCATCAAAGTGAAACATTAAAAATCCACTTAAAGGCAACAGGGTGGAGCGCCTCCTTCCGGGATGGGAAGCTGTCTGGGACTGAGAAAGGGCTCCCGAGCTTCCCGGAGGAGATTCGTGCGACTGGGTGGACGGCGAAAAAAAAAACACAGGGAAATAAAGAAAAGCTTCCTACAGCCAAAGCGACCAGCCAAAATGCCCCGTTCCTCGGGCTGGCCTGGCCACAGGGATAGGCTGCTTCTTTGTCGGAGGCCCTGCCCAAATGCCACGTTGAGATACTCAAGGACAAATGGTAAAGTTTTCCTCATCTTCCCAACCAGCATCCTCTCCAGTCAAGTTGCACCTTCCCCCCCTCCCATCGCCTTTGTTTTGGGTCCCAGATCTCCGTTTCGGTCACTAGGTGGCCCACGCCAGGTCCCCCACATTCAAGGCCCCCTCCACCCTACTCCTTGCTGACTTCTTCGGGTCACCCTGGCCAGCCCCTTCTGGCAGGCGCTGGCAGCGGAGGGAGGGGTCGTCTGGGTGGGTTCAACCCCCACCGCTAACCAACCCCGCTGGCGCTGGCTACCCCTCCGAGGTACCGTCCGCGCGCCGGCCTTGGCTAGCCACCAGTTGCGTTACAGGACAACACCCTTTGGTGGCGACATTCTGTCCCCCACTTCCCCGGCCAGGGGGCTGGCGCCTTGGCTTACGTGCAGTCTTGGTTGAAAGAGAAGCAGCTGAGAGCCGCCTCCACTCGACCCGGAGGGGCATCTGCGGCTTCGGCCTCCATTGGGGGCTCGACCCGGGAAGCCGCAGCTTGGAGCGGGGGACAGCCACCTCAGCAGCCCGCCCGCGCCGGCTCCGTCGGCCGGCTTGCCGCCTGGGTCCCGCCCCGGCCTCGCCCCCAGGCAGGCCCCGCCCACTCAGAGCCCTTTAACTCCGCCCCCTCCAGACCCTTCCCCTCAGAGCTGCGGCTTCATCCTGGACCAGCCGGGCTCTGACCCCGCCCGAATCAAACGTAGCTCCGCCCCTTCGTCTAGCCCCGCCCCCTTGCAGCTCGAGCCCTGCCCAGAGCCAACCAGGTCCCGGCCCGATCCACTTCCACTTAGTTCGGCCCGCCTCTAGCCCCGCCCCTTCAACAGCCAGCCCCTGGACTCACCCCGCCTCTTATCTCGGGAACCGCGCCGCTGACAGACCAGGACAGGGTCTCCTCAGCCAGTCACGATTGGCCACCAACTCTTTGACCAATCAGTGATGTTAGTGGGCGGAACCGTTGCTTAAGACCCGCCTCCGATTCGTAGACACCACTTGCTATTGGTCGAAGGTGAGTGAGGCCAAGGCGGCAGGCCACGTGGTGGTGTTTTCATTGCCAGAGCGTCCAGGGTTGGGGAGGAGGAGTGGAGCTGCGGGCTTCAGAGCTGCTAGAGCGTCGGGGACGACGCCGAGGAGGCGGGACGACGCCTGCTTCCCCAAGCCGGTCCAGGGTTCCAGCCCGTTAAGCTTACTGAAAGTAGTTGAAATCAGTATGCATCAAAGCCCCGCCCTTTTGGAGAGTCCTTTAGCTTCTTGGAGAGAAATTCCCCGAAAGGGCTGCTGTGGTCAGGCTGATAAGAAGCCACCCACAGCCCTACAGTTGAGAAAGAGCTCTTGCTCATCCCAAGCATTGCATTAACATGACATCACGTCGTTCTTATGGAATCTTGCTGGGAGGATGCATTCACACCCGATTGACGGAAGAAGCATTTGAAGCACTTGCTAGACAACGCATCTAAACGCGACAATATGTAGTGGCGTGTAACTTGGTCTTCTTTCAAGACTTGTGTGCGAAACAACTTTGCCCAACAGTATTTGGCAAAGCATGCGATTTGTAGACATGAAAGAAACTAGAAGAGTGTGTGAAAGGGGTACGGTCTTAAAGACAGTACTGCAGAAGCTCATGCAATTTGAGATGCATTCTGACACATGAGATTTGCTTCCCAAGCTAAACATTTGAGTATTTGGCTAAACACTTGCTTACAGTTGGTTGTGAGATGCCCGAAGTGGGTTCTGGGAAACTGAGTTCCAGCCATCAGCTAGAACATCAATAGCTTTTCAGTGCCGAGTCATCATTCCAGCCCCTGAAATATTATTATGATGATGATGATGATGTCACAGCTCTTTAGATTGCAGCAAATCAGTTCATTGTCAGTCACCCTATTTTTTTTTTTAATTTTTTGAGACAGGGTCTCAGGCTGTAGTCTACACTCTCAACAAGCACATGATGATTGCTCTTTCTTCTTTGGCCTGCCAGGTGCTGGGATTATAGATGTGTGCTCCCATGCTCAGCCAATTTTCCATAGTTTATGACAAAATTGTACACATCGCGTACTGATATTTGAATTTTAGACTTAGAATGGATGAGCAAGGGGAGCCTGTTTCACATAAGCTTCTCTGGTTGCTTCTCCAGTTTTTTATTTTCCAAAATAAAAATAGAACTATTTTCTCAAGTCAGTTGTTCTGTCGACTGACAGATCCACCCTGGTGATGGCTCTAGGGCCAACTGTGAGGCACTGTATAAAGGAACTCAAGTGTAAAAACCGCACGTTTTGGATGTCTGACCTTCCTTAGCACCTTTGCAGCCTTCAGGTCCCAGCTGCATCTCCTTCTCAGCTCTGTCAAGTGCTGCTTCCCTTTCAGTTTGGTTGAAAGAACCAAGAGCGTGGCAGTCTAGATGCTAGGTTCCTGGGAGTATTAGATGATGTACCCAGTCAGGTTTAAAGGGGGGGGGGGCTTTTATCAGTTTGTTACCAAACAGTTAGACTGTCTGGGGGGCAGAGAGGGGGTTAGTCTTAGCCGAGGAGTGTGTCATGATAAAAGCAGTGTCTTGGGCAGATAAGCCTGGCCAGTGTGTGCAGATCAAAGCAGAAGGCCTTGGAGTCTTCAGGGAGCTAAGGACGTTCTTGGAGGATGGAACATGAGATTAGGCTAATGTGGCGGATACCAAGAGCAGAAAGGTTGGGATGAATACAAGAGATGTTTGGAGGCAGCACTGAGCGACAGAAAAAAAAAAATGGAGGCCACACACTTAAGGCTCGTGTATAATCTGAAAAGTCCTGCGAGAAATAATTTGAAAAGTAAAAAAGAAACAGGTCAGATGGCTCAGTGAGTAACGGTGCCTGCTGCACAAGCGTGGCGACCTGACTTTGACCCCCAGAACCCACATGAAGGTGGGGGAGAACCAACTCCACAAGGTTATCCTCTGACCTCCACGTGTGCTCCGTGCTATGTGTGTGCACCCCTCATAATCAACCCCACGTGTGCTCTGTGCTATGTGTGTGCACCCCTCATAGTCAACCCCCGTGAAAACAAATGAAAAGCAGGTAGGTTAATTCTAACACATTCCACTAAACTCAATAAACAAGGATGGGAAGACAGGAAAATTAGGGGGGGTCATGGGAGAGAAGCAAGGTACCTCACTGTGGAGCTGAGAAGCAAAGATTCCAGCACAATCAGTGACATTTGCTGTGAAGGCTGTCAACAAAAAGACAATATTTCTTTTACATAGAAATATTTCCAATTTTCACTGGACAGTGGTGGCTCATACCTTTCATTCCTGCATTCCAGAGTGAGGGAGTTCCAGGCCAGCTTGGTCTATACAGTGAGTTCCAGGCCAGCCTGGTCTACAAAGTGAGTCCCAGGACGGCCAAGAACACAGAGAAACCCTGTCTCAAAAATCCAAAACTAAATTTTAAAAAGGAGGAAATATTTTCAATTAAAACTTTTTTAAGTGAGGCTGGAGGGATGGCACCCACTGCCCTTCCAGAGGACCAGAATTTAGTTCCAGCACCCACATCAGCTTGCTCACAACTGCCTGTAACTTAGCACCAAGAGATAATGATGCCCTCTACTAGCTTTTGTGGGAAGCCTTAAAACACACACACACACACACACACACACACACACACACACACACACCCCACAGACATTCTCATAAATAAAAACAAAGTAAATCTTAAAAAGTCTTTTACTAGCAGGGCGGTGGTGGCACACATCTTTAATCCCAGCACTTGGGAGGCAGAGGCAGGCAGATCTCTGAGTTCAAGGCCAGCCTGATCTACAAAAGCGAGTTCCAGGATAGGCTCCAAAGTTGCAGAGAAACCCTGTCTCAAAAAAAAAAAAAAAAAAACCCAAAAAGTCTGTTAATAAACCCTGATTCTGCTTCATACAGGCTCATCCTGAAACTTTTCTGCACTGTGACCAACAATCTGGTTTGCATGAGTGGCAGTCTCTAAAAGATTATAATCCCCAGGAGGCATGCTATACTATGGAGCTGGGCCTCTTCCTACGTAACTACAGCTAAATATATATAATATATAGTATATAATTATATGTGTATATATTGTTTTAATATTCAACATAAAATTATTTTAAACATATTCATTTTATTTCTATTTATTATTGTGTGTGTTGTGTGGGGGACTATTGTGCTCCAGTGCACATGTGGACAGAGGACAACTTTGTGGGTCTGGTTCTCTTCTTCTACCTTTATGTGTGTTCAGGGGCTAAAGCTCAGGTTTCTAGGCTCTATCTGCTAATCCACCTCCCTAGTAGAAAATTAGCAATCAGTTAAATTATATCTCAATTTTAAGCAACACGGGTTTACGATACTGTATTTCCCACGCCTCACCTCACCATAGCCCCATGTTCGGGGTCACTGTCTTCCTCGTTGATGGGGAGGGGTTTGAAGGAAAAAAAGAGCAGAGCATGGAGACCATGGTAAAGCGGGAGTGCAGAGACACGGGGGAAAGCCAGAGCTAAATTCCCCTTTGGAAGGAAGCCTCGTGCATTGCGTTTAGAAAGCAGACCTCTGGGCAGGTAAGTTTCAATCTTGAGGTATGCCTAGAGTTGGATAGTCACTGGAATTAACTAAGGTGCAGGCCTACAGACAGATGCAGCCTTCTGTGAGCAGCCCACGTCTCGTGTTGCCTCCTGTGTCCCTGGTCCCTAGTCATCACCACTCACAGCAATGCTGTCTCCAGGCTGCCACCTCCGACTTCATTCTCCCCGAAGCTGTATATAAACTAGTTTCATATGGGTGTGTATTAATAGACGTCCAAGTTTAGTTTCAATAAAACCCTTCTATTTTACATAAGAAAGGCAGAGGAGCGTGAAGAAACAAGTCAGGATTTGGAAACAGACTCCCAGATGGCTGTGGAGAAAGAGAGGAGGCGGAAACAGCTGGCGTCACAACAAACTAGAGGCTCAAGAGAAAGTCTCAGGTCCTGTGAGGACTCAGTTGAAATGGATGCAGGAATATTCAGACAGGAATACTGACCAGCAGATGGAAATGGACGGCTAGAAGGTGGAACCGGATTGGCCGGTACCCGAGGCATTAAATAAGTGGCCCTTTTAGGTGGTTTGTGAAGGAGACACCCAAGACCTCGACTTGACAACTCACTAATTCTTATTTTCCAAAGCACCGTGTTGGCTACACTCGGGACGTCATCTGTCTGGATGTGGTTTGTGGAGGGCCAATTAGTGAGTAAGCAGCCTGCTTGAGTGACTCCACCCTAAAGCATAATTCAAGAAGTCCTTTCATATAAAAAGCCAAGGCAACGGCTATAAATAAATTCACAGGTGCTGACTGTATTGACTATCAGACCGGATTTCCTTATTTAAATTCAAGTTCTCTGTTCCATGGGTCACTCTTGATTTGAATTTGGAAATTGTTACATTCTAATCCTCCCCCTTCTTTCTCTCTTTTTTCTTTCTTTCTTTCCTTCTTTCTTCTTTTTAAAATTATTTATTTATTATATATTCAATATTCTGTCTACATGTATGCCTGAAGGCCAGAAGAGGGCACCAGACCTTATTACAGATGGTTGTGAGCCACCATGTGGTTGCTGGGAATTGAACTCAGGACCTTTGGAAGAGCAGGCAATGCTCTTAACCATTGAGCCAGCTCTCCAGCTCCTTCTTTCTTTCTTCCTTTCTTTTGTTTCTCTCTCCTTCCCTCCTTCTTTCCTTCCTTCCTTCCTTCCTTCCTTCCTTCCTTCTCTCTTTCTCCCTCCCTCCCTCTCTCCCCCTTCTTTTCTTTCTTTCTCTTTTTTCTTTTTCTGATAGCTAATCTTGGTTGTCAACTTGACACACCTGGGAACAGGGAACCTCAATTGAAACAGTACCTCCTCAGTTTGGCCTATATGTCTAACTGATGGAGGGGACCTAGCCCACTGTGGGTGGTACCATCCCTACAGAGGTGAACCCACCTTATGTAAGAGTGGTAGTTGCATATGAGCGTGGAAACAAGACAGTATGCTGTGTTCTTCCATGGTTTCTGCTTCAGGCTCCTACCTTGGCTCCCTTCAGTCGTGGAATGTGACCTGGAAGTGTAAGCCAAAACAACTTTACTTTCCCAAGTTGCTTTTGGTCATGGTATTTATCACAGCAAATAGTAACAGAACTAGAATACTTTTTGGTTTTTTTCTCAGACTCGGGTTCCCAGGGTCCTAACCTGGTCTTGAACTCCTGCTGCTGATTCGGAACTCGTGACCCCCTTGTCTCCACTTAATTGCTGGGACTACCACACCCAGCTTCTAATCCACATTCTTGCAATAAGTTCGCTATCAAATAATGCAAAAAGACTTTACTGGGACTTAGCGTTCCCCATTCTCTTCTTCCAGGCGAAACTCCTCTAAGTCAACTCAGAAGCAATAGATTCACTGTATCCAGGGAAGCAGCAAGTTTCCTGAGAATAAAGCCGGCTTCTGGGAATTAAATGTCATTGGTAATACAAGATTGCAGAGCTCAGCTTGCCGAATGGGAACACTTCCTATCTGGATAACGAGCAGGCTTTAATTTTAAGATGCGGATTAGGGTCTGCATGGGGCATTAGCAGGGAAGTTGGAAACGAGACAGACATCCTGTCTGACGCAACCCTCCTGCCACTCAATATGGTTGGCCGTGCCACACAGCTGTCTATAATTAGAGTAACTACTAGGTGAACAAATGGTTCTCCTGTCTTCTTTCTATAAAATCCATTCTATTTTTATAAAACCGAGTCACGGGAAATTTCCCCCTTTTCCCCTCTTGCTGTGTTCTAATAAGCAGAAGGTAGCCTGAGAAACTTGAACCCCAGTGGGCCAGTCTCGGGGAGACTCGGGCAGAGAGGCAAAGATGGAAGGGGTTCAGACTGTGGAGACCAGGTGAGAGGAGGAAGAAGGTCGGGTTGGGTATCTCCACGGTGAGAGAGTTGAAGGAGTCAGCCTGACCTTCCTGAGCAGGAGGGAGGGGCTGGCTGCCCAGCGACTTCTGGGAAAGGAGATAATTTATTGTGAATTGCAAACAGGAAGCATTTGGAATGGTTGAGCAAAAAGCACAGCTGGGCTTTTCTGGTTTTTCATTATAGGTCTCTGTGTGAGGTAGCACGGTAGGCATGGATGGAACATACATCAAATGAACCATAAACCATTCCTCCTGGATTTATTTTTCTTATCTTTTTATTTATAAATTCTATTTGGTGTGTGTGTGTGTGTGTGTGTGTGTGTGTGTGTGTGTGTGTGTTGGGAGGGCATATGGATGCCCCAGCACCACGTGGTGGTCAGATGATAACTCTGTGAAATTGGTTTTCTCCTTCCATCTTCACGTGGCTTCTGGGGCTAGAACATAAGTCACGAGGTTTGCACGACAAGTGCCTTTTACTGCCTTCTGTCTTGCTGCCCCCTTCTCTGGGTTTGTCTGTAAACTGTGAAAGGACAAGGAAGTCCATGAGGTGCTTCTGAGGGCAAAGGCACTTTTGATCCCCAAGACCCACACAAGAGTGGAAGGAGAGAACAGACTTCAGCAGCTCGTCTTCTGACCTCTGTGTGTGTGTGTGTGTGTGTGTGTGTGTGTGTGTGTGTGTGTGTGGCACAAGCCCACGGACTCACTACCAACCAGCTCATATAAATGTTGTATTTCTTTTTTATTTATTTATTTATTTATTTATTTATTTATTATGTCTACAATGTTCTGTCTGTGTGTATGCCTGCAGGCCAGAAGAGGGCACCAGATCTCATTACAGATGGCTGTGAATGGTTGCTGGGAATTGAACTCAGGACCTCTAGAAGAACAGCCAGTGCTCTCAACCACTAAGCCATCTCTCCAGTCCCTGTATTTCTTTTTTTAAAAAAAGAGATTTATTTATTTATTATTTATTATGTATACAACATTCCTTCCATGTCTGCCTGCCGGCCAGAAGAGGGCACCAGATCTCATTATAAATGGCTGTGTGCCACCATGTGGTTGCTAGGAATTGAACTCAGGACCTCTGGAAGAGCAGTCAGGGCTCTTAACCTCTGAGCCCTGTCTCCAGCCCCAAATGTTGTATTTCTTAAAATGAAGGGACAGGAAGAAATGCCAGCATGTACTCTGACATTCTTCGACTTGAATATTTCTTCTTAAAGAGTATGGAGCAGGGTTGGCGAGATAGCTCAGATGGTGAACTTGTCTTACAAGCCTAAGAGCTTGAGCCTCAGAACTTACATCAAAAAGCCTGGTGTGACGGTGGGAGCACACCTCCGCACTGGGTGCACAGAGACAGCTGGATCCCTTGGGGGCTCTCTGGCCTGCCAGCTTAACCAGCTTAGCAAATTCCGGGCCAGGGAGAGACCCTGTCTGAATAACCAAGATGGACAGTACCTGAGGAATGACAGCTGAGGTTGACCTCTGGTCTTCATACACATGCACACACACAGGCATGCACACATATTGTGTGCACACATGCACACAGTAGAACCAGGTATGGTGCTGTGTGCCTGTAATTCCAGCACACAGGGGAGGTGGAGGCAAGTGGATCAGAAGCACAAGGCCCACTACACAGAACGTTTGAGGTCAGCTATGCGAAACTGTCACAAAGAAAGATAGGAACAAAAAGAGGCTGGGGATGTAGCTCACTTGGTAGGGGGCTGGTCTAGCTGAACCCCTGACTTCAGACCCCAGAACATCACAAAACTGGGCACAGTGGTGCACACCTGCAACCCCAACATTTGGGCTTAAGGTTAGAGATACAATTAGTATCTTACTTAACATGTGCTTCATCTACACTGGGATAGGAGGCAAGAGATGGAGAGGAAAAGTCAGGATTCCATAAGCCAAGCCAAGTAGGAAACTTCAAAGAGATGCAGCTTGCTTGTTTCCTTCCTTCCTTCCTTCCTTCCTTCCTTCCTTCCTTCCTTCCTTCCTTCTTTTCTTATAATTTATTTAACTATATTACATGTGCATTGGTGTGAGGGTGTCAGAACCTCTGGAACTAGAGTTACTGGCAGTTGTGAACTGCTGTGCAGTTGAACCTGGGTCCTCTGCTCTTAAGCACTGGGCCATCTCTCCAGCCTGAGACACAGCTTTCTAATAGGGATTGAAGTTTTACAGTTGCTAAGGGCACTAGCAGAGAGAGATTTTTAAAACATCATTTGTTCCTAGGCCATAGGTTAACCTGGGCTTCTGGGTGAGCCTGGGATAGCTCTTAAGTGGTATTAAAGAAATTAGATTTGGGAGTTGGGGATATGTCTCCGTTGGTAGAAAGCCTAACTGAGATGCATGACTTCCTGGCTCTAATCCCCAGCACCGTTAAAGCTAATGGCAGCATATACTGTAATCTCAGTACTCAGGATGTGGAGGCGGGAGGATGACGGGTTTCAGGTGATCCTTGGCTACACAGTTCAAGGTTAGTCTAGACTAAATGAAGCACCGTCTCAACAAAAATACAACAACAAAACAAAAGAAACCAGGGCTCGTCTTATTCTTGAGAAAGTTTTCCTCTCAGGTTGCCATTCCGCGATGTCACTGGTTGGGTGGAGGAGGCGACTAGGAATCCTGGGATTCTTGGCGAACAGCGCCATCTAGCGATACGACACATTTCGTTTCAGGTTGATGGAGTGGGCCTGGCGAGTGAGACCAGATTGAATAAGAACCCATGACTGGTCTCAAAGTCCTGCAAAAAGAGACTCCTTCTTGCTCTTCTAAAATCTCTTTCCCGTTTGTCGGTGGGAAACAGGATCACTTCTCCTAGGACGAGAAGTTTGGAAGATGTCTGCGCAGTCAGTCATGCACTCGGCTTTTATTAAGTGTTCTTTATACATCAGCCATTGTTTCAGGTCCTAGGGATAAAGCACTGCAGAAAATAAAATAAAAATCTCCCTGCCTGCATGATCAGACAGACAATGAACAGGGTAATAGAATAGGTGCTGTCTTAGATGCTGGTCAGCACTAAAGAGAGAAAATAGGGAAAGGGTGTTGGGGATTGTTAGGAACAGGGTCCGGTAGAAGGGAGTGAGGAGGCTTGGCTGGAAAGTTCCATTTGATCCTGAGGGGGAAGAGGATACAGCAGATGCAGTTATGGGAGGCATCTGGGGTCAAAGTGCTCACAGGAGAGAAAAGGGACTTGGTGTCTGGGGTGGGGAGGGGAGGGGTGGAAAGGTAAGAAAAGAGATTGGATAGCTCTCGGGTGATGATGAGGGTTTGGTGGGGGATGAGAAACCTCTCATGTTTTCACTTGTTTTATTGTTTGTTATGTTTTAATCTTTGAGACAGGGTTTCAGACTGGCCTTGAACTTGCTATGTAGCTTAGGATGTCCTTGACTTCTGATGGTCCAGCTTACCACCTCCCCAGTGTTGGGACCACAGGTGCGCATTCGCTGAATGCTGGTATATGAGATACTGGGGCTCGAACCCAGGACTTTGTGCGTGCCAGGCAAGCACTCCACCACCTGAGCTACACCCAGCCCTTTCGTTTTGTACTAACAGTGTTGAAAAGAAACGGAAGGAATCTAGGGAAAGTTACAATTCACTTCAGCCCTTTGAAAGCTACAGAGAGTCCTGTATTACATAAACTATTTAACATTAAGTTTTTGGTCTATTATATTATTATAGGTGTGTGTGTGTGTGTGTGTGTGTGTGTGTGTGTGTGTGTGTGTGTGTGCATTCGCACCACGGCACACATATGGAGGTCAGATGACAACTTGAAAGAGACAGCTCTCTCCTTCCTCCCATGGGAGTCCTAGGATTGAAGTCTGTTGCCAGCCTTAGTGGCATGTCCCTTTACCTACCTAGCCGTCTCTTCGGCCCTATTATTTAACATTGTTTAAAAGCACTTCCCAGGCTTATTAAAAGACAGATTTTTTGTTTTGTTTGTTTCTTAGTTTTGTTTACCCCCCCCCCTTCCCCCAAGGAAAACTGTTCAACTTCACACGAGATCTGAGAAGTGAAAACCCCTGACAAACTGACGGAAGTGACCTTGACAGTCACCTGCAAGGCCAGCAAGAGTGCAGGCAGCTGGCCAGGGCGGCGCATAACCCAAGGCTGAGCTGCAGCTGTGCAGTGACATCGCATGAATCACTCCTTTGTATCAATGCTCCTCCCAGACCCAAGTTTCTCCCCATTCCTGATTCTGAGACTCCAACTTTTAAACCACCTGCTTCTGGACGCATTCTGTCCTGACCTGATTCCAGTTCTCTCCACCCTTCGCAGCTGGAATCATTTAACATGAACCTGGCAATGAGCACCCTTTCCACAGTCTCTTACTGTGATGCCTCAAGATGCCCTGGGGGTCTTTTTGCGGGGCGGGCAGCGGGGGGGGGGGGATGTGTTTTATAGATGTAATTTAATAAAGTCAGCCGAGCCCAGTATCCCGCACACCAAAGCGTAAGAAAAACTGGATGAAATAATTCCTCCTTGCTATAAAAATCTTGTGACTTAGTTGCGATGCTACTTCCCACTTAAAAAGTATTGTGTGCCAGCTAGAAAATTATATTAGGTACAAAAAGAGTGAAGACTATATTGGCAGACATTTTAAGATTTTAAAGTATAGGCTGTTTTTATGAGTAGCTCCATGCCTGTCTTGTCCCTTACCAGCTTGCATTTTTCTCTTACCTCTTGACTTGGGCCAAGAACTAATCAAAGCCTCGCCCCCCACCCCTGAAGCCAGGACTTTTCCTGGATCAGAGGGAGATCAGATCGGCTCTAGCTGCAGAAGGAAAGGATGGCAGAGAAAGCGAGGAGGGAGCTTGATGCACCAGACTGGGTGGGAGACCTGAGCTCATCCTTAGGACACACCTGCTCGACTGAGCCAGCACAGAGTGGGTCCTCGCTGGCTTCTCCATGGCAGTGGGGTTATCCAACTATCACTGACCCTTGCCCCTGCCATTCGTAGGTCACGCCGTTCCCCTTAATAGCCTTTCCCAGTGGTTATTGGAAGGAAGTTCCTGCAAATGGCTTATGCGTGCAGGGCCTCTGTCTGTTGAGGCTACTTCCACCAGAATCGCAGAAGTAGGCAGAGGCTGTGCGGCAGGGCCTTGTTACTGCCACCTACTGGTGTCCCCTGTGACAACACTAGAGATTTCTTTCCTGGATAGTCTCGCTTTTATTGAAGCAATTGCATATGTTTTCTTCTAGCTTATGTTAACATAGAGGAATCACATCGAATGATTTTTTTTTAAGCCGAGGTGAAGTTTGCATTAAGTTATCTGTTTACATGAAGAGCCTTCTGGCGTTTTGTGCACTTCCAGTTCCTAAACACATTCCTCAAAAGAGCTGGGAAAATTGTAGTTCACTGGTAGAGCACTTGCCTAACATGCACAGGCCCTGGGTTCAAGTCCCACATGGAGAAGCAAACAAAAAATCATATCCCTCAGAAGAAAATCCAGGGCTAGTGAGGTGGCTCAGCAGGTGGTGAGCACTTGCCACCAAGCCTGAGGACTCACCCGAGTTTCATTTCTGAGACCCACACAGTGGAAGGAGGGAACCAGCTCCTGCAAATTGTCCTTTGACCTCCACATGGATGCACGGCACATGCACATCCCCGCCTTATCATGTACAAAAGTAATTATCAAATGTTTGAGAAAAGGAAGAAGGCCCATAACCATTAAGCCTCAGTTCCCAGCCTTCCTCCTCAGCCCCCCAAAAGCAGAGGATTTCTGCTTTGACTTATGGTTTTCCTATTCTAGATTTTAAAAAGTTCTTTAAATTAAACGACCATATGTGTTTGTGTGTGTGTTTGGTTTTCTGAGATAGGGTTTCTCTGTAGCTTTGGAGCCTGTCCTGGAACTAGCTCTTGTAGACCAGGCTGGTCTCGAACTCACAGAGATCTGCCTGCCTCTGCCTCTCAAGTGCTGGGATTAAAGGCGTGCGCCACCATCGCCCGGTGATCCAATCTTTCCATTGTGCATGTGTGTGCACATGTGCATAGATGCATGCTTGCATGTGTGTGTGTGTGTTCATGCGTGTGTGTGTGCGTGCGTGTGGAGACCAGAAGCTAACATCAGATGTCTTCCTCAATTACTTCTACACCTTATGTTTTTCAAAAGATTAACCTCAGTTATTTAAAATTAAAATTATGTGTGTGTGATGTGGGTTTGTGCAGGCAAGTTCAGGTGACTGGAGTCCAGAAGAGGGCATCAGATCTCCTAGAGCTAGAGTTACAGGCAGTTGTGAGCGCCCAACATGGGTGCTAGGATTCCAGCTCAGATCCTCTTCAAGAGCAGGGCATGCTCTCAACCACTGAGCCACCTCTCCATCCCCACTACCGTATTTTCCCAGGCAAGGTTTCTCGCTGTACCTGGTGCTCACTGATTTGGCTAGACTGGCTGGCCAGTCAGTGCCTAGATCCTCCTTTCTCTGCCTTTCCAGACCTGAGTTTATTATATTATTTCGTAATAATATAATTATTATTTATTATACAATAATAAATCGAGCCCTGAAGTGCTCATTTTAAAACTGTTTTTTAGTTGATACGTATTGGGCATCTGAACTGAGGTCCTCACGCTTGTCAGTTGAGCTGCTTCCTCAGGCTCTGCTCCTTCCATTTTGAGCCTTTGTTCTCCTGCTAAAATGCTTCAGTGGGCCGCCAGATCTTCAGATCATCAAGGACATGATGCCATCCACCCTTAGACTCAGCCGGGGGCGGAGCACAGGGTCAGTCACACATCTGACACGGAAAGAACAACACTTCTGCACGCCGGAACCTTTCTTCTCTTTCCGCAGAACTGGAGTGACATTGGCAGCCATAGCCGGGAGACAGCTGGTATCTGATTCTGGGGCTTAGGACAGATCAATGTTTAAGACCAGGAGACCGGGTCGTCATTGCGATCCGAGATGTAGGGCTTGAAACTGGAGGAGCAGGTGAGATGCAATGGAAAACGTGTCGGCTGGCAATGAACTGGAAAGAAATGTCCTGATTTGATTAGAGTGTCCCTTTAATTATAGAAACACTATCAGGAGGGAGGCTGGCTTGGGAGTCGAGCTGCCTGCACCGGCTCTAAATCACACGTTACTGGTGAGTGAGGATCCTGTTATAAATGGAAACGTGAACTGGCAGATACTCCCTGGCTATAACCCAGAGCCTGGGTAATGTCAGTACCTATAATGTTTCCTTATCAAGTGTGTGTACGCACAAGGGATACAATGTTACTGGTACTCATTAAAAATGAGAGCACTTTCCTTGTGGCATAGCTACAGCCAATACAGAAAGGACTTTTCGTTGTTTCCCTGAGGTCAGGGTTGCTTTTTGGTAGGCTTTTATGTATATTTAATAATTAAATAATTATACATTTATGTATATTAGCCCCAGAAACCGTTCAAGCGCTTTCAGGAAGCCATCAAGTAGACAAGCATGTCTCGAAAATCTTTTAAGGTGGCGCCTTCCCAGGCTCCAGCTCTTTGTACCTCACTTCTCCAGGTAGAGATGCAGCCTCCACCTGCAGATAACCCTGTGTGACCCCCTCTCTGGAATGCTCTCTGTGCCTGACTACACACACACACACACACACACACACACACACACACACACACACACGTCTGCTGACATTCCTGCCGGATCACTGGCTCCCAGGGCCTTAAAGGAATCCAGCTGGGAGAGCTGTCATTTGGAAAAGAGAGCTGTCACTGACTGTTTTGTTGGTAGGGTGTTCTTTCCTTCCGTCCTCCCCATTCACGGATATGGTGCAGATTATTGGGTTTCTTTGAAGTGAAGTACACAAGTTTCCTGTGACTAGATAGCCCTTTTCCTCCCATCCCTAGTAACTGTCGTCACACTACATCTGTGCATTTACTTCAGAACTGACTACAACCTGTAATGTCTTGTATATTCATTCACATGATTACTGTCTTCTCCATCCAAAAGGCAAATTCGCCCAGGTTAGGTCTCCTGTGTGTTCTCCCTCTTCCTAGAGCAATGTCTGACTTCGTAGTAGTGCTTGTGAATCCCCCACTGGCTGATCAACTTACAATAGAATCAATGTTTAAATGTCTTAAAAAACTTTGTTTTGGGGTCAGTGAGATGGCTCAGAGGATGGAAATACTGCCCAGGTAAGCATCCCCAGGACCTACGTGATGAAAGAAGGAACTGACTGATACAAGTCCTCTGACCTCCACACATTGTGTCATGACACCACACACACACACACACACACTCACACACACACACACACACCACACACATACACACACACCACACACA
>NC_022014.1:72726524-72731444 GCF_000317375.1 Microtus ochrogaster
CACACCACACACACACACCACACACACACCACACACACCACACACACACACACACACACAGAGTAAATGTTTAAAAATACCCTTAGTTTACGTTATAATGGCCTTTTATTCTCAAAAAAATGTGTGTGTATGTGGTATTTGTGTGTATGCATGCACGTATATCCTGTGTGTGAGCACGCATGTGTGTGAGTGGACACAGATGCATGTGTATGTATGTCTGTGTATCTGGAAGCCCAAGGTTGGCATCACCAGGATTCTTCCTTGTTGTCCTCTATCTTATTCGCTGAGCCAGGGTCTTTCAAATGAACCCAGATCTAGCCAATAAAGCTAATCTAGCTTGCCAGCTTGCCCCAAGATTCCCTGCTCCATCCTTCCAAACACTGGAATTACAGGTAGGCTATTGTATCTATCCAACACCTATATGAGTTTTGGGGATTCAAATTCTTGTCCTCACTGGTTTTAACCACTGAGCCATCTTCCTAAACTCCAAGCATCTCCCCTGTGGTCATTTGAATGAGAATGCCCCTTATAGGTTCATATGTTTAAGTGCTTGGTGCCCAGTTAGTGGAACTGTTTGGGGAGAATTCTGAGGTGGGGCCTTGTTGGAGTGGGTGTGGCCTTATTGGAAGAAGTGTGTCACTGGAGGTGGGCTTTGAGGTTTCAAAAGTCCCACACCGGGCTGGAGAGATGGCTCAGAGGTTAAGAGCACTGACTGCTCTTCCAGAGGTCCTGAGTTCAATTCCCAGCAACCACATGGTGGCTCACAACCATCTGTAATGAGATCTGGTGCCCTCTTCTGGCATGCAAGCATACATGGAAGGAATGTTGTATACATAATAAATTAATAAATAAATCTAAAAAAAGTCCCACACCATGCACAGCCTCTCTGTCTCTGTCTCTGTCTCTCTCTCTCTGACTGCTACCTGCAGATCAGGATGCAAAGCTCTCAGCTACTGCTTCATTGCCATGGCCATCTGCTTCCCACCACGGTGATCAAGGAAGTCCCTCGTTAAATACTTTGCTTTATAAGACTTGCCTTGGTCATGGTGTCTCTTCACAGCAATAGAACAATAACTAAGACACCTCCCTCTCCATTTATTTATTTATTTATTTATTTATTTATTTATTTATTTATTTATTTATTGTGTGTGTGTGTGTGTGTGTGCGTGAGTATGCCCTGTTTGTGTGCAAATACATGCTCACATGTGCTGTAGCATGTGTACAGAAGTCAGAGGACAGCTTTCGGGGGTCAATTCTGTCCGTCCACTCTGGGGATCCCAACGCTCAAACTCAGAACTCAGCACATCAGGTTTTGTGGCAGGTGCCTTTCCCCTCTGAGCCGTTTCACTTCCCCTTTTTTGTCTCTCTTAAACAATTATCGTGTCTAAATTTAACTAGCCTAATTACCAAATGTCACTTAACTATATCAGTGCCTCCCAAACTTTTTCAGACCTTTGTTTACTCTGATATATTACGGAGAATCCCAGACAGAGAGCTGGTGTTTGTGTGATATCCCTCGCTGTTCAGTCAAACAGACTGTAAAACTGACAAGGTCTAAACTATATTTATCAACTCACTAAAATAGCAGCAAATGCATTGTGTGTTACTATTAATAGCATAGTTGTTTCTGTTTCCAAAGTAGAGAAAAGAGAGGCATCGTTTAACAGTTTTGTTTATCTTTACAATTTTAAAATTACGTTGATTTTTTCTATGGTGTGTGCATGCATGCATGCGCACATGAGTGCCCTGAGAAGTCAGAGGACAATTTGCAGTATTTCTTCTTTTCCATTCCATGTAGGCCCCAGGATGGAACTCAAGTCATCAGGCACCACAGCAAATGCTTTTCCCCTCTGACCCTTGCATATCTATAAAGCATGGCTTTATAGACACCAGCTGGGTTCTCACCTCTGTCTCTGCATTCAACAGGTGTGCGAGCATCAGAGCGACAGAGACAAACAGCCCCTTGGCTTCCTTTGCTCAAGAAACCATTTGGGTAACCCCAGAGAGCCTTGAAAAATACACTGAGAACAAATGACAGACGTCAGCAGAGAGGAATCCTTGTTTGCTCTTGAAATGATTGGTTATTTTTCTCTTCAGTGTACTGCTTAATACTAAAGTATGTTTGCATTCCTCAGGACGGCTAAAGGTGGCCAAGATGCTTAGTAAGCGAGGGAAAAAAATGAACCAAATGCCATTAATGTGCTGTATTCACACAGAAACATCCACAAGCAAAGAAAACCAACAGTGATAAATGGGTGCCTTTGGGTTGCTGAGATGCGTCAGTTGGTAAAGATGCTTAGTGCCAAGTGTGCCAACTTGAGTTTGATTCCTGGGACCCTTATGGTGGAGGCTGGCCTCTGCCCTCCATATGTGTGTGTGTGTGTGTGACACCCACCCCACCCCCACAACTGCCAACGAATAAATCAATGTTGTTTTTTAAAAGCGCCTTATTAATTCTGTGTTATGTTCTCTGTCTACTCTGACATCCCCTGCTGTGTAATTCCAGGTAGGCATTATCAGTCTCATTTCACAGATGACGCAGAGGCTCGGAAAACCAGAACAAGGGCTGGAGAGGTAGCTCAGTGGTTGAGAGCAGCCACTGCTCTTGCAGAGGACCCAGGAGTCTCAGAAATCACGTTGTGGCTTCTAGCCTCTTCTAATTCCAGTTCCGGGGGCCCGATGCCCTCTTCTGGTCACTATGGGTACTGCAGTCACTGCACTTAACCTTCACACAGGCAAATTCTGATCTATAAAATAAAAATAAATTGTAGAAAAAACAACTGAATAATTTGTGCAGGATTACAAGGTCCGGAAGTGAGAGTGGTGACTGCCACACTCAAGTCTTCTTTGCTTAGAAATAATCTGTTCTCTCACTGTCAGACGTAAGGTTAGCATGACATTCAGAGAAGACACTCAGGGAAATAATGAGAAGTTCACTGTCCAAGTAATTCTTGTTGTCTTACTTAATGAGTGAATAAGGGAAATAAATGTGATGTGGCGTGTAACTAAAGAAAGCCAATGTGTGTGTGTGTGAGCATGTGTGTAGATACATACATACACACATATGTGTGTGTTTATTTATTTATCTCGGGTTTTTGTTGTAGTGATTGAAAACCTGATGAACACATTGGGAGAGGAGGTGCTAAGCAGGACCGGCACACAGGCCTGATCACCAGCCCTTCACCCATAATAGAAGCTAGTGTGGTGGTGGTGGAGGTGGGTGACCCATGGAAACCCTCCGGTGATTATGGGCCCCTGGGAGAGTCAGGCTCTTGGAAGCGTGTGGCACACATCCTGAAGGGCATCAGACAAGAAAGGATGACAAAGACACTGCCCCCCTTTTATAATCTCTCTTTGGCTCTAAGTTAAAAAAAGATGGAGAGAGAGTGGGAGGGGAGGAGAAGAAGTTCTCTCTTGCTCACTCAGTTTCGTTTTTATAGGGAGACCCACCTGCCTCAGGATATAGATGTATATTGAAATATATATGCATATTGAAAATTATATATATGTACATTTGGAAAGCTGTATATATGTATATACATGATACCAATATATTACAATATATAATATAGTATATATTGAGTATCTATAATTTGAATTGAATATATATAAGTTTTCAATATATATGTACACCCACACAAGTAATACACCTACAGCTAAAGATGGGAAAGTAGTTAAGTGGCCAACAGTCAGGAGCATGCTGGTCACATTAATTTGGGGAGCACTGAGGTATAACTCTCCCTGTGCTGGTTAGTTTTTACTGTCAACCGGATATAACTAGTGTCACCCCATAAAAGGAAACCTTGATTGGAGAACTGTCTGGACCAGATGTCTTTGGGGGGATTTTCTTTTTTTTAAACATTTATTTATTTATTATGTATACAATATTCTGTCTGGGTGTATGCCTGCAGCCCAGAAGAGGGCACCAGACCCCATTACAGATGGTTGTGAGCCACCATATGGTTGCTGGGATTTGAACTCAGGACCTTTGGAAGAGCAGGCAATGCTCTCAACCTCTGAGCCATCTCTCCAGCCCTGGGGGGATTTTCTTGATGGTGATTTTCACAGGAGAGCAGCGCCCACTGTGGGCAGCACCATCCCTAGGCAGGTGGGCCTGGGCTGTATGAAAGGGAGCTGAGTGAACCAGAAAGAACATCTTCTCTGGCCCCTGGTGTGTCTGTCCATCCTCCTCCCTCTGGCTACTCTATCTCCATCACTGTCTTCTGATCCAGGTAAAGGGTTGGTGAGCAGGCCTCTGTGCCTGTCCCACTTAGTGTCTTTCCCAGGGGGTTCATCCGCTTTTCCATCACTAAACAAAACCCCGAGATGATCAACGGATACGGAGGGAGGTTTGCTTTGACTCGCGGTGTCAGCAGTTTCGTCCATGATTGATTGACTCTGTTCTTTTGGGGTCTATGGCAAGGCCCCATGCTGTGGGAGAAGCAAGACAGGGAAGCAAAATAGACAAAAAAGCTGAACTCTGGTGAGTAATTTTCATGACTGGAACCCATCCAGTGACTTATAACCTCACTGGGTTCCACCTTATAAAGGTTCCCCTACTTCCCCAAAAGGCCAACTGAGGAACAAGCCTTTAATATTTATGGAACACCCACCCCACATTTTATGTGGGTCTGGAGATCTGAACTCCTGTCTGCACTTTGGCGTGACAAGTGTTTTATCTACTGAGTCACCGCCCCAGCCCCACTGCTTGGCTTTGTTTTTCTGAAACACTCGCATTTTCAACTTAAAAACTTGCTAATAAGAAAAGAGACTCTGCCGGGCGATGGTGACGCATGCCTTTAATCCCAGCACTCAGGAGGCAGAAGCAGGCGGATCTCTGTGAGTTCGAGGCCAGCCTGGTTTACAGAGCTAGTGCCAGGACAGGCTCCAAAGCCACAGAGAAACCCTGTCTCGAAAAAC
>NC_022014.1:72731544-72741544 GCF_000317375.1 Microtus ochrogaster
GACAGGGTTTCTCTGTAGCTTTGGAGCCTGTCCTGGCACTAGCTCTGTAGACCAGGCTGGTCTCGAACTCACAGAGATCCGCCTGCCTCTGCCTCCTGAGTGCTCCTGAGTGCTGAGGCTCCCACCACCCGGCAGAAAAGAGACTCTTAAAGAAAGAAATGCCCATTGACTTAAAATCTCCACGCTCAGCTGATGGCTGATAATGTTTTGATTCTGCTAACCTTTCCCAACGATTGAGTGTGGTTTTTTTTTTTTTTTAAATTTGTTTTGGATTACACATAGTTATAGATAGCTTAAGCAGCTTCAGTTCAACTGTTTGGTTCAGGTAATTTTGACAAGCCTCCAGATTCAAGCACTAAGTCAGATCAACACTGCTTTTTCCCTGAGGCCAAGTCTCCAGAAAAGGAGGGGGGTGACAGCTGTCATGTAGCCATTTTTAACAAGGTGAAGAGGGCTTGCGAACACTGTGTGATGGAGATGATGCCGACAGGAAGTGGCTTCCTGCCTTGGCTTCTGTCTGATGTGGACAAAAGGAGCCGGAGAGTTAGGTAACTTACACAGTAATGCCCTGGGGGCCTGCTGATCTCCGGTTGCCTGATGTCACACATAGCGAGAAGGCTGGCAGTGGGAAGGTAGGGTGGCCTCTGTTCCGTGATGGTCAGCAGAGTGCCCTGTTAGCTGGCTCCTGGCCAAGGTTTCCCAACCAGTGCTTGAGCTGGAGAAAACCCTAGAATACCAACCTTCACAGCCCCACCCCCACCCCCAGGTTGCCTATTTGCTTAAATCAGTGAAGAAAGCATTTTTAAATTGTCCGTTTTAAGCCTGAAAATGCAAGCCAGACTTACTTCTGAAACAAAAGGATGGTTAGCATTCAAAATCCAAATATTTTTTTCTTTCATTAAAAAATGTTTATGTGCGTGTTTCTGTGGCAGCTGGGGTCTGTGTTCAGATCTAGTGGTCCATGTTGACACCAAGGGCCACGTGGAAGTCTGGGGTCTGGACCACAACCTGCAGCCTTGTTGGAGTCTCTAGGCCCTGCTGCAGCCTGGACCATGCAGATTTGGGTAGCTTGGGCTACTGCCCAGGGCCATGTGTGGGTCTGTGGGGCTACAACGATTGGGATTTGGGTTGATGTCCATGACTCCTATTGCTGCCAAGGGTTTTGAGGGTGCCCAGGTTCTGGTCAGCCACCTGAGACCAGACTGGGGGCCATGCTGCAGCTGGTCCATGCATATCCAAGAGGACTATGATGCTGCCTGGTGCCATGGTGACCTTCTGGCCAGAGCTGCTGCTGAGGGCCATGTCTGTATTTGTGGCCCTACTGCAGCCAAGGTCTGTTTTGATGTCAGAGGCTCTTGTTACCATCAAAAGTCATGCAGACGTTGGAGATCTGGGCTGCTATCTGTGGCCACGTGACGTTCAAGGACCACACTGCTGCTGGGGCCTTGCTGATCTGGGTGGCCGGCACTGCCAGTCGGGACAATGGTGACATTCAGATCTGTCTGCTGCTGAGGACCATGTCAGGGCATGTGATCCTACTGGAGCCGGAGTCGGCCTGTGTTGCCACCAAAGGTCATAAGGAGGTCTGGGTTGAAAACTGTGGCTTTGTTTGTGTATAAGGACCTTGCTACAGCCAGGGCCATCCCAATTTGAGTGACTTGTGCTTCTACCTGGAGCCAGGATGTTGTCCAGGCTGAGTTTCTGCCAAGATCCTTGTCTGGGTCTGTGGTCCTTCCGTGGCCAGGGTCTGTGTTGATGTCTGTGTTACTACAGGGGGCCCTAGGAGCCATGTGTGATGAAAACAGAGGCCTATGCTGAGGCTCCCCCACCCTTCACTGGCCCTAGGAGGGTTGTCTCAGACCCTCACTGGACACTGAAGTGAAAGAGCCCTTCCCCAGCCCTCCATCCCCCCAACCTACACACACACACACACACACACACACACACACACACACGCACGCACACTGTGTTCAGGGAAGATGGTCCCACCCCTCACCATGGGTAAGAGAGGACTGACCCTGATGGCATGGGCAGAGGAGAGCTAGTTGGTAATACGCCTAAGCTATCTGGGTTAATTTAAGTTGTAAGAGCTAGTTAGTAATACACCTAAGCTATCTGTGTTAATTTAAGTCATAGAGCTAGTTAGTAATAAGCCTAAGCTACCTGCCAATCATTTATAATTATTAAGTCTCTGTGTGGTTATTTGGGAGCTAGTAGTCCCGTCCCCCCCAAAAAAACTCCACCCACAAAAATTGTTTATGTGTATGGGTATTTGCCTGCATGTACATGGGTGCAACAGATATCTGCAGTGTTCTTAGAAGCCAGAAGAGGGCATCAGCCTCTGGGACTGGAGCTGCAGATGGTTTTGAGCCGCCATGTGGGTGCTAGGAATCAAACCCAGGTCCTTCTGGAAGAACAGCCAGTGCTCTTAACTGCTGAACCACCTCCCCAGCCTCATATTAATACATCTTTTAATGGACTGAAAGATTTCAAATCATTTAGTGACAAAAATCACCAGCCAGTTGATAATAAAAAGGACTTCCTTAACCAAATAAAAATTATCTGCTTAAAATTTCTAGCCAAGGTTGGTGTGGTGGCACAGGCCTGTCATTCAAGCTACTCAGGAGACACAGGCAGAAAAGTGTAAGTTCAAGGCCAGCCTGGGAAACTTAGGGGGATCCTGTTTCAAAATACATAGTAGGTCAGTGGCAGGGAGCCTGCCTAGGTAGTGTAAGGCCTTGGGCTCAATCCCCAACACACCAAACCAAACCAAACCTGAAGCAGTAGTATATCTATTGGAGGTACGTGAAAAGCATTTCTTTGGAGTCATGTGAGACACCTAGCAATTAAATAGAAAAATTAATATGCTTATCTGTCAATAGGATATCAAGAAACAATATTGAGCCAGGCATGCTGCTGCACGCCTTTAATCCCAGCACTTAGAAAGCAGAGGCAGGTGAATCTCTATGAGTTCAAGGCCAGCCTGGTCTATGTAGGGAGCTCCAGGCCAACCAGGGCTATATAGTGAGATCCTGCCACAAAAAAAAAAAGGAGAAATAAAATGTTAAATTCTGTCCTTACTGATATTTTTAAGTTGATATCAGGTTTTGTAGAGAACATGATAAATGATGTTGTTTTTTTGTTTGTTTGTTTTTGTTTTTTCCCAGTGTCTACTCATGGTCCAATGCATTTGTGTGTATGTGGGCTGGCTGATTTTGGTAAATGTTTTATCAAGTTTAAAAAAGAATAAGAAAGCCGGGCAGTGGTGGTGCACGCCTTTAATCCCAGCACTCAGGAGGCAGAGGCAGGCGGATCTCTGTGAGTTCGAGGACAGCCTGGTCTACAAGAGCTAGTTCCAGGGCCGATTCCAAAGCTATAGTGAAACCCTGTCTCGAAACCTCCCCTCCCCTGCACCCCAAAAAAGAGAATGGCTGGTCTAATATTTCCTTGAGTATGAGAGATGGCTCGGTGGTTAAGGGTTAATAAGGCTATGGCTTTTCCAGAGTACCCAGATTCTGTTGCCAGTATCCACACAGCAGCTAGCTCTACTTCTGGGGGGATCTAGGGCCCTCTTCTGGCCTCCACAGGTACTGCATGTGTACATAGTGGTGCAGACAAAGTACTGGCAGACATAAAATAAAAACAATAAATCTTTTTAAAAAAAGAATGAGAATTACTGATTGAGAATCAAAGCTCTGTTCATAATCTAGGAGGTCAAACTTTTAAATTATACTATCCTGTGACTGGAGAGATGGCTTCATAGTTCAGAGCAAGAACTATAGTGGACAGGATTCAACAACTAGCACCCATGTTGCACAGCTCACAAGCGCCTGTAACTCCATCTATAGGGGATCTGGTGCCCTCTCTGGCCTCTGCAGGCACCAGAACATAACTGACATACACTCATGCAGACATATACATAAAAATATGTAAATAATCTTGTCCAAACCTTGACTCTTCCTGCTTACATTTTAGGTTGCTTGACCATATGTTAAAAATCACTCAGTTTGGTTGGGCATTTTGTGGTCATGTTCTATTTAGTAGTTACTTTTGTAGGCAGAAGGACTACAGACTATCTGGTCTTTGAGGTTGTAAGAAGAAGAAATAAGTCTCCGTTTTTCATTTTCTTAATTAGAGAAGATATTTTTGGAATAGATAGTATGCACATAGGGTTGAAAATATAAAAGAACTGAATCACAAGACATTAATTACCTTTCTCATCGCTGTAATTAAATACCCAACTGAAGCTGTTTCAGGAGGAAGCGTTTACTGTGGCTCCTGGTTTGAGGAGATGCAGTCCGTGATGGCGGGAAGTCACGGACCACTTCACGACAGCAGGACTGTGTGGTTGAGACTCCTTGAATCTCAACTAATCAAGAAGCATGGTCTGAATTAGAAGTCAAGCCTTGCTGTAACCCTCAAGGCCCACGCACTGTGAGCCCACTTCCTCCAGCTAGGTTCTACCTCCTCTAGGTTCCACAATCTTCTAAAAACAGTGTCCCCAGCCAGGGACCAAGGTTCAGTTACATGAGCCTCTGGCAAACATAGCACATAGGGGAAAAATTAAATAGTTGCTACTTTCACCCAGGTTTCTTTATTTTATTTTATTTTACTTGGTTTTTTTGAGACAGGGTTTCTCTATAGCTTTGGAGCGTATCCTGGAACTAACTCTTGTAGACCAGGTTGGTCTCAAACTCACAGAGATCCACTTGCCTCTGCCTCCCGAGTGCTGGGATTAAAGGCGTGCACCATCACTGCCTGGTTCAGATTCCCTTACTTTTAGGAGTTTCTTCTGAGCTTTCTGGGATTGTCTGTAAATCAGTCCCTGCCCACTTCTCTCCCTTTCTTTTTTCTTCTTTTCCTCTTCTTTTAACACAGACATTTCTTCACTGTGTGTACTGTTCTCCACGCCCCGCTTTATTTTTGATCCCTTAAAACAGTCAGCAAAGAGGTACTATACACCTGTACTTGGGAAGTGGAGGCAGGAAGATCCAAAGTTCAAGACCAGCCTGGCCTACACCAGACCCTGTTTCCAACAAATAAACAGACAAACCTCCTCAAATATTGAAAAAAAATCACAATATCAAAAATTTTATGTGCTCTTCTGTTTCAGGAGATCTGTTTGTGTTTGCCACTCTGTGACCACCACTGGAGTGGACCATAGAGTTTTCTAATGGACTCAGGAAGATGGAGGGACACAGACATAATGAGGAAGGGCATAGAAGGTATAAGGTCTTTTTGATTGGGGAAGGTAGAAGAGATAGTGAGGCTATCATTTCTCTGTGGCTCTGTGGATCAATCAGGTTTATTTTCTACTATTTGACTTCCAAGCTTTATTTATTGATAGAACAATAAAAGAAGCCACAATACTCTTTGTAGTTTGAGCGCCGGCCTTTTTCTATTATGAGAACGTCCCTCGTGCATCATAGATACTTTACGGCATGCATTATTTATTGTATTCATTTCTTCATGTTGCGATGGCTGGAATACCCAGAGGATACAGTTCGTGCAGGAAAGGTTAATCTTAGCTCACAGCTTCAGAACAGAGTTGTTTGGCCCCTTGTGCATGGCCAGGACACCTCACTGGCAGAAGCATGTGACTACGTACTTATTTATTGAGATGGGGGGGGATGTCTCACTATATAGCCCTGGTTGTCCTGGTACTCTCTATGTAGATCAGGACTATCTTGAACTCATAGAAATCCACCTCTCTCTGCCACTTGAGTGCTGGGACTAAAGGTGTGCGCCACTATGTCCAGCAGGCATGTGCTTCTAAAACAAATCCTACCACATTTTTATGTATGGAAAATTTTTTGTCTAATTCCAAGTCATAACAATTTTATCTATGTCCTCTTTATATTCTTTTATACTGATGTTTTATATGATTTCATTTGAGTTGACATTTTTGTATGGTGTGAGGGATGGACACAAGCCCATATTTCTGCATATACAGATTATTAGATTGTTCTAGAATCATTTATCAAAAAGACGGTAGTCTTTTCCTGTAGTAAAAACTTGACATTTTTAATTTAACTTTTTTATTTATTTTCATGTATGCAGGTGTATCCCCGTGGGTATACATGCATGTGTGTGGGTATGTAAAGGCCCAGGGTGGCATCCGTGGCCTTCCATGTTTACTGTCAAGCAGGATCTACCAACTGAACTCTGGGCCAGCCAGTTTGACGAATTGTCTTGCTCTTTGGATCCTCTGTCTGTACCTCCTGCATGCTGACATCAGTTAGGCTGCCATGTCTATCTGGCACTTGTGTGACTTGGAGGGTCTGAACTCAGGTCACCATTCTTGCATGGCAAGCACTTCACCTGCTGCGGCTTCTCTTCAGACCTTGTCTTTGTTCCTTTATTAGCGACAAGTTGCCCATGTTCGTGTGGATCTGTTCCTGGTGTTCTCATTCAGTTCATCCATCTATTTGTACATACTGATGTCAACAAATGTATGTTAATTTATTGTTAGGGCTGTATGATGACCTCGGCCCTTCGCCTCTGTTCTTTTTGTAGAGCTGTTTTGGAAAAATCTTCATCTTGTGTATTTTTTTAAGTATCTGTAGTTAGTTGGAATCAAAATGCTAATACCTGCCACGAATCATTCGGCAGGGTTATCTTTAAAGATTTTACAGTTTTTTTCATTAATACACTACAAATTTTAAATCATTTTATTTTTAAGAGTGTTTTGTTGCATGCAGGACACATGTGTACCTGGTATCCGCAGAGGCTATAAGAAGGCGTCAGATCCCCTGGGACTGAAGTTACAGATGATTGTGAGCTACCATGTGAGTGGGTGCTAAGAGTTGAACCCAGGTCTTCTGAAGGGTCTCATATATGCTCAGGCCACACCCAGTGTTTCAGACCACTTCCTGTTGCCTGCAAGCCAAGATGTAGGACACTTGGTTACTTATCCAGTACCATATCTGCCTACATGCCACCTTGTCACACCGTGATGATAATGGACTAAACATCTGAAAATGTAAGCCACCCCAATTCAGTATTTTTCCTTTATAAGGGCTGCTGTGGTCATGGTGTCTCTTCACAGCACTAGAAATCCTAACAAAGACAGAAGTTGGTACAACAAAGTGGGGTATTGTTGTGATAGATCTGATCATGATTTCATTTGGAGGAATATGGACCTTGGGACTGTGGATTAGAAAAACAGTTGACTGCTTTAAATGCTGCTTCATGGGAAACCCTAGTAGGAGCATGGAAGACAGTGGTGCTAAGAGGGATTTGAACTCTGTGTGTGTGCATGTGTGTGTGTTGGGGGGGCTGGCTCAAGACACTTCAGAGAAGAATTTTATGTTGCCAGAGATTGTTATTGTGATATTTTGGTAAAGAATGTGGTTGCTTTTTTGTCCTTGTCTGAAGAGTCTGCCTGAGGCTAAAGTGAAGAGTTTTGGACTAATTCCTTTGGCAGAGGAAATTTCAAGATAGCCTAGTATCAACTCTGTTGTGTGGTTATTATTGATCACTCTTAACTCAGATTTATAATAAAAAAGGAAAAAGAAAATATAAAATTTGAGGAGAAAAGGAGCACCAGGAAGTGAAATGGAGCTAAGTTCTGTGTTCAGTGGGATAAACAGACCAAGAAATGGAATAAAGAGTGATGGTCTCAGGGTAAGATCCCATTCAGCTAAACTTCCAACTTGTGAAAAAATTAAATAAAGGTTTAGAGCAGGGTGTGGTGGCTTTAATCCCAGCACTCAGAAAGTAGAGGCTGGCATATCTCTGAGTTTGAGGCCAGCCTGGTCTACAGATCCAGTTTCAGGACAGTCAAGTTTAGATAGTAAAGGGAATTATCTGTAGAGAGCTGCGTGGAGTGCACCTGAGGGTGCTGGCTCCCGCCCTCCGCAATCCCGAAAGCGAGTGCTCTCTATGATAATCAATGATCACGCAATGATTATCAGCTGCCTGCATATGCGTGAACCTATGGGCAGTGCCTACCTGGCAATCCGGGTTTGGCAGCCTGTGCCTTTTTAAGGGCTGGGAGAGGTTTGCCCAGAAAGAGAGAGGGGAAGAGAGGAGGAGGAGAGAGAAAGTGAATAAAGTCCTGGAATAAACTGCAGTGAGAAGAGCTCCGGTGTGTCACGCATCATCCTTGCTGGACGAGGTAGAACCATGACAGTTGGTGGCCTTGTACGGGGACAAGCATACAGGGACCCTCCAAACCTCTCTCTGTGGAGCCCAGAACTTGCCACAGTCAGGGGGTGCACCGGTAAGATTGAGGAATCGCAATAAATGCGGGTTTTATGCTCTCACCTGTAGAGCAGGACAGTATAGTCACGACCAAAGTGAAAGGTTTAAAATGAAACTAAAAGAAAGAATGGGATTTTAGAATGGGCGCTTCAACATCACACCTGATTTTCCTGGCTCTTAACGAGCTGTTATGGAGTGCTTTGGAGAGGTTTTGGGCTGAATGTGACACAATTGCTTCTTGGTTTGCCGTCTCTGGCAATCTTTTTTTTTTTTTTTTTTTTTTGGTTTTTCGAGACAGGGTTTCTCTGTGGTTTTCGAGCCTATCCTGGAACTAGCTCTGTAGATCAGGCTGGTCTTGAACTCGCAGAGATCCGCCTGCCTCTGCCTCCCGAGTGCTGGGATTAAAGGCGTGCGCCACCATCGCCCGTGTCTCTGGCAATCTTAATGTGCCATCCTGGGATAAGCCTGGTAGAGATCTGGATTTTGCCACTGAACAAGGTATGCTAAGGAAGGGAGTTATATTCATGTGGTTTGAATTACCGAGGCCACCTGAGTTTGCAGTGGAGTGTGAGCAGCTGCAGCTCCAAGGCCAAGGAGCTCCAGGTGGCTCCAAGGCCAAGCAGCGCTGAGGGTCTGCAAAGCTGCAAACACCCAGGACCTGCCTCAGGGCATAGAAGCACAGCAGGAGATAAGATCTGTTGGCCTGAACCTCTGTCCCAGCCCGAGGCAACCGGCCAGGACCCCCCCCCCCCCATGCCTCCACCTTCCATCTCCCCTCTCTGCCTCTCCCTTGCTGCCTCAACCTGAGTCCAAGTGGCTGAAAATGGCAGTAAATTGCAGTAAAAACCCGTAAGAATGCAACGTTCCCGCTCAGCAGGAAGTAGCCAGAGACTGACAATGCCCAAATTCCCTATAAGATAATTTAAGAGCTGCAAGTCTGCTTTCCTGAGTTCTGCGCCACTCCATGCACCAGTTTGGAGAAGGCAGCTGGAGCAGAGCTTTGCTGGGTGGCTGTGGTGGAAGGCACATTGCCTCAGCCCAGTTGGTGCCTAGCCTGGCGGATGCCACAGCAGTGCTAAGAGTATCAGCAAACACAACAGCAAGTGCTGGAGCTGGGACCCCACAGGGCTGCCCGAGAATGCAGCACAGCCGCGGGGCAAGGAAAAGGCAGTGGTAGTTTTAGGCTCTGCACTCTGCGGCAGAGCGAATTTAAATCAAGAGACTGCCCTATTGTAGGAGCAGGTACCTGTGTGCTCTGTTTTAGCCAAAGGTTGGTAGAATACCATAGCCCAAATGGGAGGTTGGGTACAGTGGTGATTGGGAACCCTACTGCTGGCAATCTTAACGCCTGTTGCCATGGGCATTCATCTTTGAATCCTGTGTAAGATCAGACAACCCATGAGAATGCAGCATATGGCCCTTCAGAGCAGAAGCAGGACCAGCTGGGCTGCTAGGGAAGCCAAAAAGGTGCACGAGGGAGAAGGTGTCTTCCATGCACTCAGCTGACAAGAATGAATGTGCCACGGGGGTATGGCAGCTAGGGCATGTTATTAGAGGCAAGTCTATACCCTAGTCTGTCAGACATTTCTATCCATCCGGGGCTGTGTGTGACCAGCATTCAATATGAAAAATTTACTCATGCAGCTAATCTGTCTAAAGACTTGTCTAGCTATCTTTTAGGTAATTGGTCTGGTGAATTCGAAAAACAACTGGAAAAGCTGCGAGTGGCGACTGCAGATTCCACACGCATGGATACCAGCCTGGCAGAAGGACTATCCTCCTGGATCACTCCATG
>NC_022014.1:72746544-72793293 GCF_000317375.1 Microtus ochrogaster
GTATATATATGTGCATGTGCAGACATGCGCACAAAGTTCGTTGTTGAGTAGCTATGTAATCTTAAAGAAGAGACTCATGGACACATGCAACATAGTGCAAGGGGTAGTGAGAGTACAAAATAGTGTTTCATTAATGAAAATCAGGCAAATGTAGGTTCTTAAAAGTGCCTGCAATTCAATGGCTGGAAAAGAAGCCTTCTGTTGAGACCCTATACAGTTCTTCATGTTGTGATGACCCCCCCAACCATAAATTATGTTCATTGCTACTTCTGTAATTTTGCTACTGTTACGAATCATAATGTAAATATCTGACATGTAGGATATCTGATCTGCCACCCCTGTGAAAAGGACATTTAATCCCCCAAAGGGGTCATGGCCCACAGGTTGAGAGATACCATCTTAGAGTTTCTGGAATGTTCTCTTCATCCTTTGTGATGTGCTGTCAGCTGGCCTTGATCATTTCTTCCCCTTGCCTAGACTACTCTCCCCACCCTATGCTTCCTTTTTACCATCCAACAATTCCTCCAACATTCTGGCAAATCCCTTTAAAGATGAGCTCTAATGGTTCTTCTAGGAAGACTTTTCTTCTTCCCGGCCTCTCAAACAGGGCTCCATCTCCTGCCTCTGTGCTAATGTTGTACATTTGTGCACACGTTCTTCCTGTCATTCACTCATCATGTAGACTATACCTTTGTTCTCATGTCTGGCTCTGCCACTGCTCTGTGTATTATTATTATTATTATTATTATTATTATTATTATTATTATTATTATTATCTTGTGGTGCTGTAACAAGTTGCTGGGCATGCGCTATAAGACACTGGTCAAAGAATCCCAGGCTAACTACAAAATAGATCAGTTAATTATATTTTCTTTATTATAAGGGGCAAACTCACGAGACAGGAACAAGAAGTCCAAACTCAGCTATGTAGTGTGGGAAAGAGAGAAAGAGAGAGCCCTGGGCAGGTGGCAGTTTTTCTCTGGGTACCCAAAAGGTCATGCCCTAACCTGGTCCCGCCTCTTAAAGATCACTGGCTGACAGAGATTCCCCATCAGGCATATCCTTCCCTCAGCATCATGAATTTATTATCTCTACTCTGGAAGTCAGAGATTCTATGTAGCTCTCACTAGACTAAAATCAAAATGCTGGCAGGGTTGGGTTCATTTTTGGAGGTTTTGGGGGACGATCCCCATTCTTTTCTGTGTTATTTAGCTTTCTGTGGCTGAGACAAAACACTTGAGCCCAATCAGCTTAAGAAAGAAGAACGCTCTATTTTGGTTCACGGTTTCGGTCCCTGATTGCTTTGGTTTCGCCACTTTGAGGCCGATGGCAAGGCAAGGACACAGTAGAGAGTATTGGCAGAACAAAGAGAGAAGAAAGGTCTGGGATACTGATGGCTCCTTCAGAGACTTACATAGCTCCAATGACTCTTCTTTCTTCTACTAGATTCCTCTTCTGAAAGAGTCTGCCCACCAAGACTTATGCTTTTGTGCCTTTGAGGGGGACACTTAAAATCAGAACCATAACATTGTCTTTTCCAACTGCCGGAGGGAACTTGCATTGAAGCTGAGTCTTCCCGAGGTGGCTTCATGCTGACATGGGTTCTTTGTACCTTCTTCTTCGTCGTGGATTGCCCTGTGATTGTTTTGGATCTATCCACATGATCCAGGATAATTTATCTATCTTAAAGTCTTCTGATTATCAATTTTAAACCCACCCAAAATGTTAATTTCTGATTTGTATGTATCACAGTTGAAGGACTCTGGTAGACCCAAGCACAGCAAACACGGCTCTGGCAGGCCTTGCCCTTTCCCCCATTCCCTCTTCCTTGTTAAACCTTAGATTACATTCCTAAATCTAGCAACCAAGGTCTATTCCCTTATTTGTCCACTTCTTCCTGTGAGGCTGACTACCAAGGTCCAAGTTGTCAAAGTATTGAAGTCCAGCAATCAAGAGCCCCCTTTTGAGTACCCCAATTAGCATGCCTAATCAAAACGAACCAACCCATCCTAACATGGGGTTTCCCCTTTATAAACTGCAATTGCCTATGGGCCACGTATATCTCCTCTCTATCCAGAGGCAGTCCTTTTTCTCTTCAGGGCAAGCATCCCTTCCTCCTCTCTCTTGTTCCTTTCCCATCTCATTATGCCGAGAACTTGGTCTTGGTGTGTCCTGTGACTATTCAGGTCCTTTAACCACTATATGCACAGATTTGGGGAGTAGGCTCAGGACACTTTGGGAGGGGCATTAGTTGGTTATCAGTGAGCTGTTTCAGCCCAGAGTTTTAATTTCTGCACCATTCTGGAGTATATCAGAAGCCTGACTATATTTGCCTCAGTTACTTTTTGCTGTGATCAACAATATTTGAGAATTTGAGAGAGGAAAGAACTATTGGCTGACAGTTTGAGGGTACAGAAGTCCTTCATGACAGAGAAGTCAGGAAGCAGGCACGTGAGATAGCTGTCTACATTGTATCCGCAGTCAGGAAGCAAAGAAAGGATGCTATTTTTTTTTAAATATTTATTTATTATGTATACAATGTTCTGTCTTTCTGTATGCTTGCTGGCCAGAAGAGGGCACCAGATCTCATTACAGATGGCCATCAGCCACCATGTGGTTGCTGGGAACTGAACTCAGGACCTCTGGAAGAACAGTCAGTGCTCTTAACCTCTGAGCCATCTCTCCAGCCCGAAAGGATGCTATTTGATCTGCTAGTTTTCTCCTGTTTTATTCAGTACAGGGCTTAAGTCCTTGGATGCTGCTGCTTTCCTTCCGGAGGTCTTCCCTGTTCTGTTAACTCTTTCTGAGAAAACCCACATAGACATTCCTGGAGATGTGTTTCCACAGTGATTCTAAATCCCAGAGAGCTGACAGTGAAGACTAGCCATCATGACAGCATGCAAGAGAACATTTGATCTAAGGGAAACACATGAACTATAACCTACCACTTGTTACTGTGCAGTGTACAAGCCTAGTGAAGGTGTGCGTGTGTGTGATTTTATATGTTATTTTACAGAAACTCTGAAGAATAATGTTTTGTGACACATGGAAGTTAGAAAGAATTGAAAGCTTCCATGGTTTCATTGGAATGTAGCAAAACTTATTCTTCTTATGTAGCGTCTATCACCATTCCTGCTACAATAGTAAAAGCGAGGAGTTGTCAGTAAGACCTGTGGCCACAAAGTCTAAAATAAATGCCTGGCCCTTTATGGGAAAAAGCTGCTAATCCCTATGATGGTTAATTTTGATCATCAGCTGATTGGATTGAAAATGGCTAGGAGATTGGTGAGCTATGTCTGTGAAGACAGTTCCACAGGCTGAGAGTTCTGGCCTGATGACCTGCTTAATTCAACAGATTCAAAGATTTAAAAAATTAATTTTATTATTATTATTATAGTGATGAGTTGTGTGCTTGCATGTGTGTGTGTGCTTGTGCGTGCATACACGTGTGTATATATATGACAATGTACCCCATGGTGCACAAGCAGAGGTTAGAGGAAAGCCTATGGGTGTCATCTCTCCCTACCCTGTGGGTCCTGGAGATGAAACCCATGTTGTCAGGATTGCATGGAAGATGCCTTTGTCTACCAACCGTGACTCAGATTTTGAATAGACTAGTGGGAGGGTGGTAGAACTGTAGAAAGTGGGTTCTGCTTCTAGGAAGAAGGTCACTAGGGAGGGCATGTCTTTGATAGCTCTAGCTTGTTCTGGCCTCTTCTTACTGCAACTCTGCTCTGCTTCCTGTCCACCATTCCTGTCAGCTGTTGCACCAGCACCCCTTCTTAAGGTGGACTGAAAGCTCTGAAGCCGTGAGCAATATAAATCTTTCCTCCTTTGAAGTTGTGTCAGGCACCCTGTCTCGGGCATGAGAGCTGTCACTTCCCTGCCTAGAACATGACTGTCCCATAGATACTTCCTTGGTCCTGTGAGTATGTTTGCTCTATCTTGACCAACATGGAAGTCACTACCCACAAAGTGACATTTGAAATGAGGCTACTGTTACTGAGGAATGACCTTTGAGTCCTAGTCAGTTAACTTCCTTTAGATCTGAAGAGCTCCCTGGGTCTGTGCCTACCACCTTGGATGTTCCTGGAGGATGAGCTGATGACTGTGAGCGGCTGATAAGGTGTGTGATGGAGTCTCATGTCCGGGAGCCCTCAGAGACTGAAGGTACTGTGCTCCCCACCCTTTAATTGGGAAAATTGAAGCTCAAAGAGACTGATAGTGTGCCTAAGGTCATATTGCTAATAAGTAGCAAAGCTATGGTCTAGGTCAGTTGACTCCCCAGTACTTACCTAACATGTGTGAGGACTCAGGTTCAATTCTTTGCACTGCAAAATACATGATAAGGGGAAAATGTTGAACAATTATCAGGGACTGGGTATATTCTGGTGCTAGCAGGCTGGGTCCTGACTTGAGCAAATCTCTCAGCCTCTCAGGCACAATTCCCATGCCCTTATCTCCCACAGCCTTGGCTGGGATCTTGGCAGCTCCCCATTCAGTTCTTGGAAACTGGACAAATGACCTTCATTTCAACCACGTTTGCTGCCCCCTTGCTTTCAGACTGGCTCCAAGGTCTGTTGGCATCCTTGAATGTTAACTCCCCAAGGTTCCCAGTTTCGATCTTGCTGTTGTCATTAGCTGGCTTCCCTTTGCCCTTCTAACGTACCCTGTCATCAAGACCCGCCTCCCCTCCTTGAAGGGATCCAGTAGTTCTCTGGTGAAAGGCCAACTTCTAAGCCTCACTCAAGGTCCTGGTCATACTTACGTGATTTGCGCAAGGCATTTATCTTCTTAGATGCCTCACCAGTAAAACGAACCTCAAATTTCACCTGTCTCAAAAGCTGTGGCCGGGTCGGATGAGGTGGCACACTGGAAGCACTCCAGTGACTTCAGGCTCAGAGGAAACCCTCGAAAGTGTTGTCCACACTGTAGTGAGCAAGTCTCCTCATGACGTTTTTAGCTTGATATTCACCCGATGACTCGGCTCTCCAAATGCGCGCCACTAAGACCCTCTTACTTCGGCGTACTTTACATCGGTTTCTTCTGCTCAAAATGTGTTCTTTCTCCCTCTTCACGAGCTCCTTTTGTTTGCTTGGTTGGTTTGAGATACCATCTCACTTTGTAGCCCAGGGCTTTCTTTGGACTCGTAAGCCTTAACATTATGTCACCATTTCCCCAGATGACCTGGGACTTCTGCTCTACACTCTCAAATTCTGTGATGATGGCGTCAACTCTCCCTGTGTCTTTCGCTTCGTTGAGAGCCGCCCTCTTCGGGAAAAGCTGCTGACCATTGTCTGTCAGAGTAGGCTCACACTGAATTGTAACGAGTCAATGCACAGGGTACTTACAAATGTATGAGCTATAATTATACAAATCTAAAGCCAGGTGACATTAAATCCCAGCTGCAGGCAGCTTGTTGGTCTTCTGTTCCCATGGGTTCTGCGTCTGAGGAGTCAACAACCATGAATAGAAGATACCAGAAAAACCCCTGGCTTATCTTTTTGAACATGTACAAACTTTTGCCATATCATTTTCTATAAATAAAAATATAACAACTATCGAATATCATTTTTATTGACTTAAAGTGTAGATGCTTTCTGCCTAGCAGAATTGTTTTAATAAATTTGTAAGTTGAAGACGCATTTAAAATCCCATTAAACCCAGTGTAAAGTGGAAAACGGTTAGCGAAACCATCCTAAGTTAGGGATCATCTGTGGTCAGGGTTAGATGCAAAGGCTGTGCCATTTCAAGCATTGCTGGATTTTAAGTGTCTGGAGAACTGTATTTCGAAAGCTAGAGTGACTCATGACTTTTGCTTACACTATTGCCCTTGATGGTGCCATCTCGGCTACTAACCACCAAGGCCCATCCTGTCAGCCTCAAATCACAAGCATCCCAGACTTGGGCATCACGTAATGCCGACACCTCGTTCTTCCAGCGGAGATTGAAGAGCAGGCTGAAGCAATCAATGAACTGTGAGAAAATGGTGACGAGCAGGGAAATACTGGGGCAGGGCCTTAGACTGCGCCATGGACATTGGAGGCAGAGAAGGGTCTGTGAAAACCTGAGTCATGGCTAGGAAGCACAGAATGCCATACTCAGGGCAGAGAGCAGAAATCTACCCCCTGCCTCTGTGTGTGTGTGTGTGTGTGTGTGTGTGTGAGAGAGAGAGAGAGAGAGAGAGAGAGAGAGAGAGAGAGAGAGAGAGAGAGAGGACAAATGGATAATATAAATAGTCAACAAAGAATGAAAAATTCCATCTCGAGATTCAAATCCAGGAGCAAGCAGGTCTGTAAGTTGAGATCCCCACCCCCCAGGATGACCAGTGCTATGAGCTCGTTATGAAGGCTCATCCTTACCATCATGGAGACTGTTTCACAAAGATGTTCAGTGTAAAGTTGGAGATTGTCTACACTCTTTTTTATTGTCTAAGACTTTCATACATGCATATAATATGTTTTGATCAAATCCAACCCCCACTCCCTCTCTTCCTAGTCTCATCATGTCGACCAGTTGTTGGTCTGTGAGTGGATCACCATTTACTGCCAGAAGGAGCCTTCTCTGAAGGCTGAGAAATGCACGAATCTGTGGGTGTAAAAATAAGTACTCAAGGGGCAGCTTAACACTGTCCATTTAGCAGAATGATAATAGTAGATTCTCCTTCGGGGCCTATGAGCTACCCAACCCCAGGTTCTTGGCCTATCACAATAGTAGACATGACTTCCATTCTGTGGAATGGGCCCTTAAGTCTGGCTGGACAGTGGTTGGTTGCTTCTGCACCATTTATGCCATTATTGCACCAGTCAGCACATCTTGTCAGGCCAGTGGTTAGTGTAGCTCACGGGCTTCACAGCTGGGTAAGGACTGTTCATTTTTTTTTTCCAGTATTGTGCCTTCTTATACCAGGAAAACTAGCCCGTAGGAGTGAAGCTTCCAGGTCAGTAACGGGTTGATTTCTCTCTGTCCTCTGACTGAAGTACATGGTATCTTCAGCATTAGGGTCCTAGCATTAAGTTCTGAAGGGTGAACAACAGCAATGACAATAGCCTGTAGGGTTTGGTGGGATGGTGGTGTCTGTGGGATCCTACCAACTAACAATTTGAAAAGAGGCAACCCATACCTGGCACTAGGATTTTGATTTGATAGCTTGTGGTATCTGGGAGAGGCATTGTTCCTTGGTTATAGGGGTAACTCCATTTAGACACCTTTTATATATGTATATAATTTAGGAAACTTCTACAGTAGGTTTCTATGTGGCTTTTTCAGAGTCTTCAGTGTTTTACCCTGACCTCCCATCCCCCGCATCACTTAAACCTTTCTATTCCATTACTCTGCTCTTTTCCCCTCCATACCAACACGTATCCTCTCCCGCCTCTCTTGAAATCTCACCATGGCCCCTCACTCGTTCCCTGTCTTCTCTGGGTATTCCGATTTAAACACATGTATGTAAAGTTCAAAGTTAGCAGTCACATATGAGGCCAAACATTTGACATTTGTCTGGATCAGAGTTACCTTATTCACAACGATTATGTCCAGATCCATCAATTTACTCGCAAATTTCATGTTTTTTTCTTTACAGATGAATAAAATTCTGTTTGGTGTATGTACACCATCTTTATTATCCATCTATAGTTGGCAGAGAACTTGACTGTTTCCAGTTCTGACTATTGTGACTGGAATAGCAATGAATATGGATGAGCAAGTATCCCAGTCAAATGAAATGATACAGAGTCATTTGAACATATGACCAGGAGACATATAGCTGGATCATATAGTTGACATTTCTCTCTCTCTCTCTCTCTCTCTCTCTCTCTCTCTCTCTCTCTCTCTCTCTCCTTTTCTTTTTCTTTTTCTTTTTTTGAGGAATCTCCACCCTAATTTCCATAGTAGCCATACCAATTCGTACTTCCATCAAAAGTAAATAATCTTTCTTTTGCCCAATATCAAAGCCAGGATTTATTGCCATTTATTAATGTTAATTTTTTTTTACTCTCTTCATCAGTTTCTGGAGGAGATTTGTTTGTGTTTGTCCTATATAGTGGTAGTCACAGCACTTGGTAGAATGATTGTATTGAAAGCGATGGCCCCTGTCTCAGTTCCCTGCTTCGGACTGCTGGATACACGCCTGTGATAGTTAACTTAGTATGAACCAGAGAGGCTAGGCTAGACTTTCAAAGACAATGCTGGGAAATTTTCTTTAAAGATATTATAAGCATTCAAACTACAGACTGAACATAAAGCAGGTCCCCTCCCTCACAATATGGCTAACATGGCTGTGTCTCATCTACTTCAGTGAAGGTCTTTTTTCTCTGTGTGACAGCCTTGGCTGTCCTGAAACTTACCCAGTAGACCAGGCTGACCTTGAATTTATAAAGATCCTCCTGTCTCTGCCTCCCAAATGCTGGAATTAAAGGCAAGCTACACCTCTGCCTGGCTAATTGAAGGTCTTAAAAGACTGAAGAAGTTGGGGTGGAGAGATGGCTCAGTATTTATGAGTACTGGCTGTTCTTTTAGAGGACCCTGGTTCAATTCCCAGTACCCACATGGCAGTTTACAGTTACTGTCTGTAACTCTACTTCCGGGGGATCTGGCACCCTCATGCAGGCATACATGCAGGCAAAACACCAATGCAAATAAAATAAAAATAAACAATTACAAAGAAAAGACTGAGGAAGAAAGTCCACCTGAAGCTTCAGACTGCAGCATTAGCTCTTCCTGGGTCTGGCCTGCTGGACTGTCTTGCACCTGTCCTGTGGGTTTGAGACTGGCCAGCTCCCACAGTGGCGTGAGCCAATTCCTAAAAATAAATCTTTCTCTCATACCCTATGAGTTCTAATTCTCTGTTGAACCCCTACTAACCATTCCTTCTTGTTGCAGAAAACTGTGGAATTTAATATGCTATTTTGGATGAAAATATGTTTGGGGTAAAGATAGTTTTATTTGGAACTCATTTATTAGGGTTAGGCCCAAGATTGGAATCCTTTTTTTTTTTTTTTAAGTGTTTCAGTACATGAGCAAGATAAACACCCCTTGTTAGTTCAGCTCACTTGCCATTGGGGAGCAAAAAATAGGACATCCATTGACATTTGGATATGTGCTGGGTTTGGGTTTTATTTGGGACCACAACTTTAGGTCCCTTAGGAAGCATAAATACTTAGCTAGTTCATAGCTCAACTAGGTGGCAACAGTCCATAAAATTTTCCTTGGAAATTTGTGGATCTTTATTCAGCCAACAAGAACTTTAAGCATAAGAAGCACTAAGAGATGAGCCTTCTTAAAAAGTGTGTGGTGCGTGTAGCTGGTGTTGATGTTTCCCTCGGTCTCTCTACCTCGTAGACTGAGGCTCTCTAGCTTGAACACAGAGCTTACTGATTCAACTAGTCCAGCTAGCCAGTTTGTTCCAGGGATGAATTTCCTGTCCCTACTTCCTGAGCCCTGGGGTGACAGGTGTGCTATTAAGTCAACCTAGCATTTAACTGGGTGCAGAGGATCAAAGAAATCTGGTCTTCACTCTTGTGGGGCAGGCCACATTATCCATTGAGCCATCTTCCCACCTCATATTCCTTACCAAAAAAAAAAAAAGATTTATTTTATTTAGGTACACATGTGGTACCTATATATTTGAATGCATACAGCATGCAGGCCTGGTGGTCTCTCCCAAACATGCTTCTTGCCTGAGGAGTCCAGAAGCGAAGTTAGATGCCCTGGAACTGGAGTTACTGGAGATTTTGAGCTGCTGTGTGTGTGACAGGATCAGACTCCAGATCTTTTGCAAGAGCAATAAGTGATTTAAACCCTAAGCCATCTCTCTAGATTACCATATTCCTTTTTTGGGGGAGGGGTATTTTTGTACCTTTGTATTTTTTTGTTGTATGATGTTTTACTCTTTTGACTTTTGGGGGGACCCAGCTTCCAAATAAAGCACACACGGAAGCTTATTATTACTTATGAATGCCCAGCCTTAGCTTGACTTATTTCTTGCCATTTTTTTCTTAACTCAAATTATCCGACTACCATTTGCCTCTGGCCTTCTATCTTTCTCTGTTTTTGTATAACTGTCTTTTGTACTTCTTTCTCCGTGGTTTGCTGCGTACCTGGGTGGCCCCTGGTGTCCTCCTCTCCTTGTTCTCTGGCTTCTTGCTCTTTCTTCCAGATTTCTCCTATTTATTCTCTCTTCCAGCTCCACCTATCCTTGCTCCTGCCTTGCTATTGGCCATTCAACTCTTTATTAGGCCCATCCAGTGATTTAGACAGGCACAGTAACACAGCTTCACAGAGTTAAACAAATGCAGCATAAACAAAAGTCACACACCTGGAAATAATATTCCCCAACATTTAAAAATATATTTATTATGTTTTTACTTATTTTACATACTGAAAACAGTCTTCCCTCCCTTCTCCTGCTCCCTCCCTGCACCTTGCTTTTACTCCCCTCCCTCATCCACTCCTCCTCTGTCTCCATTCAGAAAGGGGCAGGCCTCCTACTGGGACTAAACAAGCCTGGCACAACAAGTTGATGCAGGACCAAGCCTCCCCCCCAACCTCCCACACCTGCTGCAACTTTGAGCAAAGCAACTCAGGATGGGGAATGGGTCCCATATTCCTTTTTAAAAAAAGATTTATTTAGGGGCTGGAGAGGTGGCTCAGAGGTTGAGAGCACTGACTGTTCTTCCAGGGGTCCTGGGTTCAATTCCAGGCAACCACATGGTGGCTCACAACCATCTGTAATGGGGTCTGATGCCCTCTTCTGGCCTGCAGGGATATACGCAGACAGAATATTGTATACATAATAAATAAATAAATCTTAAAAAAAAATCTATTGATTATGTATATAGTGTTCAGCCTGCAGGCCAGAAGAGGGCGCCAGATTTCATTACAGATGGTTGGGAACCACCATGTGGTTGCTGGGAATTGAACTCAGGACCTCTGGAAAACAGCTAACGCTCTTAACCTCTGAGCCATCTCTTCAGCACCTCCCCCCTTATTTTTTATGCTACATTTTTTCCTGCTTTTGCTTATTAATGTCCCAGTGAAATTATTTTGATACTGTGTCACAAAAATTGTGATGGCAATTACGGAATTCAAATAATAAAATTTACTTACAAACGTACTGATCTAGAAATGTAAACTTCTTAATGGCACAGGCTGAAAGAAAAATGACAGCTCTTTAAATCTAGGGCAGATTGTCTTTAGGGAAGGGAAGTCTTGAAGATGCTGCAGTCAAACAGCTGTTATTTCTGCCTTGTAATTGACAAGTTGGTATTCTCAGAGTGCCCCAGGGAAATTGCAAGCCCATTTGCGCCCTTTGGAAAGCCTGGAGGCTGTTGGATTTCCACAACAGCTGTCTCAGCGAACCTTCCCGGGCTCAACTATCCACTGGCCAGTTCCCTTTTTGTCTTCTGAAGCCCTGACATGAGAATCTGGCAGCTAAAACAAGGCTGAGAGCAACTGACACAGGAAATGGTGGTGGCCTGATGCCTGCCTACAGTTGAATGGGGACGCACAGCCAGGTCTTAGCAAGGAAGCAGCTGTCACTCCAAACATCGGGCTCAATGTCATGAGCTTGCTTGTTTCCTTCTTCTAAAGTGGTTTAACTGCCTTAGGAAGGTAACACCAATGCTTGGACACAGTATCACTTACCCTTAACCTTGCAGTTTAGGAGGCAAGAGAAATAAGAAATAAACTCTCATTTACTGTTTCCTACATTGTATGTGATGGTGTGTGTGTGTGTGTGTGTGTGTGTGTGTGTATTGCATGCTGCTAGGGAGGTAATTTATGGTCACTGCTTGGGTTTGAACCACACTAGTTGTAAGTCACCTAACTTCTTGTAAGTCACTTAACTTCTTGTAACTCACCTAACTTCTTGTGTCATGTTCTTTCTGAAATGATAACATCTTAGGATGATCACGATGATGTCTGAAGCTACTAGGACTGTTTACAGACATGGTAGGCTCTATATTGCATGCTTGCTTTTATCTATGTTAGTTAGTGTTAATACATTTCCATTTATTCTTTGGAGATGGAGGGAAATGAGGCTCATGGAGATTAGGTCCATCACCGGAGATGGCAGAGCATGAAACCAAACTCTGATTTATCTGCTATGCCCCCCCTCCACCCCAGCACGACCAGGCATGCTCAACGCTATCAAATTTCCTCTCCTGTTTGCCAGCTCAGGGTTGAATTTATCAGCCTTTCTTTGTACTGGAGAGACTGAAATCCTATATGACTGTCTTTAATCCTCCATTCCACCCATCTCTGGAGAAAAAAAAAAGCCAATATTCAACATGCTGGGGGGTGGGGTGCATCGAAGGGAGTAATTTCCTTCTTCTAGTCCCCTTTCCTTCCCCTGACTACCAGAGCGTAGTCATAACTAATAGTAAGAGCCCTTATTTTAGTCTCGGGGATTTAAGGATGAAGACAGGTAGGTTCCTAAGACAGCTCTGCCTAACAGATATGGGAGACAGGAAATGTAACTAAAAGTTTCTAATATCGACATTGAAAAAGTAGGGGAAAAAAGTGAAATTTAAAAATACCATTTAGTTTAAATATCTTAACCTGGGACCAATGTGAAAATTATGCGGGAGATAGTATTACCTTTTTGGGTATTGAGTGTTTTCTTCATAATGTTTTCTACACACACTGCCCCTGAACAGACATGATGAGGCCGTTAACACCCACAGCCACTCAGACCCGTATACTGCAAGAGCCTACTTTATGTATTTAGGCCCATTTTATTCATGTGACTTCATATGCCTAAAATTGTCTCCCCTGTTTTCATTTTCCGATACTTATGGAGAAAAGTTGGCTGAAGGAATAACGGAGTTGCCTTTTCTCCAAAATTCTCCTGTTTTCTTCCTGCAGCCGAGATTTCTTGTGTTGTCAGTGACTAGATCTGTCCGCTTGTACTGCTCACCACGCAATCAGACATGATATGAAGGGCATTAGCAGGACTCAGATCTCCTTTTGGAAGTTTTTTTCCCCCCATGTCTTGTGCCTCTGTAGGCACCATAGGGCCTCTACTGATGACAGCAGTTAGATTAGCCAAGCAGACGCTTGACAAGGGCTCAGATTTCTTGGACCGGATGACAGGCCGAATCCGGAGCCCGGGCTATCTTCGGGGCCTACTCAGGATGCGCAGTCTGTCCACCACCAGCATCCCAGCATCCGCTTGCGCTCAGCTGTGGCAGATCCGCCAGGGCCTCCGCCTCTCTCTAGGGCCTGGAAAACAGCAGGCGTCCAGAGCACCCCCTCCTTCTCCCCGCAGGACCCAGGGCGGAGTCGCCCACCTGTCACCAGAACGTCCCACGTGGGTCAGCTGGAGGAGGGGTTGAAGGGAGGGAGAAAAGGCAAAGGCGTGGAGGGAGGCAGACGTGAGAGGAACCGAGGAGGAGAGAGGCTGAGAGCTCCGAACAGCGGAAGAATCTAGAGGACCCCCCTAAGACACCTAGAGACAGGTAAGATGGGGCAGGTGAAAGAAAGGAGACAGAAACTAGGCTTGCGGGAAGGGGAGGAAAAGATGGGAGCGAGGAAGGGACTGTGCACATGCGACGAGATAAGATGGATAGATGCGTTGCAAGTGAAAGATTCTAGCCAGAAGAGGACGGGCTAAGGGTGGGGGAAGGAGGAACCCAGGCGTCTGCCCCTTTAAGGTTGCCAAGGCAACCACTCTGGCCAGAGCGAGGCGCATTGACGTCAGTAGCCGAGCTCTGATTGGCCGCGGTCGGCTCGTTTCCGGTGGAGCCGTCGCCGAGCCGCTATCGCAGAGTGGAGTGAGGCTGCGAGCTGAACCCTGAGGACGCCCGGTACCCCGGCAGCCTCGCCCCGTGCAAGTCTCGCCCGCGCCGCCGCCCGCCCGTCCGCAGGTGAGTGCGGGCCCGCGGGCTGCCCCGGGAGTCAGCGGCCGCGATGCCCCGCCGCGCGTTCCTGGAGGCGCGGGAGCGAGCCAAGATGGCGCCCCGGGGAGCGCGCTGCGGGGGGACGGCCGCACCCCCTGCGCCTTCGAGGCGGCCGCAGGCCTCGCATTCCGGGGTCGCATCTGCACCCCCTCCTCCTCACCTGGCCCTAGGCCACCCGTGTCCCACACCGTCCCGCCCCCGGCCTTCGCGTCTCTGTCTCCCCAGCCCTGCGCGGCCTTCGGGCCTCCCTCGGCTCCCCGACCGCCTCCGCCCCCGCGCGCCAGCGGCCTCCGCGCTCGTCCTCCCTCCCCCACTTCCTGAAGGACAACAGCTCGATTTTTAACCGGAATCCTCCACGGTTCTTCGTTCTGGTCTTGCTACTCGGCTGTAGTCTTCATCTCCGCCCGGTCATTTCTGCTCCTGGTTCTCCTCCCCTTCGCGGGCTCGTCCCCCCCTCCACCCCTCCACTCGGTGATTTCAGGCTTGCTCCCTTTCCCTTTGTCCCCCCTCTTCGCTTCTCCTTTCCCGAGTTCCACCCCCCCCCCCCCACCGCCCACCCCAGCTTTCCCAGGCCTCCTGCTCGGCGTCCGAGGCCTCCGGCCTGATGAGGGATGAGGGGTCGCCCTTCTGCATTCAGTGCCCATGACCGTGGCCTAAGTGAAGTGAAGGGCACTCTCCTGTCCTCCCTCTCGAAAATACGCGGCGTCTGTTAACCCCTGCAGCTCAGTCCGGGTGCGGGGACAGCCGGTGCCTCGAGGGAGCCACAGTGGTTAGTTAGGTTTCTTGAGCAGAGAAAAGAAAGCTGGAACCAGATGACGACCCCCAAGGCCGTGTTAGTGTTCCTTGGTTTCTTTCAGGGGCCAAGCAACAGGCTCTCAAAGCGTTTTAAATATGTCTTCCAGTGTAGCCCTTCTGAGAGCGAGAGTTTCGTTAGAACCGAATTTTCTCCAGTCTGCCCACACAGCAGACAGTGCGGTGATGGCTTTGAAGTGTTTGTTTTGGAGGGTAGCTAAGTTGTTGGGCTTTGAAAAAATAAACACAAGTGTGGAATTAGGACATACCCGATTAAAAATATTCAAGCCATGAAATTAGATTACTTGGGGTTGGACATGGTGGCTGGAGTAATTTGGGGGGGGGGTGTTTGTATGTCTTTACCAGCGCCACCTTTTTGGTCTTGGTAATGCATAAACCATTTTCCACTCATTAGGCTCACTTGAGCCATCTTTACTGACCAGAGTCCAGATCGGAGAACGATTTCTCTGAACAGTTAAATATACATGTACTGGCCTTCTCGAAATAAGACTAGTTGCTTTGAACCATAAAAGGTCTGTGTTCTGCACGTTCCTGGTGGCCTTCGGCGTTTGAAATGGAGAAAATTCCACTGGAGTAGATTCTACCTTGCGTATGGTTGTGGGACCTGGACGCAGGGCGAGAACAAATGCTGTCTTACAGTGAAAATCTTCCCTTTAGAGTTACTCTGAAATACCAGCGGGCCTGCCTCTGTGGTTTCTAATTGTGAGCCTGTCCTGGAGCCACGAACTTTCCCCTGCTCTGTTAATTGCTTGTTACTGACTTTATCTTGAAAGTTGTCAAAACAAAATGATAACAGAATAACACTTTGAAGTAGTTCTTTATCCTGCAGTTTCTTTTAATTTCATAGGTTTACTTTGCTGGTCTGTGAGCATTTAATCTGAAAAGCCGTTTGCAGAGCGGAGAGGGAGTCAGTCATCTTTTAATCTCAGGTGCTTAGTAATTAAGAGGAAAACTGAATGACAGCAAAGTACCAAGCTTTTAATTCTGTGACAGTTTGGCTGCCCATTATTGTGTTTCTGTTTCACATTAATGTAGTTTGGAATGCAGGCAGTTTTATCTATTGGGCCATCCTGCAAGTTTCAATGTATTTTAGCATATTCCTGTCCAGATGAAGGAAATCTTAGTTTGCTTGATAGAGTTTATTTTCTTGTAGTACAACCTTTTAACTCTTTCCACTGGTAATTGTATTACCATCTAGGGCTGGAGTTCAGTGAAAGATAATGGAGTGAAAGATTGCTGAGAAAAGGCACCCGAAGCTTCTTTTGTGTTTCAGAAAATTTGATTCCGCTAATCTGCTCTTTTGCCCTGGTGGTTTGCTATGTGACATTAGCTGTGCTCAAGGGATGGGAGGTGTGCACAGGGGAGTGTCAGATGTTCCTTACTGTGCTCTGTGCTTTCACTTAGAGCCGACCTGTGCGCCCTTGTAATTCTCCGTCCTGTTTACCATTTACACATTTCCCACGTCATCATCATGATCTCTTTTGCAAGACTATTACTGAATGAAATTCCCTTAAGGCCTGAGTGCTCAGCACTGCCTTGCTTGCTCAGCAGGGCATACTGGCTCATGCTTCCTCCCAGGAGCTAAGGGTCTTCTCTGTGTTTACTGACCTCAGATTAGGAACTAAATGAAATGCTTATTTTGAAGAATTCAAATTCTGTACATATTTTATATCCCAGTCCCCATCTCCTTTTAAACTCTATTGAGTAGGGAAAAGACTGATGTGAATCTGTTGTCTTAGTGAATTTAATAAGTCACAGGCCAAATTCGCGTCTGTACTTTATAGCTTACCCAGCACACCCGTGCTTTTTCTCCTAGAGAACCATGGCGTCTGGCAGTTCTACCGCCAGTGAGGAAGAGCGGAGTCTCCGGGAATGTGAGATCTATGTCCAGAAGCACAATATCCAGGCCCTGCTAAAGGATTCGATTGTGCAGTTGTGCACAGCTCGACCCGAGAGACCCATGGCATTCCTTCGGGAATACTTTGAGAGGCTGGAGAAGGTAAAAATAAGTGAGGGGAGATATGTGATGACTGTGGCAGTTGTTGTTAGGGTTAATGCTTCTGGGTGTTGCTGATTGTGCCTTTTGGGAGAAGAGGAATTCTGACCAACAGTCTAACAGAAATTCTAATTAGCATACAGTGAAGGATCTCTTAGTAATTTTAATCAGAATCTATCACAAATTGAATCAATATTGTTTGGCTGTTAAAGGGTTTCCAAACAGTTGGTTTTTGACTATTTTAAATAATATTTAAAATTGACTTTACCAGATAGAGTCAATCAAATGTGGTATGACAGGTATATGAATTGAGAAATAGTTAAAAGCAGTTAGAGCTCTTCAAGAAAGTGGCCAGCTTTTAGTTTCTCCCACCCTTAAAACTACAGTCACACATCTACATCTAGCTTGGGGTGGTGTTATCAAAATAATTTCTGAACTCCTGTTTATTGTTAGATAGACGAATCAGCTGTATGCTGGGAAGGTAGAGATTGGTAACTGTCAGTTTTACCATAGTTATAATTTTGGTTAGGACTTGTCTCCCAGAAAGTATGCAATTTGATTTTTTTTATTCTGTGTTGTTACATCTGTATTTTGTGTGTGTCATTGTGACCCACAGACATACAGGTTGTACATTTTTTTCTTTTAAAAAAATATTTACTTACTTTTATGTGTATGAATATTTTGCCTAAAGGAATGAATGTGTGTGCATTCCGTGCGTGCTGTTGCCCACCACGGTCAGAAGAGGGTGTCAGATCCCCTGCAGCTAGAACTGTGGATGGCTCTGAGCCTGAGTCCTCTGCAGAGAGCAGCAAGTGCTCCTAACTACTGAGCCTTCTCTTCAGCCTCCACGAAGTACATTCCTAAGCAGAATTGCAGTTTTGCACCTTGGATCTTCTACGCCCTTTCCTCAAGAGATGATGTGTATAAAAGTTTGGTTCACCCAGTGTGATCAGTAGTTGGTTTGATTTGCTTCTGTAAATCGTTGGGGGTGAATGTGCCACTTTGCTATGCATATTCAAGTTTTGAAGAGGTTCAGTATACTGCGACTCATTTCTCTGATAGCATATGTAATATCTGACTGTATAGTAGAAATATCTGCAATATTCACATTGGTTTGGGCAGTTTCTTACTGTTGAAGTTTCTACGTAAAAGAATATGCATCTGAAGAAGTATTTGAGTAGCCAGTAAGCAGGTTTTTTACACTATTTCCTTGGAAACCTTTAAAATGCTATTGTTCAGAATGATTAGACTGAGGGGAAGAAAGGAAAACTGCTAAGAGGTCCCTCTGAATACAGTCTTGCCACCTTGGGTTTGTAGTAGAAATACTGGCTTTCTCTTACTTAAGCAATCACTAAATAATAGACGTACTTGCCAGGAGTGTGCTCTATTTTGAAATCAAGCGTGTTCCTGGAGATCTGGTTCTGAAATGGGTCACGGTAAGGCGATCCCTCTTCTTTGGACATCAGTAGAACCAAATGAGAGGATTAAGTCGGTGAGACATTAAGTGCCTATCTTTTTATAGGAAGTGTTGAGTGTGTGACACTAATTTCAAAGCCTGAATTAACCACAGGAGTGTTTAAGGACCAACCAAGGTGGAAAGCCACAATGGTTATTGTAGTTTTTCCTTGGATGGGATTTTAGAATTAATGTGCATGGACCTTCCTCCCTCAGTAACTTAGATTATAAAACACCTTTCTTCTATGTTGAGGTTCTCTGTCGACTTGCCAGAGTTGAATATGTATATAATATTCCACTTTGTTTTTTAATTAACTAGATTTTTGACCTTTTAACAAAGTTGTTATTTCATATATCATGTGTTAATTTTTATTTCTTGAAAATGAACTCACATTCTTATCTCCTTCCCTATTAACTAGGGGTTATGTTTCCGGAACCTGTGATGGCTTCAGGAGAAATACACAAAAAGAATAGAGTTAGTCAATGGAGGCAGCTGCGTTTTAGTTCAGACCGTTGTGCCTGGAACCTGAGTCCTCTTATGTCTGTATTTACTAGGACTTTGCCTTTCTGCTGGATAAGAGGCGTTGTATCTACTACTGTTGAATGTCTCTTGTTTACTAAATACCGTGTGAAGTTCCACAAACAGACACACACATACACACACGAGAGACACAGAAAGTCTGTCTCTTTCCCATTAGTTTAGATATGTAAGCTGATATTGATACCATTTTGCTGAGGCAGCAATTGAATCTAAGGAGAGTTAAATCATAGCTGTGATCCTAGGAGTTAAGTATTACAGCCACAACATGTAACCCTGGAATTTCAGTATATTTCTTGGTCATGTGCCTATCTTGTCTTTACTTTGTGTATCTCGTTCTCTGTCTGAGTAGAAAGAACAGCCATTATCTAGGGCTTGTTGATCTCCAGGCAGAGAAAGAATAGAAATCCAAGGCTTCTAGAGGCAGACCACAATAGCGTACGTGGTGTGACATGTCCACTTCCAGACTAGCAAATCATGTGCCCAAGTCTTAGGGTGGGAAGCTTGTCCACAAAGAAAGAAGAGAAGGGCAAGGAAAAACAGATACTTAGGAAAACGTATTTAAAGAGTTGTGGAAACAAATTTGAACCTAAGAGTTGAGAGTTTTAAGCTCAGTTTAGTGCAGAGCATATGCAGAAGAGTTAGGAAAATTACTAACCAGTAAATAGATTCAGAGCTAAGAGAGAGACTCACAGCTGACTGACAGTAGCAGTGAGGCTGTAAAAATGTGTCATTGTACATACTAGAAATTGATGATCTCAGTAATGTCTGAGTCATCAAGATTAGGTTATATTCAGATTGCTGTTTTATAGACTCACTGGAATCCACAAGACTTAAAGTCAGAATGTGTTTTTTATTTTAGAATTATCTTTAAAATTTGGTTAACTAGAATACAGTCCCAAATGATAGCTCATTTGTGAGGCATGTATGTGTAGTATATAGTGTTTGTGCATGTAGTATATGTTAGGGGTGCACGTGTGTGTGTGCATGCATGTAGAGGCCAGAGATTGATGTCAAGTACTCTATCTTTCGAAGCAGGATTCCTCACTGAATTTGGAGTTCACTGATTGGCTAGCTGGCTAGACTGGCTGATTCAAATGCTAAAGGGATCTGCTTGTCTTCTAAGATGTGCGTACACACACTTAAGTCTTGGGGATCTGAACACAGGTCCTCATGCTGGCATGTCAGGCCTTTTACCACCTCAGCCATCTTCCTAGCCCCTCATTTGTGAATTTTTAAATGAAAATTTTCTGAAATGACAATGACTAGTTTGAGGGGTAGATCTTTTTTCTTTGCTTTTATACTTGGAACTTAGGTGAGTGTTGTAGTTCTGTGCTAATGTGGGACAGGAAGGTCTTGTTAGTTACTAGGATTACCTGAATGAAATGAGAGTCATGAGTCACAGACCGGAATTGTGCCAGTATAGAAGGGTTTACAATGACAGGTCTTCCCCGCCCGTTATTGCCTCTGTGTGTAGCCAGTGTTCTGGAGGTAATCTCTGGGCTTTTAAAGAGGCATTCATTTCTAAGAGTGGTTAACTTTCCCTTTGTGTATGTGTGTTTGTATGTGTCATATAGGTAAGTGTGTGGAGGACGGAAGACAGCCTTTGGGTCCATTCCTTAGTAGCCATCCACCTTGTATTTTTGAGACAGGTCTCACCTTGGCCTGGATCTTCAGTGAGCTGGCACTGTCTCCTCCCAGGGCTGGGGTTACACATTTGTGCAGGGTTGGAGGATGTAACTCAGGACCTCATGCATGCTCAAGCACCTGACTGCCTGAGCTAACTCACCAGCTAACACAAGGGCGATACCCAATTGTATGAGTACAGTATAACCATTGCCATTGATCTTCATTTTGTTTTTTTTTTCCAATGTTTTATTTTGAAAAACAAAAACCAAAAAAACCAATCAGAAGAAATGTTTCTGTATAGATGTCATTTCACATATAAGCTTGTTTAAGACTTCCAGAAACAGAATTACTAGAATACTAAGTTAAGAAGTAAATGTACTTACAGTAAAATACACTCATGGATATATTTTTGTTTTTCATTGTGTTTTTTTCTGGTTTGATAATTCTTCACTAGAGCCCAGGCTCTGCTAGTACCTTGGTAGTCACAGTTCTTGCCTTCTTTTGAGATGTATGGAGTCCCTGAATTGATCTGTTTGCCAGAGGCAGGGTAGGAATATAGGAGACAAGAAATGACTATCTTAAGGTGTGGTGGTCTTCTTCTTTTTTGTGTATGTCACTTTTATTCTAAATTATTTGCTTACTGCTAAGTTGATTTGAATTTGAAAGATGTTTTGAAGAGTCAAAGAATGGGTGAAATGAGTAAAGAAATAGAAGATAACACTCTTATTTTATTCCCTTCAGGCCCAAGAACTTTTTTAGTAAGAGGCCGAGTAGATAAGAAGTCCTTGTCACTTTTCATGTGACTTGGCTCAAGAAGCAGCAATGGCGTTGCCACTAATAAAGTGTGCTGTGGCACTGAGTAACCGCTCTGGAGTGATTTTTCTCGGATTTTACTTTGTTGTGTGCTTCACCCCACCCCCATTTGGAACTGACTTGTTTGTTCTTTTGTTGGTATTGGAGTAGGTTTGAAGTGAGCTGGGCTGTCACTGGGATTTGAGAGTACCAGCTTTCAGATTCTGAAAAACAACTTTCTTTCAGGAGGAGGCAAAACAGATTCAGTGTCTGCAGAAGAGTGGCACGCGCACCGACTCCAGGGAGGATGAAATCTCTCCTCCTCCTCCCAACCCAGTGGTGAAGGGCCGTCGGCGCCGCGGTGCCATCAGTGCTGAGGTTTACACAGAGGAAGATGCTGCATCCTATGTTAGAAAGGTAGTTTTAATATCTACATGCTGGAAGCTGTTTCTGAGGCCCACCTTGTTGTCAGCTCTGTTCCTTTGATGAGTACATATTCTATTTCAAAGAAAGACAAAGACACAGTTGTTAGCGCTCCGGAACAGACGTAATAGCTCCTCAAGAGAGAGTGGTGATTATAAACCAGTGAGTAATTGCATCTAGGCATTGCTGATTCCCATTCTTGCAGCAGAAGTGGGCAATACTCCTTTTTCTCTTAGTTCATGCTATCAGCCTGGTTAGGGAAAGGGTATGACACCGTGTGATTCATGTTTTGGCTTTTAACCTTTTATCCTACAGGTTGCATTCATCCTGCTCAGCTCTTCCTCATAGCTTGCCAACATTGAGTTAGGTTTTGTGAAGCCAGCAATACTGTATGATCACAGTTCACAAAGTGATTGTTGTAAAATAGTTTGCCTCAGAATAATGATCTTGGTCTAGGTATTTTTGGTTTAACTTGGAATTTTGTTAACTTGGAATCAAGTACTGACCTTTAAATATAAGCCTGGCTCTAGGCAAGGGGATTAATCAGTATTTATTGAGTACTTTGTGAATCATACAGGTGTGTTGTAGTGAAAATATTTAACTCAAAATAGCCTGGTTTAGATATGATTATGTGGCATGGTGTTTAATTGAAATGCAAGATGCACACATGAAATGTCTTTGGTTTCTAGGTTGTCATTTGGCCTTTAATATTTTTCTAGGTTATACCAAAAGACTATAAGACAATGGCCGCTTTAGCCAAAGCCATTGAAAAGAATGTGCTGTTTTCACACCTTGATGATAATGAGAGAAGGTAGGTGTGGGTACTGGTTATACTTTTCACAGTGGGGTGGTGGTACCAAACTTTTGTCATTGTTCTAGGCCCAACTGACAAAACTGAGACTCTGAGATCTTTAATGCTAGGGTTGTTTGAAATCTGTAGATGAGACCTGCGAAGTCTAACCCAGGCCTCTTCTGTCCTGCAGTGACATTTTTGATGCCATGTTTCCAGTCTCCTTTATTGCTGGAGAGACGGTTATTCAGCAAGGTAAGGGCTGCTGTGCATTGTGATTATAGGAAAGGAGGCGGCATGAGTCATGCTCTTTTTGTTTTATTGGAGTCTGTTTACCTCATTGGCCTTTGCATTTTCTTCTTTATTAAACAATTCTCTAAGTTAAAAGTAATGCTTTCTCTGTGGGATCAGTATTTCTGATAACTTCACTATTAAAGGGAATGCCTATCTTGTCATTGTATTTTGTACAGAATTTCACAACAGTAAGTCACATGTTCTTTTTATTGGTTTTAAGATTAAATAAATAAGCAAAACCACCCACAGTCTGCATTATATAGCCCATCTGTTATATGGTTCTGTGCCTCCTACAGAATCTTAACCATTTTTGCCCATGTAGACTAACATGAATCTTATTTGTTGAATATTTTCTTGTTTTCTTATTCTTAACATTTTCATGAATCTTCATAAGCCAAATCTTTCCCCATTTTGTGGCAGCCTAGCCTTTTATTACTGTTGAGTTGTTTGTTGTATTTGTACATTCTATAGCAGTTAACTTTTATGTGTAAGTGGCTTAATGTTTTTAAAATGACATTTTATTGATTTATGTTGTCTATATGTATGTGCACATGTGCATGTGCGTGCTACAGCATTGGGTTGTGGAGCTCAGAAGACACCTTGAAGGAATTGGTTTCTCCTTCCTGCATGTGGGTCCCAGACATCAAACTCTGCTTGTCATATGTGGCAGTAGGTACCTTTAAACACAGAGCTGTCTCATGGCTCCCATAAGTGGCTTTATTAAAAGTACAGTTTTAAAAGATACTGGGAGTTGACCAGAAGGAGTGATTAATTTCATGTCGGTCTTTTGAAAAAACCTTGCTTGTTTTTCCCTTAAGTTCAGTCACTTAGCTTTCACCCACACGTTGACTGTTTTGTTAATGATCTGACTTTTTACTCTCTTCCAGGTGATGAAGGGGATAACTTCTATGTGATTGATCAAGGAGAAATGGATGTAAGATTTAATAATAGCAAAAATATGTTGATACTTTGGATTTTTAACTTTTAATTGTTAAGCAATAAGCATAATGTTTGCAAGGGTAGATTATTATGGCCTTGATAAGTCAATACCCTCAATACTTGTCAAGTATTTTTATGACACAAGCTTTTTATAGATGGCTTGCCTGTCCATACATATTGTTCACTACTTTCACTGGGGTAGCAGTTGAAAATGCATGTATCCTGTGGTGTAAGGAGAGCTTAGGGCTCCACTATGGGATAGTACAGCTTTTAAAATTTTTTTTTTTTTTTTTTTTTTTTTTTTGTCAGTGAAATGAGGATAAAAATCACCTCATTCTCGTAGATTATTAGGAAATTCAGTGACCTAATACACATAAAGCCCCAGCACAGCTTTCTGTAAATGTATGTCATTTGATACTAATGGTGTCTGAACATTCTCTTGGCATCGGCTAGGGTACCTGTATCAGATCATTTAACTTGTGAACTGTTAGTGGTTTTGCTCTGCTCTGTTCTGCAGATATATATGTAGTATGTATGCTCTTGTTTAAAACAGGTTCAGAATTCTTCCTTCTGGAAAAGTCTGAGAACATTTGTATATGTAGATAGAAACACTCTTTTGCTGTCATTTTTATTTTAGGTCTATGTCAATAATGAATGGGCAACCAGTGTTGGGGAAGGAGGGAGCTTTGGAGAACTGGCTTTGATTTATGGAACACCTAGAGCAGCCACTGTCAAAGCAAAGACAAATGTGAAACTGTGGGGCATTGACCGAGACAGCTATCGCAGGATCCTCATGGTAAGAGGCTGAGTTTTTAGAATGTGATTTAGAATTCTGATCCTTTTTATCACCAAGTTAAAATAATGCTTTCCCTACCTTTAATGGTTGAATAGTTTTGTGTTTAGGTTAATATATCACTTGAGACAAGGTTAGTAAAACAAAAGTTAGGTCAGGAGTAACCAGAGAAACGTGTGTGTGTGTAATGATCATCTCCTCTTAGCAATCTGCTAGTGGGTGAATCTTACTTAAAATTACCCCCCTTAGATTGCCCACTGGATTGGTTTTAAGTGCATGTGGTCATTTAAAGTCGTTCAGAAAGTCATCTTTTCTCAACTGAAACGAGGTTATCAGTAATAAACACATGCTGCCTTCTTAGAGGAACTATCAAAGCAGTAAGGCCATGGAGGCATTCTGCTCACAGTGAGACTTCTTGAGAAATTTGTGATAATCTTACAGAGGAACTCTAGATGTTTTAATTCCCAGTGAACGATCCTGATGTTTTTTTAAGTTCCTGATGCTCATATGCTCATATGGCTGTTTGAAGATACAGTCTGGGGGTTTCATATACCAGGCAGCTCACACACACCTATAACTCCAGCTCCAGGGGATCTGATACCCTCTTCTTGACTGCATGGGCATTGCACTCGTGTGCACAAACCCATACTCAGACATACACATAATTTTAAAAATATGCCATCTTTTGTGTTTTGAAATCTTTGTGTATTTCTTTTTGTTTAAAATGTTTTTCCTTATTCGTTGACAGTTTCGTAGTCCTGTACCTGAGAGAGAGAGAGAGTCTTGTCCCTCTCCCACCTCTGCATATATTTTCCACCGAGTTTCTTTAGTGCTGCTGGAATTCACAGTGGTGCATGGGCAGCTTTGCAGCAGCCACACCCCTGCAGAAAGCTGACTCTTCTTCCTCTGGCTCCTGTCCATTTTCATTAGCTCCTTAGCTGCAGGCTCCCCCCCCCCACACCAGTTTTCTATTCTATGTGCATTAAAATCCATGAACGAATGTTCAAGTCCCTTATCTAAAATGACAACACTATTTGCACATAATCCGTGTACATAGTCTGTATATGTTAAACCATCCAAGCTTAGCTGAGATGTTTAAAACATTGTTTAATATATTATCAATACACTCTGTAGGAAACAGGAAGAAAGTCTGCCTGTTGAGCAAGTGTGTCACCCCTCCCCCCATAAAACTTTCTGTCTGCAGTTGACTGCAGATGTGGAACCTGTGGCTATGGCGGGCAGGTGGTGTGTATCATATGCACATGTGTACCTTGTGTACATACTTACACAGGTATATGTAGTAGTACTGGGGTCATTTATCTTGTGTGCAAAGTTTGTCTTAAGCACATACAGTATTCTTGTTTTCTTCCAAGTATCCCCAGTAAACTTTGTCTTAGATGAGATCTTAAGTTAGGACTGTCTTCCTCACTGCAGGTGGCAGTAGAGTCCTTCCTGCCTGCAGCCTGTGGGGAAGGAGATAGTCAGCTACATTGTTGTCATGCATTGGCTGCTTAGTTGGCTTTTTGGAGAGCTGCTTGGCACTTCACCTTGATAGAACTGTGCCCTCCCTTGGGCTGCACACCTGCTGCTGCTTTAGATCCTAACAGCTTTGTGCAGAGCTGCACAGGAGCTCACACTTCAGAACAGAAGTAGCAAGCTTTGGGTTTACTTTTTCTTGTTTGTGCAAAATGAAAATTAGATTATTTTGCAGTGTTATGTGATAATTGCATCTCTTTTGGACATGCCTTTTTTTTTTTTTTAAAAAAAACAGGGAAGCACTCTGAGAAAGAGGAAGATGTATGAAGAATTCCTTAGTAAAGTGTCTATTTTAGGTGAGTTTGGAAAATTATATGAAGAATTGATAAATTGGAGAATTTGTGATACTTGGCACAGCTTTTTACATAAGTCTTCAAGCTCATTCATATGTGTTTTCATACATGTTTTTGTTTGCTTTTACTAAACATGAACATGTAATTTTGTCAGTGCTGAAAGTTTGTCTAAGTTAACAGTAATTTTAACGTGTATTCATTTAATTTGCTGATAGATGCCAAACCCTGTAATTAGACCTGGGAAAAGCTTTCTGGTGGTATAGATGCTGTTTGTTCCTTTTACAGGAGCAGGAAGCTCTCAGTGTCCTTTGTGCTCTGGACATTGACAGTTATTCCTGCTTCAGCTTCTGTCCTGCTCCCAGGAATGGGTTTTGTCTGAAAAAAGTTAGATATCTTTGTTGGTCTCTTTTGATAAGATTCAGACCTGTTGAAATTTGAAAATGAGCAGATTAATTGGACATACCTCTTGAGATTTCCTTACATAGACTGGGAGATGTTAAAACCTGTCCTGTGTAGGGTGTGGGTGATCATTTTTCCCAGATGACAATCTGATGTTGTTTTGTTACAGTGATTTATTTGACTTTCTTGCCTTATTTGTCCTTTATTTTAGTGTTTTGAACATTAGTTGGGTCTTTGGGAACAAAAGTTACTTTCTCGCTCCTTATTGCTCACAAGGTAAACTGAGTTGAGGGGTTAAATGGATAAGTTACTTCTTTGAACCTTTGGAGTGGTGTGTGGGGAAGGTATTACTTTGGTTACTTACTTGTAGATTTGCTGTACTTGATGCTAATGTTCAGAATTGCATTTTCTTAGCCATTTGCCACGGGATGCCATTGATATAAGCTAACTAGAGTTAAAGGAAGACTCTGAGGCTATCTGTAGTTAGAGGAAAGTAGTCCTGCTGAGACAGCAGTGACTGAAGACACGTGCTGTTGCAAGCACCTAGAACAGTCCTATTGGGATGTTGAGTCGGGATGCTATTTGGTTGTATCTCTGTAGAGTTTGCTTTTGCTTAAATTTTATTGTTTTTAAGAATTCCAAATACATGGAGAAAATCTGGATTCTTGTCTTTCAGAGTCTCTGGACAAGTGGGAGCGTCTCACAGTGGCTGATGCGTTGGAGCCTGTTCAGTTTGAAGATGGACAGAAGATCGTGGTGCAGGGAGAACCAGGGGATGAGTTCTTCATTATTTTAGAGGTACAGAGCTTGCATTTGACTCCTGATAGTTTTGTTCACCTAGAGGGAGTACAGCTGATCTGATTCATAGTTTAGTTTTAGGGCTACCTGACAGTTTTATTTCATAATTATCTTTTACTTCAGAATATAACTTTGTGTTTAGGCTGCTACAGTTTTAAAAGAATAGAGTCAGAATTCTGGAAGGGCTTTAGACACAATAGGTGATATTATTCTTTACCATGCTAAAAACCCCCTCAACTGTAGTATGATTCTGAACCATTGTTTAAAACACAAGTGTGTAGGCTATTGGGTAATGATTTACAATTCTAAAGTTAGTGTTATCTGAAATAGATCTACCTATAATCCTGCTTGCTAAGCAGGTCCAAATAGCATCTTCAGAGAGAGAACTCTTGTCACACTGCAAATGCAGCCATAGAAGCATGAACCTTGAGTGTGATAGTCTTACATTTTATTTTCTAAAGACACAAGCAAGCTTGGACTTGGACCTTTACATAAAATTTACTGACCCAACTCCTTTTTAAGTGCTTGAGCTTGATAAGAACCATGATAGAGCGGGGTCCTGGTTAAACGGAAATCACAGGGTTGGAAGTGTGGGAGAGGGGAGGGTGACTGATGACCCCTCTTTGATCTTTGACCATTAGTCCACAGACAAGTTGAAATAACTGCTGAGTCCTCCCTGCCCTTTGCAGAGTAGCTGAGATTGCACAGGTTCTTTCCATTTCCCTCAGTTAGGAAGCATCTATTTAGCTTCCTGCTGGTGTTATTCCAGGGCACAGCGGCTGTGCTGCAGCGTCGGTCAGAAAACGAAGAGTTTGTTGAAGTGGGACGACTGGGGCCTTCTGATTATTTCGGTATGTTCAACTTATTGACAACAAATACATGGATTAAGTATCTCTTAGTTTTCCATAATTGGTTTTTGAATTTCTTTTTTACTTATTTACTTATTTTTGAAGCAGAATCTTTCGTAGAACTCACCCTGTGTCCAGGTTGCCCCCAAACTCACAGAGATCCACCTGCCTCTATTTCTAGAGTGATGGGATTACATGTATACACCTCCATGCCCTGCCTTTGTTTTTGAGATAGGGCCTCAGATAACAGTGCAGGCTGCTCCTCTTTAGATCTACTGCCTTAGCCTCCTAAGTGTTGGGATGATAGTCATGTTGCCTGCTGGATTTCTTAACCTATACTCTTTTTTGTTCTCAGAGAAATACTGTAAGATTTAACTTTACTCAGTTAATAAATGGACGTGGGGACACATAAACTCACACCTGTGTCTTAGGTAGCCTAGATGCCTGGAATTCCCTGTACAGTGAGGCTGGCTTCCAACTACTAGTCTTCCCGTCTGTCTCTACCCCTTGAGTGTGGGGCATGAACTGTTGGCATGACGGACTGACTGTAAGGACTTTATTACCTACCTGGTAGTTGGCAGCATTTTTAACAAGCAGTTCTTGTGGGCCTCTTAAGTTAGTAGAAAAGTAAATTTTTGTTCTCATTCTCAGAAGTGGACCCTTTAAGGAAATGGCTTCCGTAGCTGTTGGTTTGGTCTTAGCCATGGCTCTTCTCTTTTCCAGGTGAAATTGCCCTGCTGATGAATCGTCCCCGGGCTGCCACAGTGGTTGCGCGTGGCCCTTTGAAGTGTGTTAAGCTGGACCGGCCTCGGTTTGAGCGTGTCCTTGGCCCATGCTCAGATATCCTCAAGCGAAACATCCAGCAGTACAACAGCTTTGTGTCGCTGTCCGTCTGAGATCTGCCTCTGTGCCTCTCTCCCCCGTCCATGCTTCACTCCTGCAGACTGCTTTCTCTCTCTCCGCAGCGCCAAGTGGCCACTGGCTTCACAGCTTCTGTCTCTTTATACTACAAGTTGCTTTATTGCACCATTTTTTCATTTGGAGCATTAACTGAGTGCTCATTCACAAATAAATAGAGAGTTCTGTGGACTTGGCTCTTACTGCTTCTCTCTGTGCAGTGCTAGTGTTCCACCTGGGCAGCGAGTGCCATGCTTTTTGGTGAGGGCGGTCCTGCACCAGTGAGTTACCATAATGTAATAACAGTGCAGGTTTTAAGTGACACAAATTTCCATTTCCATATGACACAAGTGACATACTTAGACTGTGGCCATGTTTGCTGTATTTCTTTATAGAATAAATGATTTTTAACCTTTAAAGAATGGTTTTAAAAAAAATCCTAGTATAGTAGAAAGATATCTGCCTGTAATTCAACTAGTTGAAGTGTGGGAAATGCCCATGTTTTGCTAATTACCAGACAGAAACTAGTGCAGCCCCATCAGCCTGGTTTTGTTTGTATATTGCTAGTGTTTTCTTCTCCAACCCTGAAATATTTGCTGTGACTGACTGTACCTGCCTTTTACGTTTGAAATCAAGTTGTAGATGGCAACTGCTGGGTTGTGACTTAAAGATTCTGATGATAGCTACTCATCCAGCTGGTGCCAAATACTGACGATGATGTGCAGAATTGTGAGTGAGGATTTGAGGGCTACACCCTGTTAACTGTGCTAACTGGTGTGAGCTTTCGCAGTTACTGATCCTAGGAGATTGGGTTTAGGGAGAATAGACAGAGACAGGACAAGCCCCAGATAAAGAAATGGAGGCAGTGTTTCTGAAGGTGGGTGGGGTCAGGTGTCCAGAGACAGGAAACTTTGTTCTTGAGGTAGTCTCTCTCCCCGGTTTATGTTAATGAGGGTGGGTAGGTTGGCTCAGACCATCCTGTTGAGGGTCCTGCCTTTTCCTGTCTAACCTTGAATTTCTCTGGTGAACTTTATTGATTTTTGTTTGTATGTGTCTTTGTGCATTTTTTTAAAAAGTAAACTTGTGTTTGAGTCTTTACTGTATTTCAGTATTTTCCAGCCTTATGTGTTACATTATTCCAATGATAACCCAACAGTTTATTTTTATTACTGTTATTTTTTAAACAAAATTTCACAGTTCATTACTAGGCACGTTGTGATTTATGTGCAATGTCAGGTTCTGTATGGGAGTGACTACAAGCATTTTCCGTGTGCGTGCAAGTGCTTCTGTTCAGGAAGCCCCTCCTACCCGTTCCCAGTTAACTTAATTGGTTCATTTCTTTTTTTCTTGATAGCGTGAAAGGCTTTTAGGTTGTCACTGACTTGGGAAAGAAGTTTGATTTAGGTTTTAGTGTGGGGTAAAAAGCTACCTTGTTGCTGTTTCTAAAATTTCCATAACCTATATTAAATGAGGGTTTTCTGTACTTTTGTGTTTGGCTATCTTTTTTATATTTAAAAATAAAAATTATTATGTTATTAGATTAAAGCTTAATTTGATATTTGTTTAAATGCCAAAATGTACTTAAATGAATGATGTAGAATGCCATAAAATGCATTTTCATGTGTATATATCCCCTTTGTTCTTGTATACAGAGATACACACCTGCTTTATAGAGAGTTCTACTCAAATGCTAGCTTGCCGGTTACTCCCTTTGTAGTTTTCACTCTTAGACTTTTCAAGATAAGTCTAAATTTAAAAATTACCACATTTAAAGCTTTATCTTTGTGCAATTTAAATATCAGCAGTCGCGGTTGGCAGACTGTGTCTTTGTGGACTGTAGGCACCATTATCTCTGGATGGATGAGTGACTTTGGATCTGCTGAGAAAGCGGAGATAGCCAAAGGGACAGTGGCTTTTTTTTTTTTTTTTTTGGATACTAGTCTGATATACTGTGTGCTAATCTAATATACGCTGTTCTTTTGTTACAGACTGTCTCAATGGTAGGTAACGGAATAAAGAAGATTAAATAATTTAAATTCTTAAATGAATCAGTTTTTCTTTTTTCCCTTATTTTCTCTCTGCTCCTCCTGAGAAGTTCAGTGGGCAAGAATGAACATGAATTTTGGGATTAGTGGTTTGGTAAAAGTATTTATGTTTTAAAATACATTCCAATTCAGTTTGTCAAAGGGTGGATCTCAAAACCTTGCTGGGTTCATGGGTACATGACAGATTCACCAGCAAGCTGTGAAAGGAAGATTCTGTCCAAAGTCACAGTTTCCTTTTTCCAGGACAGACCTGTGTGCCTTGTGAATTACAGACTTGCTGAGAAACTTGGTTTCTACAGCAGCAGACCTTTGGTTAGTGAGATCTGCCCTTTAGCTACTTAGAGATATGTTTGTCTTGCACATAGCAAGCCTGGTTTCTAATGTTTACTCCTCAGGTTTGAGGAGTGAGCTAATGAGTTACTCAGGGTATTGGTACCTGGGATCTGCAGGGGCCGGGAAGCCCACGTCAGTGCCCGAGTTCTGCTTTGTAAGGTGTACCTTGTACTTCAGAATTCCCTTCCACCAGCCGAATGGTCCTCAGCATCATCTAATCCTTCTGTATAGCCATTGCCTGGACATTTTAAAACTGAAGTAGCACAGCGTCAGTGGGATTCTGTTCTGTTGACTTGTATCACTTTATCTCCAGCCACAAGTGGTTGGACCCTAAGCCCTGGTAGTGTTAGGAACACTGGCTGACTGTTTTATAATTGGCCCTCCAGCATGTCTGTCGTGGTGAACCCCAAGTATCTTTCTCCCTTCTTACATTTTGGGCTATTTTCATAGGAATCACCATTTTTGTATACATACACAGCTAAAATTTGTTTTTTTGGCATAACCAGAGCTTTGACTTCATTGTGATTCCCTGTAACTAAAACCATCATGGGTTCATTTTCTTTAATAGATATTGTTTCATGCCATTTTTAACCTTTTTCAGTATGATTTAAGTATTGAACTCATCAAAAGCATGAAACTGAATTTCTTTCTGTAGGTTTAAAATTGCCATTGACAAGGTGAATTTAGTTAATTTACATGGCAGTTCTAGAAAAGTGTGTATCTCTTTGACATCTGGCTTACTGTTGCTATTTATCAAGGCCTTTCTTTTTTCCTTCTTTTCTACCTTCATTTTTTTTTTACCTTGAGCTTCATATTCAAATTCATACATTTGTAGACAGTCTTACCATTATATCTGGATCACTTGAATCAATAAAATATAATGTGAAAAACAAAAAAAAGAACTAGAACTAGAGCTTTGTGATTTTAAAAAGTCGCCACTAGATGGAGAGCTTTTTCTTTATTCTTTGTTAATCCCAATGAGTTGCAACTGGTCCTTGGGCTTTCGTGTTTGCAGGTTTGCCTGCTTGGTACAGTTTAATGTGAGCCTGAGATCACTACACCAGCAGCAGCATTCTTGGAGGGCTTGAGATTTAAGTGTGACCTGGGCACTATACCGCCTGCAGCGTGAGCTGAGCAGTGAAAACAGGCTTCTCGAGTGCACGCTTTCCTACCCAGCCCTAAAGGATCTGCAACCTTATTTTAGCAGTCCACCGTGAATGTGTCATTTTTGGTGTGTTTTCACGCTTACCACTATTTAAAAGGTCCCTAAGGATAGTGCTCATGTGTTGGCTCATGTTCCCGAGTGTGAGAAACTGTAGCTTCCTGTGAAAGCGTAGAGTAGGCAGATGCAGTGTTAAAAGGACCAACAGTGTAAACCGATGCATCTTGACCACACAAGATGAGATTCTGTAGTTCTGAGCTGGCGAATTTGACTAGAGAGTCCTCAGAGCCGAACTTGGCTTTTCTCCTAGGACAGTAATAATCTGCCAGTTCAGCGGCCAGGGGTTTCATAGGACTGAACTGCTGTATACGAGAGAGTTGGCTTATCTTGAGGTCTAAATTATCTGGTTTTTGAGAATGCTGTGGCATATCCCTCCAAACTAGTTTCTCCCGGTTCATACAACATATGGCCTTTGTCTGTTTCATTTGTTTGTCAGTGGTAGCATGGAAAGTTTTCACACAGACTCAAAATACTTTTTCGTGGGAAGTTGAGCAATGATTGGGCATGAGCAAGCCGTAAGAACTTGATACCTCTGAGAATGGAATGCTTTTGTTTTCTGGCGTTTTTGAAAAACGCTAGTCTTAAGGTTTTTTTTTTTGTTGTTGTTGTTAGAAAGATTGAATTTTAAAAATAAAAGTCTATGTAGTTATTCAGCATTATTTAACAGATTATGATCAAATTCAGTTACTTGGGTTTTGAAAATTTCTAGAATGTTCAGAAACTAGTCTATGTCAAGGGATGGTGTGTTGGAGACGGGCTGCAGCTCACCTGAGACTGGTGGAGAGTCTCAGCCCTTTCTTCTTTGAACATAAGGGCTACACACACACACACACACACACACACACACACACACACACCCATTCTTCAGTGACTCCCTAGTGCTTCCCCCGTGGGGAGAGCAGAAACGCTGATGATAGGAAGCGGTGCCTCTCATGAAAGGGCCTCCCTGGATGGGAGAGTCTTCAGCACCATGCTTCCTCTGTTAAAGAGCTGAGTTTTGCCTTTTTTTCTTTCTGTAGCCCAGACCAGCTTTCTCAACTTTACACTTTTGTCTCAGTCCCTCAAGGGCTAGGATTTGCTCGCATGAGTCACAATGCCCAGCGTAATTTTTCTTTACAGCTAACAAATTTAACTACAAAACTTTCCAAAACCACAAAATGATATGATTTTAATCTTTTGGGAGCCTTAGTTCTCTTCCTTGCACATTGGAGGCAGGGAGTTGTGCACATTCAGGAGGGTTGCGAACCTGTGTGTCAATTTTCAGGCAGGTAAAGTGTCTGGGGCATGGTAAGACTTCAAGGCGAACCGAAGCAAGGTTATTGAGCAAACTGGATTTAGGGATTGTGCACCCGTAATGTGGGGTGCTGGGATGAGTCAGAACCATCCATTGCAAGACAATCACGATGACTCATGCCTGTCCCCCAGGCACTTGGGAGGTAGAGGGGAAGATCAGAAATTCCGGCAAGTCGGGACTACACGAGCCCTCAAGTCAGAAGACCGAAACAGTGCCACCCTTGTTGTTTGTCCTGTCTGTCTTTGGACATATGTAGAGGTCTGACCATTTCTAGTTCTTGACTTTGCTGCTCTTGGGCTGCCTCTTCCTTCCCTCATTCTTTTTGATCCTCTGGCCTTTATCAGAAGATCAAGTGACCTGCTGAAGCCATTTATTTTTACTCGGCTCTTCACCCGTGCTATCCGAACTTGCTGCCAGTTTCCCCTGGGTGTCGACCATCAGTTTTGACTTAGCTGTGTTATTTTCTCACCCAGCCTAGGCTAGCCTTGAACTCACTGTGTAGCTGAGGATGTCTGAATTTCTGGTCCTCCTGAGAGTGCTGGCATTGTGAGCATTGCCAGCCTGCTTGGTTTTATGTGGTGCCGGGGGGATGGGAGGGTCCAACCAAGGGCTCTGCATCTGCTAAGCAAGCACTCGGCCGGTTGTGAGCCACACAGCTCCTCAGTTGCCGGTACTCTTCAGACTGAAGTACCCCTTTTCTGAGCAAACTTACCTTTGGTTAGGATTTCTAAGAAGTTACTGGAGAGTGACTTGGTGGGGATTATTGTATTTAAATAGTGTTAGGGACTGGAATGTCAGTGGAAAGGGTGATTTTATTTTTGCATCAACTTGAGATTTATAGGTTTTAGGTCTGTTTGGGAGATGAGTTTTTTAAAATGTGGAACAGGGAGTATACTGTACCTGCATATACAGTAAGGACTTCGAGGAAGCCACTTGTCCACTTGATGTCCCTTTATTTGACATGGTAGAGTAAAAACTTCCCGGGAACAGGGCCTCCACACCTTCCAAGCCTGGCCCAGCTCCGGGTTTCACAGTATGCTCAGAAGACAGTCCACAGCCTTGACGGAGCCAGAGCTTGCTAGGAAGACAAGAGCCCCAGCCAGTGCACTGTAAAAGCAGTGACCTCCATCCAAGGGTAAAGATCCCACTTGTTCTTTCAAAGCGTCCCTGCCTCCTCCCTGAGCTCATGACTTGGCCTGCAGCACCCCAGGGTGGAATGGGGCAGCAGGGGCCCACACACCATCACCCGTCGCTGGCTCCAATTGTGTGTTCTGAGGTTTTACCCTTATAGCTAGCCGTTAGCTTGTCAGATTAGCCTGGCCAGAGTCTGGGGCCGACTGCTGTGTTCGGCCATCAGCTACGACCCTCTGTTCCCCGTGGGCCTCTATGCAGTCTACTACTGTCTTCAGGATGATTTGGAGTCTGCGGTCCAGGGCCAGGAGGTGGGGTTCTGTGAGGACAGGGGCAAGCTGGTCTTGTAGGAGTGACTCCCGCATCACGTCACTGAGTCTGTAGTCAGCCTGAGCCAGCAGCTGAAGGTGCAGAAGTGTTTTCTTTTTTATCCTGGTGAGACAAAGCCAGTGGGACCAGGTCAGCAAATTAGGGAGAGGAGCTTGGTCTGCACTTGCCCAGTCCCCACCAACAGCTCTTGCAGCTTGTATTCTTGGAGATATTATTTCTAGGCAAACACAGTTCAGTGAAAGCCACATAGAAAAAGAATTAGCAGTAGGGCAGCAGCCTTCGTCCAATCATCTTTAGTCAGGAGTTGCCAAGCTGTTAGCACTCTGTCACATCTTTGTGTGTGTGCGTGCACGCATGTGTGCATGTGCGTGTAAGTCAGAGGGCAACTTCGACTTGGTTCTTTCTACCATGTGGGTGCTGCAGATCAACTCTGGTCCCTTTACCCACTGAACTGAGAACTCTAGTAATTGTAATGCCATCCATGGTGATGCTAAGCCATATGCAATTTCTCTGACGGTGATAACAGAGTCAAATGAAGTGGCACTTGAGTTTGTTTATTTTTGTTTTTATTTTAAGATTTAAAGCTGATGGAAGAAGCTTCCAGTAGGTAAAATTGTTGTCTAAAAATCTAACCTCCACTTGCCAACTTCAGAATGTGTCTCCTGTGTCAGATTCTAATACCGTAAGAATGACAAGCCACTAGGTCCCTTTTGACTTTAGAGTTTTGATTTCTTTTAGACTCAGGCAAGCAGCATAACTGGCTGATTTTGGATACAAACAACCGCTCATCCTTTCCAGGGGGAGAGATGCTTAGATTAACCCAAGGTGTTGATTTGGATCACGCATGTGCCAAGGGGAACCAATGGGATGGTTTTGTTAGGTCGGAGTCACACCTTTATAATTAGCTCTAGCCAAGAGGGACCTACTGTCACCAGCCTGGCTAAAATGCCACAGATACAGAAGTAGGTGTCCTTTGGAGAAGGGGATGGAGTTGCAGTCTGACCCAGCTTACCAGACTTTGGTCAGGGTTTTGCTTAGATGGTGATGAAATAGCAATATTTCAGAGCCTACATGAGGACCAGGAAAAGTGAAGGGCTGATTATTAATATCAAAGAGCAAAAGTGGATCATTATCAGAGTGGGCCAAAGATTAAAGTTGGCGACTTTAAAAAAGATCAGACCTAAACTCGGTTTCTGCTAAAGCAGATTTTGCTTTGCGACTGAAGGAAGTTGCACTGGGGAAGCTGACAAGCTGACGTCATTCTGCCCATAATGTCCTTGACCAGGGAAAACCAATGAAGGCTTCCACGCTAGGCTCCAAGCAGGACGAAATGTCTGAATTGCCGCCTGCCCTTGGTATGTCATAGAATAGACACTTACATGCAACACTGAGAGAGGGGGGCGAGGATGGAGACTTCGTCCTGGGAATGTCGTCCAAACCTAGGAGAAGAAACGGGCTTCAGCAAGCCTGGAGTCTTTCACTCTCTGGATGCTCTCTTCCCTCACACTTTATTGAATTAATTGGGGTAAGGTGCCAGATATCATGGCAGCTGTCTCAATAGCTTCCTCCTCAGGTCACAAAAGCCTCTGAAGTTACAACCAAGCTCCTCCTGCCTCTGCAGGCCAGCGGCTGAAGCTGTCTGCTTATAGGAAAGTAAAGGCTAGTGAAAAGATACGGGGACGCTCAGCCTGGTTCCCTGGTGGGCCCCAGAGTGCTCTTACACTGGAGGCTCAGTGGTACTTAGCAAAGCGCAGGCCCTCCTCAGGGCCTCCAGCGTCCGAGCGGCCGCAGGAAGCATGGCTGGAGACAGGGAGAGCTGGGACGTGGGCACGGGCGCTTACCCTCTGGCATTATCAAGATGAATAAGGTACCCATCATCCCCAAACTTGGTGAACATCTCATAATGGTGGCGGTCCATGTTTCCTGCAATGGAGGGGAGAGATCAGAGCAAGGGTTTGAAGGCCAGAGGTCTGAAAGATCCTGACCTGCCTTCCGGGAGTGGAACACAGGAGCCTGAGTATTGAGCACAGTCAGTGGTTCCGGGCTTTTTACTCTACCCCTCCCCCAGCCTCAGCCTGGCAGCCTAGTGAGCAGCATTGTGCCGCTGTGCCTCTTGTACATATCAATGTTGGGTTTTCTCAGCCCAGACATCCTCAAACATGCATCATCTTTGCCTGGTCATAGCGGGACTAGATGGTAGAATTTCTGGTTTGTGGAGCCGAGGCCTCACTTTGGCCCTCCCAATGCTATATACTTATTTCTTGCCTTCATGCTGGCTTCCTCTCCCGAGTGAAGAGAACATCCACCCTCTGGTCTGATGCCCATTTGGGCCTTATGGCAGGGTGGTGCATCTGTCTCACCAGTGGCAACCCCTTCAATAAATACCTGTGCCACCCCAACCCTCTTCCAAGAAACCAGGGCATGTTAACTTTGTTTCTTTGGACTTCACCCCCCCACCCCCCACCATCCTTCCTCATCCAGAATGTGACTTTGCTCAGGTCTCCCAGAATCCTCGGCAAAGCACAGACAGTGCAGTTCTGCCAGGTGCCCTGCGTGGGGTACCCACCAATCAGGAAGTCAAAGATGGCCATGTCGATGATGCCGAGGAGCCTGTTGCTGCTATTGTACGGGTAGATCTGCTTTACTGTGTCGCAGTAGAGGGGGTTGAGCTCCCACCTGAGGGGGAGAAGAAGTCCTGGGGCTGGAAAAGCCAAGATGCCAGGGTGTTGGGGGCCCTCTCCACATGGTCCCCACGTTCTCGAATCCCTGCTCCCCCAAGCTTGCCCTGGGCTAGTGACCTCAGGATGCTAGGCGGTAGCTGGCTCTCTTCAGGAGGACTCTGGGGGAAGGGAGGTTGCAGATTCCAGGTGATGCGAAGGCAGGCATCACACTGGGTTGCTCTTTGTCTTGGTTCTCTAGAACTCCTACACCACCCATGAACCCCCACAGACTGGCCTCTGCTACATGCCCTGCCTTCACACAGCCTCACAAAGTCCTGTCTGTCAGAAATTCTGTCATCTTTTCTTCCCATCAGAACTGCGGTGATTTGCCAATGGACCTGTTTGTTCTTTGGTGTGTCTGCTGTGCAGATATGTTAGGCCCTGGGCATACAGCCAGTGGGTTTTGCTCGGGGTTTCACTCCTTCAGCTCTGTGTGCTTCTTTATTGAGGTGCATGTGGTATGTAAGTGGTATGTACACATGTTCACATGTGTATGTGCACATGTGTGTGGGGCCTGAAGTTGATGTCCAGTGTCTTCCTCCATCCCTCCCCACTTTATTTATTGAAGTGATGTCGTTGCTGAACCCAGAACTCACCACTTCTCTCTGGTCTATCTAGCCACTTTGTGGTGGGGAGTCAGCGTCTCTGTCTCTCGTATGCTCAGATGACAGGTAGCTGCCATCCCTGACTGGCTTTAAGTGGGAATCTGAACTCTGGTCTCCATGCTTGCACGGCAAGCACTACCCACTGAGCATCTCCCCAGCCTCCTATGCGGTTCTTTGCTATAGAATAAGCACTTTACAGCCCAATACATGAACTGCAGGAAGTGACCATCTAATCTGTTGGCCCTAGGATCAATAAGCTGTTAGTGGTAGTTGTGGCCACTCTGAAGAGCAGGACCGCAGGGCCCTGGTGCTGTGGTCAAGAAGCCAACTCACTCCTCTTTTCCTGACAGTGAGTAGGAGCGTATCCAGGGGTTGGGCACAGACAGCCTGGGGGCCAGGTTGAGGGACGGCAGGAAGGCAGAGAGGGAGCCCTCCAGCAGGTGTGGGTTGCCGCAGACCGCGTACTCAGTCTTGCACATGTACGGACATTTGGCGAAGAAGCACACGTTGTTAGCTGGAAGTGGAGGGAGGAGAGAGAATTAAAGTGGGGGCTTAGAGCTATGTCATCTTCTGCCCTAAGAAACCCCTTAGGGGTAGGGTGGGGACTTTTGAACTCCCAGCTTGGGAAAAGGCTGTTGGGCCTAGAAGATGCTACTGAACAGAACATCTTGGGTACCAAGTTTCAAATGTCTCAGAGCATCCTATCGTGTGGTGAACATTCTTTGGTAGACTGGACTGATAATCTCTGGCTCCCAGGAGGCCAGCATTGTGGGGATGGGTCAGCATCTCACACACCTTTTTACTGTCCATAGTTTATCTGGTGTTATGTTTAAGCAGGCATGGGTGGAAGTGTTGGGCGGCAGCACCTTCCCACCCCAACAATGCTTGTGTTAATAGCAGAGCTCAAACCACCACTGAACCTAACAGCGGACATGATGCCTCCAGCTGATACTGCACCTGGAGAGACAAAGAAAACACTCTGCAGGATTTCGTTCTTGGTGACCTCTAGGATTTCCTTGGTGACATTCACTAGCCTCCCCACTGTTGGCGGCACCCGTCGGAAGTCCAGAATCCTGGAAGAGAAGGAGCCTTGTTCAGATTTGAGGGCCAGACAGGGGCTGGGGAAGAGCCCCGTACCTGTGCCAAAGCATGCTAGGACCTGGCTTGTGTGTCTGAATATAGCGGCAGTGTATCAGCTCAGGATGTTTCTGCTGCATGGACCCGATCAAGTCCAGGGCAGATCTCACCCCGAATGTTATGCAGGAAGGGTCCTTCTTCCATTGAGCTCCCGGGTGAATGCTCCCAGCATCCACTTTGTGTCCTGGTCAGTATTTCTCAGACTTGAATGTGCATGCTCGTCATTTGAAGATCTGGACCAAATACGTGTTCTGATTTTATGGTAAATAGGATTGCATTTCTCATCTCCAGATCAGGAAGTAGGACAGAAGGCGATGTCATCGCTACCATGGCAATGTGACTGTCTTCTAAATTGTTTCATTTTTCCAGGCATAGTGGTGTATATCTGTAATCCCAACATTTGGGAAGCAGAGACTGGAGAATCAGGAGTTCAAATCTAGCCTCAGCTATGGAGTGAATGAAGTAGAGGCCAAGCTGGGCTACATAACAGCTCATCTCAGCAAAACAAACAAAAAGATTAATAAAAAAATATGAAGATAAAATAAAAACATGCATAAACTGTTCATTACATTTAAAGGCCTTGTGTGTTTAACCTAATGGGGTTGGAAGGAGAAATTGAAGGCGCTACACTTGAGGTAGAAGAGATGAAAAGCCAGAAGGAACAAGTATTATCGAGTTCTTCCCAGAGGCCTGGGTAGCACCCCTCCGCGGGGGGGTGGCTGGCCCTTGCAGTCTGTCATCTCCAGGGGCCGCACCTACCTGTCCAGGTGGAAAGCTGCGACCTCAGCGTTGTGTCTCTGAAAGTCTATGAAATAGAAGAAGTTCTCTGGCGTCTCCTCCTCTCGTTGCTGTCTGGAAGGAAGGAAGGAATCATGCCCTGGACTCAGCCTTCCGTAGGAAGCCCGAGGAGAGAGCCTGTCTGATGCTTTTCATGTGGGTGTAGATGGTGGACCCACAAATTAGGACGGGGCCTCTCCCTTCCTGAGTGGGGAGGAGACATGTAACGTAGGAAAAGGCAGGCTTTTTATAGGCATCATCATTGCGAAGTTTCCTGCTTAAGAAGCTTTGGGAGATAGCGGCTGATTTTGCTCAAAAAAACCGAGGGAAGAAAACCAAACATTCTCGTGCAGGTGTTAGCGGGAGAACGCAGGTTATCAGAAGTGGTCGTGGGGGATCTAGATGCCCAAGTTTGAGAAAAGGTGAGGTGTGAGCCAGAAACTGGCAATAGAAAGTGCTAGAGAAGGAATTTAGTCTGATTGTGAACCGGGACTGGAAAGATATGGATCTGAGGGAGAAATTCAGGTGACAGAACTCTTAGAAACTCAGGTGAGGCTTGAGAATGGGCCCAGCCAGAGGACTGAGGGATGCTGACGTAGATGAAATTGATCTGGTTCCGGTTCCAAGTCGCTAGTGGATTCCTGAAGAGCGCCACCTTGAGGAGTGTGCCGGAAGGTGTGGTTAGGAGATGTTAGGAAGCGCTTCTGGCATCCTGGGCCAACATGGGCCTCCATGCTGACTTCACTTTCACACTAATAAATGATAAAGGGTGACGGTCTTCGAATAACTTTATAGTACAGCGTGTCAACCTGCTCCAAGGACTGGGAAAGCAAAGGTAAGCATAAACAGGTGTCGAGCCACAAACAACCACGCAAACAGCCAGCTTCCCCAAGCCAAATAAGTAAGGCACGCTGCCAGAAGAGAGCCCAAGTCAATGCTGAAACCCCGCAGTGAGGCTGCTGGATCCTAGAGATGCAGCCAGGTCTAGCATAGTCCTCACATCCTGGCTGAAGGCCTTGCAGGATGCTACGTTCTCCTGTAAGAATATAAAATTTCTCAGATTTTACATATGATGGATTTAAAATTGGAAGGTGGCTGGGTGGTGGGAGCTCACACCTTAGCCTGGTCTACAGAGTGAGTTCCAGGACAGCCAGGGGTACACAGAGAAATGCCCCTCTCTTTCTCTCTTGCACATTCTCATACACACACACACACAAACACACACACACACACACACCCCACGTTATTTTTACTTGACATCAACGGCTCTTCTATTGTGAGCACTAAGGAATGTGCGTCTCATGTCCAATATGTTGCACATTTTACTTTTTAGAGGAGCACCTTGGAGTCAGTGAGATGACCCAGTTGGTAAGTGCGCTTGCCACCTAGCCTGATGACCTGAGTCCTCTCCTGGGTACCACATAGTGCAAGCCCACCGGACTCTGAGGAAGTGGGACTGAGACATTGCAGCTGTTCAAAGTTCCAAAGGGAATCCAACTCGCGGCTCACCGACTGCAACCCTGTACTTAAAGAGGTGCTTTTGTTCCCTAAGTCAGAAGGCTGAGACACATTCAGAGCTCAGGTCTCTCGGCTCCACCACCACAGCCCGTGACTGGGCTGTTCAGTAGGCTTCTCCTCGGTCAGTGGACTGCAAAATGCGGATCTAAGTTAACACGAATAAACAGCACGAGAAGGCAGAAGACTCTGGAGGAACACACGACTCGAGCAACGGAATCCTTTATGGGGACATTCTTTCCTATTTAAGTCATCCACAAGAGAACATTCTACCGAACCAAGGCATTGCACTCTACTCCAGGAAACCCAGGCCTCTGGCCCGCAGACCCCCTGGGGGCTGGTAGTGTATACATGCACACAGACCCAGACAGACAGACAGACACCCACCCACCCACACATGCTCACACACACCCACACACATGAATGCATGCACATACCAAAGTCTGCCATCATTTCACTCATGGACATGTACTATAAAGCCCGAAGACATGGAAAGTGTTGTTATGAATAAAATACAGATTAGCGTACACATGGACAGGACTTCATAGCAACCTTCCTCATTGTTTTCAGTCAGAGCAAGTATTGTGTGAAGTAAACTTTGCGATGTCAAAGAGAAGGTGATTGTTGGTGCTGGGCAAGGCTGAGGATTCATTATTGGAGTGAGTCAGCTCAGCAGCCTAGCTGCTTGGCTGTAATTCTTGGGCCTGCTATGTGCAGTGTGGAGTCTGGGAGAAGCTGGCTTCTCACGGGCTTGGTATGTTCACCTCGGGGTAGACATTACAGTAACACTTGGGTCACGAGGTTCATGAGACTGCTGATGTCCAAACCCACAATTCATGTCGTGTGTGAAGCGTTGAGGCTACCGAGGACCCAACTCAACAATAAGAGTGGCTATTATTGTTTTTAGTCATTACCGCTGTCGCCAACATAGTTCTACATGTGGGGCAGACATAGACGAGGATACTGGGTTACCTTTACTGTCTCCAGAGTTGCCACCAGGGGCATGGTGGTGAGGAAGGTTCACTTACCTCATGGGTTTGAACATGGCTTTCCCGAAGTCCGAGAACCTCAGAACCAGCTTCAGGTGGACCCCACTGGGTTTCACAACTATGAGGGGTAAAGGGTGATGTCTAAGTTCAGGGCTGAGGCACCACTCATAAACCCAGTCCCTTTTTGTTACTGAAGAAGACCCCAAAGGCAACATGCTTTGTGAAGCTTGAGGGGCAAACCCCACCCTGTCTGGCCATGTACAGAAGACTCAGTCCAGTTATTCTGTCAGTTTGGGAAGAGGACAGATATTTGGGGAACAGGATTGCCCAAGTATATGCACTGAAACTCCCCATAGGTTGTTTTCCTAAAAGGACCAGGCTTCTCTTTCCATTCCAGTTGTCATCTTAAGATTCCCTGCTATGATGTCTTTGAATTAGATGTCCGTGTCCATAATGGCTTCCATTTAAGATTCTTTAAGACTGTAAAATCCTTGTTTTTATCAAATTTGGTTTGCAATGCTTGGATCAAACCCAGGAGCTTTTGCTTCCTGTTTTAAGAGTATTTTTGAGAATGTCATGTATGGACCTGAGAATTCATGACTTTTTGAAGATTTACCATGACACTCATGTCTCTTGTTAACCTGTCATTCTTCCCTTCCCTTTCCTTGCCTCTCCTCCCTTCTCCTTCCTACTCTTCTTGCCTTTTCATCTCTCTTCTGTACCCTCCTTTCTTCAATTCCTTCCTTTCCTTTCCCTCTCCCCTCATGTCCCCTCCTCGCCCTCCCTTCTCCTTCTCTCCTCTCCTTTCTTCTCCCTCCTTCACCTTGAGGCAGGGTCAGCTGTGTATAGCATAGGCTGGCCTTGAACTTTTTATGTAGCGCAGTTTGACCCTGGACTCAAGATTCTCCCGCTAAAGCTTGTCAAGTTCCCGGTTTGTGTCATCTCATGCATATATGGAGATGTGTGTTCAGCGCATCTAGCTAAATAATGGAGGCCCCTCAAGGCTGGGGGCAGCTTGCAGGCTTCACTGCTCAGATCTACCTGAGACGGGTTTGCAGCACCCTCAGAGCAGCCCCGATACCTTTTTCTCTTGGCTTTCCCATTCTGTCCGACATTTTCCCCAGTAAGTTTCAACCTTGGTTGCATGAGAATCAGCTGGGATATTTTAAAAAACGTTGCCATGGGCTTCCCTCTCCGCAGTTGAGCCCAGACGTCGGGAGGCAGAGCCACACGATAGCTCATTCTAAAGCCCTCAGAGGTAAGAGGCAGCACCAGGAACCACCGTCCTGTATAAGTGCCTCTTGGATCTGAAATCCTATTCCAATCCCCAACTATTCTGTCAACAATCAGATTGTGATGGAGAAAGTCAGAGCAGAGATTCTGTGTTTCTGACAGGCTCCCTAATGATGCTGTTGGTACTCTGGCTGGCATCACATTTGACCACTTTGATGCTCCCCAGAGTTTCTAAGATGCCTTTTACTATGGGCGGCTGCGGGGAGTGTTGAGCTATCAGAGACTGGGCAGGGAGAGCCCCCGTTGGAAGCTGAAGGTTGGGTCAGGTCACTTACTCTGTGAGCAGTCACAGGCCCCCAGCAAGGCCTTTTCATCCTGGCTGTAATCTGTGAAGGAGAAGAAGGGCAATGAGCGATTCCTGCAGTGTTCCCAACAAAGAAAGGCTCCCAGCTCTGACCCCGCTCCACAGGAGGAGGGACTGATGTAAGCTTGGGAATCTTAGGCATGAGGATCCAGAAGGCTACAGCGTCTTCCTGCTCCTGCCCAGACTCCATTCTTTCTAGCCCTTCCCTGTATACTCCAGCCATGCTTGGTCTATTTCAGTCTCTGCTAGTAATTTCCCATGTCACTTGTCCTGTCATAGGTGCTTGAAAGCACAAACTTGGGGTCAGTAGGCCTCTGTTTGAATCCTAGCTCCGGCACTGGCTTTGCCCAGCTTGCCTAACCCCATTTATAAATGGTAGTGATTTTTATGCCAGATGGGTATAAGAAAGAACGCATCACCTGGTACAAAGGATTTACTCAGTAAACAATGACATCACTTGTCCATGAAGAGAGCAGAGCATCTAAGTCTCTGTTGTGTCTTAGGTTTCTCTCTGTGATGAGATTAATGCTGTAAGATCTCCTTCAAATGGAACGCAATTTGCTTCTTATTAATCTTGTATAATCATATAGGGGTGCAACCCTTGACTAGTTCCCGGAGCCTGGGCTGAGATGGCTCAGTTCAGCTTCTGGGAGAAAGAGTGTTCCTCCTGGCTAACCCCATGAACCTCACCAGCGCTGATGGTAGGGAAGTGTCTCATGTCATGGAGAAGCTTGCTGACGACAGGGCTGGACCTAGAGTATAGGCCGTGGCTGTTGATCCCTAAGTGGAACTGCACCCAGCTGGCCTCTGGCCGGAACTGCAGCGGGGGATCCAAGGAGGTGAGGTTGAATTGCTCTTTGTATATCTTGTGCCGCCTGGAAGAGCCAGAAGAGTGATTGGGTGGTTAAATTGGTGGCATAAGAATGCAAAGAACCAGGGAAGCACTTTGTCTGGACACTCCGTTTATGCTTTCACGTACTCAACAAGCACTTGAGCATCTACTACTGGCTAGGGCTTAGGCTGATTTTAGGATATCACAGGGGTCAAACAATCCCTGTTTCTTCCTTGCGCTCAGAAAGCTTCCGGTCTTAACAAGAAACAGCCAAGTTACACGGTTATGCATAGACACAAATACTGGATTATGAACTGTCACGAATCCTATGAAAGAAAAGGCAGACAGCTAGGAGTAGAAGTAGGCATGCCCTATACTTTGGGACTCTTGCTGCACTTTGTCAATAAAAGTCGATTTTTTATATTTCACAATATTTTATATCCCAAGGCACAGGGAGGTGGTGGAGAGAAGGCAACTGGAGGAGAAAGGGAGCGAAGGATGTGGGTCCTGACATCGAGGAAAAGGATGAACGGCTGTCCACTGACTGACCTTAAAATAGATTTTCCTGTAGGGATAAAAGCAGAAACTTACAAGGCATTTACAGTTTCAGAGAATCCCACTTGGGAGGCAAGCGCTATGCTTAGGAAGTAATTAGGGAAATAGAGAAAAACTCACCTTCATACTCCAGTACCTTAGGGGCTACTACTCCTGCTTATGAACGAATTCTGAGTGTGCAAATAGTCAACACATGGCAATGTGCACTGTTTCTCTCCACCTCTGCCCATCTATGGTGAACACCAGCTCACAAGGGTGGATGGACTTAGCACTTTATGATTTCTGTTAGTTTAGAGAACATGGGCTGAGGGCATTTCCTCTCCTTAGAAAGGTCATTTTATCTGCAGACAGTGAGCTACTTTTGATCAGGTAACAGAGCTTTGAAACATTTTTTTTTAAATTCAAACATTTTATCTATTTATTTTTTGCTTTATAAATAAATTTCTTTTTTCAGAATTTCATACATGAGTACAAAGTATTTTCATCATATCCAACACCACACTTCCAAATTCATGGCATTTTCCTCTATATTAGTC